>NC_091064.1:196252665-196567574 GCF_000393655.2 Nicotiana sylvestris
TGAAGCAATGGCTCGCTGTTTGATCTTTGCAGGGTGGCTGATGTGGGTCCCATAAAAGTGGGAACATTTGGTATTGGGAGAGGTTGATGGGGCGGTGGAGCTTGGGAATCATGGGGGCTTTTCTCCTGAAGACAACGGTGATTCGGGAGGCTAGTTGAGGGGCCAGAGTGAGGGTATTCCGGCATATGCCCTAGTGGCTCAGGGGTCTTTTGTGCTTTGGCTAGAGCTAGCTGCATTGCATTCATCTCTAATCCCATCCTTTCTATTTTTTCCATCGCTTCCTTTAACAACTGGCTCATCGGCCTTTCTTCCTCGGTACTATTCTCTGAAGTAGTCATGCTTGTTGCTATCGGTCCTTTGGATCTAGTTTGGTAAGGGTGTGTTGCCAGAATTCTTTAACAACTAACTATCTGGATGTCGGAAAACAACAAACTTGTTAGCGTTAGAGTTTAACAGATTTGATAACAACACATTGAGGATGCAATGCTCCTAGGCAGTTAACCATTTCTAACATGCTTTGCTTCGAACAACATGCGTCATCCCGGCTTGCTTATTTGCCCCTTCAAAGTACTTTGGGAACCCCTGTATTTTATCCTATTTTGTATTTTCTTTTTCTTTATTAATGGCGGTCGAATCTTATGTGGATTGCCTACGTATCACGTCCCCGTGTGAATCAGACCTTGGGTAGTTCGGACCAATAAAAGATAAACAATACTCAACATTTTTTTTTCATATTAAAACAAACTGGGTTTCAAAGGTTTGAAGATGACCTACAAACTCGAAAATCAAACAACCCACGTGTTCTAATTAAAAGATTTACAAACTCAAAAATAAAAGGTTAGCTCCCTTTCTCTGTTCGACAAATGCAACCAAACGGTTATTTTTTGCCAATGTGGCCCCCTCCAAACTCCACATGAATTTGAGGCCGGGGAGGATTATTTTATGACACTTTACAAACTCGTCCATTCTTTTACGAAAATAACCTTTTGACAATTGAAAGATACTCTAAGGCTATTTCGGCAAGAACGGTTTAAGACGCGGCCGAAGCTGGCTCGGCTTATTATGACAAAAATTCAAACGGTATTCACCTGACCGCCGACTCTTTGTTTTTTTTTTCAAATTATAATAAAAACCTGGTATTGCAAACACGGCCCTTCAGCGCCTCGGGGACGAAGATTTTTAAGGCTGTGTGGGTCCATGTCTTAAAAATGACCCAAAGGTGGCTGTTTATGCAAAGTTAGCCTTCCGGCGTCCCTTTCGGGAACATTTGGCTATTATGACAAAACAGCATCACCTGACTTATTTATGACTCTTTTTATCGTTTTTCAAATTAGAAAACTCAATATTGCAAACACGGCCTTTCAACGTCTCGGGGACGAAGATTTTTAAGGCTGTGTGGGTCAACTGGACCAAATCTTAAAAATGACTCGAAGGTGGCTGTTTATGCAAAGTCAGCCTTTCGGCGTCCCTTTCGGGAACATTCGGCTATTTATGACAAAACATCATCACCCGACTTCTTTATGACAGAATTGACATTTTGACATTTTTTTTTAATTTGTTTTTTGCTATTTTAGCAAAAGGTGGGTTGGACATCACCCGACTTATTTATGACATGTTTTTTATTATTTATTCGTTTTTGGCTTTTTTAGCAAAAAGGGGGTTGGACCCGATGAGGGTTGCCTACGTATCTCACATCCGGTGAGAATCAAACCCGCGTAGTTCGGGCAAATAAACTATTTTTGAGAAGACCATTTTCCATTTTCTATATTTTTTTTCACCAAACAAACAAACTATTATTTTTTCATTCATAATGTAAAACACAAAACATACTAACGTAAAACAGAAAACATTTCTTCTTTTTTTTTTCAGAATTTCTGCAGAGTTTCGATACTACTTGGACATTGGTTTTTTTTTCTAAAAATAAGTAGCTATATATATATATATATATATATATATATATATATATATATATATATATATATATATATATATATATATATATATATATATATATATATATATATATATATATATATATATATATATATATATATATATATATATATATATATATATATATATATATATATATATATATATATATATATATATATATATATATATATATATATATATATATATTATTATTATTTTTCAAAAATGTGGCATGGGGGACATAGGGAATTCCAAGACTTCTTGGATTCCACAAATGTTCCCCATGTGTTTTTCCAAAAAAATGAAGCGTGGGGTACATAGGGAATTCCAAGACTTCTTGGATTCCACAAATGTTCCCCATGTGCTTTTCCCAAAAAATGAAGCATGGGGGACATGTGGAATACCAAGGCTTCTTGGATTCCACAAATGTTCCCCATGTGCTTTTCCCAAAAAATGAAGTGTGGGGGACATATGGAATACCAAGGCTTCTTGAATTCCACAATGTTCCCCATGTGCTTAATTAACATAATAGCATGCTTATCTAAAAAATCGTGCAACTTTCTTATTTAACGTGATCAGCATGATAAGGAGTGTCATTTGTCCGCAAATATCATTGGTCCGCCAAATGACTCATTCACCCTTGAATAAATATAACATGTAGCACATAGGATGCCAAAGATGGTCTATTATTTTCAGGTTGCTTGTCCTAGACGGACCCAACCCCTGTGTTGAGTCCCCTAAGTCAAATGCACATGATGCAAATAAACGTTCCTACTAGGGATCCGGCATGAAGCTGAGTTATTCTAAGTTGATAACCTGGGTATTTGTTCTAGACCTGGCTTACCCGAGCGGACAACTCGAGCCAAGGATGGGAGCTGTGTACCGGTAACCAAAGGGCCATCCGGTTTTGCAACTCCTCCGAATCCTCGTTCTATTTTGGTATATGACACTAACAGAAAGAAGCCACGACCAGCGTGCACTCCTCAAGAGAGAGAAGAGAGGGGTTTCGGCACAGTTTATATGTACAGTTCAAATAATATCAAAGCAGTAAAAGCAGCATTTAGCACATTAGGCTCAAACACGTAAAAATCAGATAATAAATAAAGCCAAATAATAACAATTATTTCAAGCTCGAATTCTTAACCCTGAACCAGTGGTTCTGGGTCCTCAAATCCCCAGCAGAGTCGCCAGAGCTGTCACACCTCCTTTTTCATACCCGCGAGGGCGCAAGGGAGTTTTTCCAATTAAAGGACAATCGAAACGGGATGGGTTTATTTATTTCAGAGTCTCCACTTGGGAGATTTAGGGTGTCTCAAGTCACCAATTTTAATCCCGAATCGAGGAAAAGAATGACTCTATATTACAGTCTGCATACCAGAAATCCGGATAAGGAATTCTGTTAACCCGGGAGAAGGTGTTAGGCATTCCCGAGTTCCGTGGTTCTAGCACGGTCGCTCAACTGTTATATTCGGCTTGATTATCTGATTTTAAATACAATATGAACTTATGTGCAAATTTTATCTTTCAACCGCTTTTATCATTTACCGTTATTTTATCAAGAATTGCAACGTTATAAAATGTATCTCGAACCACGTTACAATCAATGTATCCGTGGTCATCGACACGCTTTGACTCCGTTGAGATTTGGATTTGGGTTACATCAATGTGCACCCGAGTTTAAAGAAATTAAATTATTAAAGGTGCGCCTAAAGCGACTAGCGTATTTATTTTGGGTAGGACCGTGCAATTTTACTAAACGGTCCATCCCGAAGTCTAAACAATTTTTAAAGCAAATATTTACTGAGGGCCCCGCAATTTGTATTTTATTTGGCGAGGCTCATCTCATTCTTATTTTTTTAAAATGAATTTGCAACGTCATGGACACGCATCTCGAACCACGTCACAATCAATGTACCCGTGATTAGAAACACATTTCGACTTCGTTGAGAATTGGATTTGGGTCACATAAATGTGCACCCGAGTTTAAGAAGGTAAGATTTATTAGGGCGCGTCCTAAAGAGACTAACATATTGTTATTTTAGGAAGAGGCCGTGAAGGTTCATTAAATGGCCAAATCCAAAGTCTAATCAATGGTTATGTATTTTATCGAGGGCCCGGCGGTTTGTGATTTATTTGGCGAGGCTTGTCTCATTTTATTTTAAAGGATAAACCTATAATGACTATATTTTCTATTAAGTTCGTCTCTAAAATAAAAGAAAATCTCTTAATTATTTACATGCTGAAAACGTAACTTATTAGTTATTAATTTACGGCTAATGCGATTGGAAAATTGCGATCGAGTTTGTACAAAGAAAAACTGCTTTCATTTTTATATTCTATTATTTACTAATGCTAGAACATGAGAGGGATACACAATAATATCAAAGCAGATTAACTATTCTTCAAATAATTTAAACTAGCATTATTAGATGAAGAAATCATACATATGCAGCTTCATTACTCATTAATTAATCGACTACATTTTTATACAAAGAGAGGAAAATTAATATTCAAACACAGATCCAAACAAAAGAATTCAACAGGAACAGGATCCTGATTAATATTTCATTTTTCGCTTCAAGCCAAGAGTGTACAAATGTGTACCTGGAAACAGCAGTACAAGAACAAAAGAAGTAGGAGTCAGCAACAGTAATAACACGGCAACAATAGGTTCAGCAACACCGCAAAACCAGTAACAACCAGTAGAATGACCCAGTAACAGATTGAAAACTCAGCAGTGCAAAAGTACAATCGCAGTCAAAGCAGAAGAGAGAAAAGATACGAGATGCAGTAGTTTCTGACTTTTGAATAACACTCGAAGAAAAGCAAACAGAATTGTTCGAGTGAAAGTTCAAATTGTCTTTCTCTTTTACTATCACAAACTCTCTCAAGTATAAAAGTATGTCAACTCTCAAGTGTAAAAAATCTCTCAATAATCTCCACCCTCTTTCTCTCAATGTTCAAGTTCTAGTCCCCCCTTTTTAATGTCAAGAATGACTCTATATATAGCAAGACAAGTCTTCCATTCCCAACCCCAAAATTATTCCCCCAATGGCATGCTTTGTCCCACTACTTAATGTTTTCTTTATTTTAAACTTTGTCCCCCATGCCTACATTAAATAAGTACATCCACCCAATCCCATTATAATTTGTCTCCCATGCTTATATTAAATAAGTACATCCACCCAATCCCATTACAATATGTCCCCCATGCCTACATTAAACAAGTACAAGATTCCTCCCCATTATGTTTTGTCTTGTCCCCCATTATATTAAACAAGTACATCAAAAACCCCACCCCATTATATTTGTCCCCCATGCTTAACATAAAGAATCAAAATAATGTTCAATTACCAAACTACCCCTCCGACCTTATTGCAATTACAAATCTACCCCCGAATGCAATGCAATTTACCAAATTACCCCTCTGCTCTAAACAATCAATTAATCATAACTTGACCAAAATATAGTCAAGATGACCAATTTCTCAACAATCTTCAACAACAATTATATGAACACGATGAACAACACAACTCAAAATTAATGGAATGAATTAACCATATCGGGAACCAATCCTGGTTAATTTAGACCATGAATGTATGAGCAAGAACACAACAATACAAACAACAATATGCATGATTCAAATTAAATCAAGCGAATCACAAACAAACATAAACTCACATTAAATCACTGAATTTACACATGAACTTCAAACAAAGATGAACATGGATTAAATCTATTTTTAGCAACAAACACGACGGATTCTAACGATTCAAACAACATTAATATTTTCTGGAAAAATACATAACACATGAAACAAATTGAAGAAATAATTAATTAAATTTCAATTTGAATCTAACAAACATTAAACCAACAAATATTCACTTAAACAACAATACAATCATGAAATAAACATGAAAAATAACTAATTAATCCTTCATTTGAAATCTGAAAAATTAATTTAACAAACAACACATGAACATGAACTAAAAATTAATTCAAACGATAAACAAAACAAACATTTGCCGATTTTAGATTTGAAAATATCAAAACAAAATACGGACAAAATAAAACTCAAAAACTACTAACCGGAGATGAACAACGACGAACTCGATTGTATGGACTGTTTCGACGAACCTCAAATGGGAATAAATATGTCCAGACTCAACGACGAACTCAACGATGAACTCACCTTCCTTGACGAACTCAAAACTACGCTTGACGTCCTCGACTAAAACTCGACCAAATGAAATGGTCGAATCTTGTTTTGGGACTGAAGGCGACGAGAAGAAGATGAAGAAGGCGTTGGACGCAACAACTGTTTGGACGCCATGGATGTGAGAGAGCAGAAGCAACGACGGGCAGCCATGGACGTGAAAGAGCAGAAGCTGTATCCTGGAAGGAAACAGAAGCAGCAACACTGCTTGGAGTAGCCATGGACGCTCGTCGCAGCTGGACGCGGGCAGCAGCGTGACATAGTGGCGTCGACTTGCCGGCGAAGAAGATGAGGGCAGTAGCAGCAGCTCGATGGGTATGTTCGGCTTAAGTACGTCGAAGGAGAAGGACGCAGCAACATGAGCAGCTGGTCGACGATGAGCTTGGCCATGGAAGCGACTGGGTGTAACAGTGGAAGGAGGCGACGGAACAGTAGGGTCGACGGGCCTGTTTGGTGGTGGAAGGGTCTGTTTGTTGGTGGTGTTTGGTGGTGGTCGACGAGTGGGTGCCGGACTGGACGAAGGGCAGTGACGGGTTCGTGGGGGACGATGGGTTTTTGATGGTGGTTTCACGATGGGAGGGTGATGGGGAAGGTGACGGGCTGGTGGTTTTCGGTGTCGGGGGGGTGACGACGAGGACGCAGATGAAGGGAGCTGGTTTGGGCAGCCATGGATGGGGTGTTTTTGGAGTTTGGAGAAGATGAAAGTAAGGAAGGGGGGCAGATGTTAGTTTTAGGTTTTTCTTTAGGGTTTTTTGTTTGTGTTTTGTTTTGTTTTGTGTTAGGACAAAAATGAAGAGTAGGTCTTGGGTTAATGGGTTAATGGGGCGGACCGGGTCGACCCGGCCTGAAGTGGACCGGGTCATGGAGAGGATTGGGCAATTATTTGGGCCTGTGGTTTGAAATTGAAGAAGTGGCCCAATCCGATTTTTCTTTGTATTTTTGTTCTCTTTTCTTCTTTTATTTTTCTAAAACTAAATTATAAAAGTACTTAAATTATTATTAAGAACTAAATTAAGTTATAAAAGTGCAAATTAACTTCCAATAACAATTAACGCACAATTAAGTAATAATTAAGCACAAAATTTTTTATTTGGACATTAAATGCTAAAAATGCAAAAGAGGCCTATTTTTGTAATTTTAATTTTGTAAAACTAATTTAATTACTAACAATTGTAGAATTTAGTCCTACCTGCAAATGCGACATATTTTTTGTATTTTTTTTATTAATTTAACAAATAAGCAAACACAGACAAATACAAATAATTATCCATAAATATCACAAAAATACTCAAAATTGCACACCAAGAAAAATTATTTTATTTTGCATTTTTTGGGAATATTTGTCATATAGGGCAAAATCACGTGCTTACAATCCCAACCGAGTACATGTCGTTCTCCAGAAGTGGAACACAAAATGTAAGTAAAGTTTCGTTTTTCTCAAAATTTTATTTTTTACTCTCTTTTCCTTCTTTCTTATCGGTGTTTGGTGGTGATGCAGCTATTGCTTGGGGTCCTCAACTCAGTCCCTCGACTCAAGGAGTGGGTCGAGGACATTGTCTCTCAAAAGCCATACTCTGAGCGCGTATGGCACGAACTTTCAAAAGGCCGGTAGGAGGCCCGTTCTCATGGTAAGGTTCCTTTCCTAAGTGAATATACTTCGTTGTCTTTTGTGTCACCGAGTTCTTACTCATTTTGTTTCTCTTTGCAGGTCTTTCCAAGGATGTCGCAATGAGAACTCCATCCGGTGACGAGGATATCCTCTCCGAGTCCCCTGCCCCGAGACAGGGTGAGGAGAAGAAGAGAAAAAGGGCTCTGTGTTCTCTATAACTTGAAGAAGAAAAAATCAAGGAGGAGGCTGGTGCGCAAATCTAAAGAAAGCACCAGTTCTCAAGTAATATCGTAGGACTCTCTCTGCCGGCTGAGGGACAAATCTGAAGAAGAAGAAGAAGAAGAAGAAGAAGCCTCTAAACTGGTGGCCCGCGTGCGGTCGCAGTTCGAGGGACGAGGGCCTCCAAATCAGAGAGAGGTGAAGTCGATTTGCCTCGGAGGCCAACGAGGAGGTAGTGGTTGGGGCCAATGTGGGGGCTATGGTCGAGGCCAATATCGAAGCCGTGGTCGAGGCCTCCCAGGATGAGGGTAGCGCCCCGAAGGATTTACTCGACGTGATAGACATTACCGAGTCACCCTCGTTCTGTAATTTTATGATCAATGAGGCTCAGGCAGTGAAACCTTGCCCTAACAAGGGGGCCTATGAAGTGAATGACCCCTTCCATGGCGTTTTGATGGCGTGGATTCCACCACCACGGAGTACGTCACCGGATTGGGTGACTTAGAGGTGCCGAGGAAGATTACGTCATCGGGAACAACTGGGCCTTCCTCAAGCCCTAAATTAATCAATCAGTTCCCAGCCCCAAGCATCGATCCTGATCGGAAGCGATCGATTATTATCTCAATTTCGGAGGATGCCCGGGTCCTTTTTGTCCCCGTAAGGGTGGCCAGTTACCTTCGGTGCTTGGTGAATGAGGAGGAACAAGCCAAGATGAACGAGGTGTAAGCACCCTGCCTGTCCAATGAAGCTTAACAGGCGTTAAACCCGGTAACTTCAGATACTTTTTTATGATTTCTAGTTTATATTTAGATCAATTTGTAAATGGTCATAACTTCTTTCTCTGTGTTTATAGGCTTCAGTACTTCATCACGAGACTTTCCTCCAATATCGGGAAGAGCTAAACCAGAATGAGGCCGAGATTCAAGGGCTCACTGAGAAGAGAGATGCTTACAAACTTCTCAGTGAGCAAAGTGAAGGGGAGGCTAAGAGTCTCCGAGCTGAGTTACAGGTGGCTCGGAAGGAGCATGCCGACCCGGTTGAGCGGGTAAGAAGAGTATTTGAGGTTAGTGATGATGAATCAAACACAGTGTCTAACAGTCCGAACCCGCAGGTCCAAAAGAGGCTTGATCAGATCGAGAAGTGCTAGGTAGAAGCGGATGCAGTAAAGGCCGAGACCGAAGATTGGAAAAGAAACATGGATCTCTTGGCCTCGGAAAAGGAGACTTTCTGGGCACAACTAGCTTTGGATGAGGTCTATCTTTGAGCTGTAAAGGAAAAAACCTTGGTGTAGGCCAAAAAGATCGAGTGGCTCTAGTCTCAACTAAATTCGGTCGTCTCTGATCGAGAAAATCTAGCCAAGGAGCTTGAGACAGCCAAGTGGAAGGCCAAGGTGGTTAAAGTCGATGCAGATGAGATGGTGGCCATTTTTAAGGCCGATGCCGAGGTAGCTCAGGTTCAAGCAAAGGATATCATCGAGTACGCGAATCAACAATCTCGAAGGAAGGCCCTCGAGGAAATTCATGCTCGGGGTTTCGACTTATCGGTTGAGATTGAGAGTGCCAAGGAGCTTGAAGCCAAGGCAAAAAAATTGGCCTATGCCAAAGATGACGAAGATTCTGAAAATTTGGGTGAGCCCAAGGGTGGAGGAGACCCCGAAGGCGATGATACGGCCCCCGGTGAAGACTAGGTCACTTAAGTTTTTTCAGATATTTTTGTTTTTTGCTTTTTGTATTACTTTTTTGGTTGAGGTTGTTTGGCCTTTGTAACTTTTTTGTATCGAGGTCGTTTTGGCCCTTGTAAAGATGGAAGAGACTTCTTTTTATTCTTGTGCATATAGTTATACATGTGTACATGCTTCGTGCTAGGGCTCGAACAATCTATGCGGACACAGTTCATTTGACCGTTTGGCCCATACAACAAATCCTATCTATCGAAACCCTTCAATCACGATGTTTCTTTCCTTGCTAAAGTCGAAATCCGATGGTAATGCCCCCAGTATTCGAGGTTGATCATAGAGAGAAGCCTCAAATACTATTGATGCAATCTTTGACACTGGTTCATGACCGGCCTTCTATTCTAAGTTAGCACGATCCACTGCTGCCTCGTTAAAAACCTTGCTGGAAAATCCATTTGGGAAAAAAGCGGTTCAAGGGAAAAAGATTGCAACGCGTACTTTCCGACCTAAAAATTTGTACCGCTTCTTGTTGGTTACCTGCAAGTGTTAGTTCAAAAATAAGTAAAAAGGAAATGAATGGGGTTGTACCTTAGCAGTAGTATCATTTCAAGTGAGTTATGTTCCAGTTATTCGGTAGCCGTTCACCGTTCATTGCCCCGAGACGATCCTTTTCTGGCGAGCTTGAGGATTTGGTACGGTCTTTCCTAGTTCGGCCCCAACTTTGCTCCGTTCGGGTTTTAGGTGTTCAGTGTGAGCTTTCTTAGTACTAAGTCCCCGATATTGAAGTGTCAACGGTTGGCCCTTCGATTTTAATATCTCTCGATATGCTATTTTTGGGCGGCCAACCAGATAAGGGCGACTTCGCGCCTTTCATCTAATAGCTCCAGCCTCGTACTCATAGCCTCGTCATTCGATTCCTTTGCTGTATATCAAAATCCAATACTTGATTCTCCGACCTTGACCGATGTTACAACTTTGGCATCGTAAACCAACGAGAACGGGGTGGCCCTAGTACTGGACTTCGAGGTTGTACGGTATGCCTATAGGACTTCGGGTAGGATTTCCTTCCATTTTCCTTTGGCTGGTTAACCTCTTTTTGAGGTTTTCGAGTATGATTTTGTTGGTCGATTCTTCTTGCCCGTTCCCTCTAGCTTGATAAGGTATTGATAGGATCCTTTTGATCTTATGGTCTTCGAAAAATTTGGTCACTTTGCTGCTGATAAATTGTTTCCCTTTTTCGCATACGATTTCGGACAACATTCTGAACCGACATATGATGTGGCCCCAAATGAAATCGAATGACTTCCTTCTCCCTGACCTTCTCGTATACCTGGTGTGAGCACGTGATTTTTGCCCTGTAGGAATTACTCCCATAAAATATAAATTTTTCCCCATTTTTTGCAATTTTATAGTATATTGTGGGAATTTGTGCTAATTGTTTGCATTTCTGTGCATGTTTACTTTGGTTAAAATCATGAAAATGTCAAAAAAATACCATGCATTGCATTTAGGTTTTGCTTTTATATTTTTACGTTTAATTAGTTAATTATTTGTTTTATTATAAAATAAAAATCACAAAAATGGTTCATTTTTGCATTTTTAGAATAGTAGTTTTTCTCTTTTAATTTAGGACCAAGGAACTTTTATAGTTTTTAGAAAGTGGTTAGTTTTACAATTTAGATTAATTTAGGGTTTAATTTAGTTTTTTCATTAATTAAAGTAAAGGAAAAGAAAAATAAAATAAAAGTTGAAAAAACAATTAGAGAAAAGGGTGTTTTAATTGGGCCAATTATGCTGAAGCCCAAACCCCCTTTACCCCAAACCCGCCCAAGTTCCCTCCGACCCTGCGCAAATCAGATACCCGGTCCAGCCCCGCTCTCACTAAAGCCGAACGACGCTGTTTCTGACCCCTCATCTCAACCGTTGGATCATTGAGATCCAACGGCCCGAAACTTATCACTCCCTAACTATATAAGTGTCTGAACCCCGGTCAAACCCTAGAGACCCCTTCCTCATCCCCCTCGTCCTCAAGCCATCAAACTCTAGCCTCCCTTTCACCCCTCACCGGCTCCGCCTTATTCCGCCGTCGGAAATTGCCTACGGCGGCAGACCACCTCCAAACACCACTAAATTAACCCACCAGAATCCTCATCATCTCCTCTTCCTATATCCCTAACCCATTCCCCTCGAATCCCTCTCAAACCCCTCCGATTTCAGATCTGAAATTCAAACCTAAAAACCCTAGCTCACCTAAATAACCCCAAACTCACACCCTATAATCACCAGGCCTCCCCAAACTCAAAACCCCTAATTTCTGAGTTTGAGTATTTCTTGGAAGTTTCTATTAGTCTTGGCTAGAAACTTACCCAAATAGGTTATTCTTGACCAGAATGTTCGTTTGGGTTAGTTTCAAGCCTCGTCGAAGCACTCTAAGCCTCGCCAGTTTCCGCCTTTACTTTTGTTGATCGTCTTGCTGATTAAACCGATACTCCTGGCCTTTAGTCATTTATTCATCTCTGTTCTGTTAATTATTTGATCCGCCATTGGTGTTATTTGGGCTTCATATTTAGATAATTAGGGTCAGACGAGTCAAATGATTTGTTTAGGGTACTTGATGACAATCTGGGTTTGTTTAGTTTCCATACTTGTTTTCTTTGTTTGGTTTGAGTCAGTTAGGTTAATCCCAACATTTTTGTTCAATACTTAGTTAGATGTTTGTGATTTCCCCTCTCAGTAATTCATTGACAGGCTTTAATAACTTTTCTTTTAAATTTGGGTTAGTCTTAGGTTTGAGTCATTTCTGTTTCTGTTCATGGTTAGTTTGGTTCATGATTATTGAATTGAAGCATAGTTTGAAGGATTAATTGCATTTCCGTTTGTCATTTGATTCTATTTTTCAATGCTTGTCTGCTTTGTTCTTGTTTGCCATAATTTGCAAATCCTTAGAAACTTAGGAGGGGTTAATTGAACCATTTAAAAATTTAAGGGTTTAAGCTGGAAATGAGATAGGGACCTTTAGATAAATCCTACACTTAGAAGCTTCTAGAGGAGAGCACAACTGTCCCTATTTGGTTAGGACAAAAATGCTGAGCCAATAGGGGACAACCAGTTGTCCAGGTGGTTAAAAAATGCTGAGCCAATAGGTGATTTCTATTTGTTTTTTCATTTTTGCTGACTTCAGGGGGCCTTTTTCTTCTATTTGCTGTATTCAGGTACTCCTCATGAGCTTTGAAATACAAAAAGTGAAGAACAATATGCTTGGTTTGAAGTTGAAATTCCAGAATTTGTTTAGTTTAATGTCTGCTTGGTTTCCTTCTTCTGTTTGTAGTTCTTTTGCCATTTGTTTAGATTTGCTTAAAAATGATGTTTAGTTTATAGTTCAGTCACATTTCTAGGCTTGAAAGATGGAGTTATTTAATTGTTTCATATGGATCTGAATAGTTTGGCTATACTCAGGGGTTTTAATATTTGGGAACTGTTTTAGAACTGTTAATCATATGTTATTTGTATATGTTTGAATGAAAACCTTTAGTTGAAGTTTAATGTTATTTAGGGAAAAATTAGTACATGATTTGTTCATATTAGTATACAATAAGTGTTTGGTTAGAGTAATTCGTATATGTAAGCTGGTATATTTGGATAGATTTTTAAAAGAAAACCATGTTCTTACTGTCATCATCTTGAAGGATAATTTTATAATTTGGGTAACTATGTGTTTGATGCTCAAAATTGTTGCGTTGCTAGTAGTAGAAGCTAAGTTTCTGAAGGCCTTAGTGCTGAAGAATATTAGGGATTGCTGGGCTTAACATTGACCCAAGAAAGGCAGCCCATGGCCAGCCGGTCTTGTTTTGTTGTGGGCTCAATTTGGAGCCCAAAAGTCTTCGGCATTAGCTTGTTTTTCTTAGTTTTATGTTAATTCAATAAGAAAAGGATTTCAATGTGGAGTTTGATTCAAAGCTTAAGTCAATTTCATTGATGGATGTTGTTAAGCATGCTTCTAATTTGATTATAATAAGTCTCAAATGTTGGGAATTTGTCTTAAAAGAACTGGGCTCAATGCTGGCCCAATTGAACCAGCCAAAATCAATTAGGTTGTATCTTCCCCTTCTTCCGTTTTCTTGGGCCTGGTTCCAGCCCAATTTCCAGCATGTATAATTGTGCATTTTTTTCCTCTGCAAGTATGAATACCCTTAGGCCAAATTAGGTATTTCTTAAAATGGGGGTGAGGTGTGCCATCTTAATTAAATCACTCATGGCCCACACAAATATTATAGCTTAGCTATTTAAAAATGAATATTCGTAGAAAAGCCTTTAGGCGCGTTTAAAATACAATTGTGATTGTGTACACGTTCACGTGACATAATCACGATTCTAAAAACCAAAATCAGAGTATGCGTTCGCGCAACTTCGGCTAAGCTTTCTTAATAATAACAAAGCGTTATTAATTGTGGACACGTTCGCGTGATATGATTCTTAATGCGCCAAACGAAATGAGTACATGTATGCGTGACTCATTTTAAGATACTTCCTTAAGTATGAATAAATCAAGATTAAAAGCGATTAAAAGAGGCAAATGCACATAGGTTCGAAAATCAGTAATCAAACAATCTGTTTAAGCCAAGCATGATCATAGCGACCGTGCTAGAACCATGGAACTCGGGAGTGCCTAACACTTTCTCCCGGGTTAACAGAGTTCCTACCTGGATTTCTGTGTTTCGCAGACATTAATACAGAGTCAAATCTTCTCGATTCGGGATGCTAAACCAGTGACTTAGGACACCATTAACTATTCCAAGTAGAGACTCTGATCTTAAATAATAATCCCGTTTCGATTGTCACTTAAATTGGAAAAAATTCCCTTATACCCCTTTCGGGGGGTAGTAAAAAGGAGGTGTGACAGCTCTAGCGACTTTACGGGGGACCGAACCAAGAATCTCTGGTTCAGGGTTCAAGAATTCGAGCTTGTTAATATGATCTATGCTTGGCTTTATTACTGTATTTGTGAACCTAATGTACTAATTGCTGTTTATTTATCATTTCGATATTGTTTGAATTATATTAAAATGCCTTCTTACGCCTCCCTTCTGAGTCTTCAAAAAAAAAAAAACGGTGCACACGTTCGCGTGGCTAAATTTTTCTGTTAGAAGTTATACCAAATAGAATGAGGCTGGGCCAGCAACAAGGTTGGGTAGACTTTCATGCTCCCGGTACGTTGCCCTATCTTCGGCTCAAATTATCCGCTCGGGTAAGCCAGGTCAAGAACAAAACCCCAGGTTTAAACTTAGAATAACACAACCTCATGCCGGATCTCTAGTAGGAATGTTTGTTTGCATCATGTGCATTTGACGTTGGGGACTCAACACAGGGGTTGGGTCCGTCTATGACTGGTGTACCCAAAATAATAGACCATCTTGATGCATCCTATGTGCTACATGTTGCATTTCTTCAAGGGTAAAAGGGTCATTTGGCGGACCAATGATAGTTGAGGGCAAATGAAAAAAGAAAAAAAAAGAGAGAGGGTGAAGTGCGAAAATAAAGCAAGTAGGGCCCAATTATGTTTTCTGTCACATTTTTGTTAAGAATAAAAAGAACTTGAAAAATTCAAAACAAAGATTTCGCACTTTTTCATCATTTTCCGAAAATCAAAAAAGTCAAAAAAGGGGAAAAGAAAATCCAAAAAGAGTTTACATGTTTCATCATTTTTCAAAAAAGAAAAAGACAAATTATTTTCTCTCTAAATTAGTTGTTTTTTTATTCTCGCCCGTATCCAATCTGCCCGAACTATGCATACCTGATTCTCGTCTTTCGGGACGTGATATGCAGGCAACCCACATAGGGTCCGGTCTTCTAAGTGAGTCTTAGGTTCTTGGCTTCGCGGGGTCTTAGCCAAATCTTGCATTTTTAGCCACCTTTAGCCACATAGGTTAATTTTAAAAAAATAGTTACAATCATGTCTTGCATGTGTCCAACAGGAAGGGTTATTATCTCACATAGCTTTCTAGGTCTTTAACTTTATTTGGTCTTAATTTTCTCATATAGATGTAGACTTACTTACCGGAGTTTGAGCATGACAGACACCCCAGGACTAGCTGGTCAGGACCGTTGCACCCAGGAGTTGCTTGAGGAGATTTTTTTTGTTTTGAATCTGTTTCTTTTATGTAGTCTTGTACTTTATTGTCATTTTGAAAATCAAAAAAGTTGTAAATGAAAAATCCAAAAAGAATTTTGTTCTTTTTTTTTTTAGTTTATTTTGTTCATTACTTTTTTGAACTACGCAAAGATCTGATTTATGCGGTGTCATGATATGTAGACAACCTACAAAAGGTGCGAATAATTTTTTATTATTATTAAAAGAAAAGGGAAAAAAAGGAAGGAAAAAAAAGAAAAGAAAGAAACAAAAGAGATGAAATTATGGGATGTGAGAAGGAGAGGAAAGAAAAGAGAGATAATTAGGAAAAGAGGAAGAGAAATGAGAAAACTGAGAAGTGCTAGAAAAGAAAAGAAAGAGAAGACTGAAATGAGTAAATTGGGATGATACCATATGACCTTTATACCCTCGAAGTCATGTTAGAACCGATAACTGTGACTAAGTGCATTGCACATAATGTGAGATTATCTTATGTTAAATGCCCTAACACTAACGTGATGACTTCATTTTGTTCCTTTTATTATCTTCATTATAGCAGAAGGGTGGTTGGTTTGTGGTTCTTAAAGTGGTAACTCTTCTCTACAACATAAGGTCGAAGGCAATGGCAGACGACAACAGAATTGAGTCGGTTGATACTGACAAAAGCAATCGGTTGAACAGGGCAATGGGTTGGTTAAAGAGGTAAGGATGTTAAGACAACACATGGCAAACATGTATCAGGCTTGGATGACTGGGAAGGCACCACCCCCGCCACCACCTAGCTTCTTAGATGCTACCCTTACCCAAATTTCGGTCATAGTGCCAGATGATCCCCCATACTCTCCAGATCTAGCCACTTATCACAGTTTCCCCAACCACCCTAGTAGCCCCATCACTCATCCTCCAATTACCTTTCCCCAAAATTGCCCTCTTGTCATATCCACTATCCCCAAGATCACAACACATCAACAATCTTCCCTCCACAGATCCAACAACGAACACCCACTCAAAGCTCATGATGCCCAATATTACCCTTTAGAGGTTGCCCACAAAGCTCCTGACTCATACAAGCAGAGCCCTCGGAATAAGCCTCATGTTGAAAATGAAAAGTTCACAGGAAAAGAAGGGCGAGATGAGATATCCAGGAAGCTGAAAGGTATAGAACAGCCCTTAAGGAGCATGCAAGGGATGGGAAATCCGATTAACATGTCCTACAATGACTTGTGTATGTTCCCTGATGTTCATCTGCCCGCGGGGTTTAAAATGCCAAAGTTTAACTTGTATGATGGGCGTGGAGATCCAGTAGCCCATCTGAGGGGTTATTGCAGTGAAATGAGAAGTGTTGGCGGGGAAGATGATTTATTGATGGCATATTTCAGTGAGAGCTTGACTGGGGCAGCCTTGCAATGCTATACTCGTCAAGATGTCAATAAGTGGCATGCATGGGATGACATGGCTCAGGATTTTGTTCGACACTTTCAATACAATATAGACATTACCCCAGACCGCTCCTCCCTATCTAAGATGGAAAACAAAACCGGAGGAAAGCTTTAGGGAGTTTGGGCTAGGAAGGAGGGAACAGGCTGCTCGAGTCAGTCCCCCGATTTGTGAAGAAGAAATGGTTGAGCTTTTCCTACATACCCTCAAAGTCATGTTAGAACCGATAATTGTGACTAAGTACATTGCACATAATGTGAGATTATCTTATGTTAAATGCCCTAACAATAACGTGATGACTTCATTTTGTTCCTTTTGTTATCTTCTTTATAGTAGAAGGGTGGTTGGTTTGTGGTTCTTAAAGTGGTAACTCTTCTTTACAACATAAGGTCGAAAGGCAATGGCAGACGGAAACAAAATTGAGTCGGTTGATACTTCCCAAAAGCAATTGGTTGAACAGGGCAATGGGTTGGTTGAAAAGGTAAGGATATTAAGACAACACATGGCAAACATATATCAGACTTGGATGACTGGGAAGGCACCACCCCTGCCACCACCTAGCTTCTTAGATGCTACCCTTACCTAAATTCCGGTCATAGTGCCAGATGATCCCCCATACTCTCCAGATCCATCCACTTATCACAACTTTCCCAACCACCCTAGTAGCCCCATCACTCGTCCTCCAATTAACTTTCCCCAAAATTGCCCTCCTGTCATATCCACTATCCCCATGATCACAACTCCTCAACAATATTCCCTTCACAGATCCAACAACGAACACCCATTCAAAGCTCATGATGCCCAATTTTACCCCTCTGAGGTTGCCCACAAGGTTCCTGACTCATACAAGCAGAGCCCTCGGAATGAGCCTCATGTTGAAAATGAAAAGTTCACAGGAAAAGAAGGGCGAGATGAGACATCCAGGAAGCTGAAAGGTATAGAACAGTCCTTAAGGAGCATGCAAGGGATGGGAAATAAGATTAACATGTCTTACAATGACTTGTGTATGTTCCCTGATGTTCATCTGCCCGCGGGGTTTAAAATGCCAAAGTTTAACTTGTATGATGGGCGTGGGGATCCAGTAGCCCATCTGAGGGGTTATTGCAGTGAAATGAGAAGTGTTGGCGGGGAAGATAATTTATTGATGGCATATTTCAGTGAGAGCTTGACTGGGGAAGCCTTGCAATGGTATACTCGTCAAGATGTCAATAAGTGGCATGCATGAGATGACATGGCTCAGGATTTTGTTTGACACTTTCAATACAATATAGACATTACCCCAGACCGCTCCTCCCTATCTAAGATGGAAAAGAAACCGGAGGAAAGCTTTAGGGAGTTTGGGCTCAGATGGAGGGAACAGGCTGCTCAAGTCAGTCCCCCGATTGGTGAATAAGAAATGGTTGAGCTTTTCCTACATACCCTCGAAGTCATGTTAGAACCAATAACTGTGACTAAGTAAATTGCACATAATGTGAGATTATCTTATGTTAAATTCCCTAACAATAACGTGATGACTTTATTTTGTTCCTTTTTTTATCTTCATTATAGCAGAAGGGTGGTTAGTTTGTGGTTCTTAAAGTGGTAACTCTTCTCTACAACATAAGGTCGAAAGGCAATGGCAGACAGCAACAGAATTGAGTCGGTTGATACTGCCCAAAAGCAATTGGTTGAACAGGGCAATGGGTTGGTTGAAGAGGTAAGGATGTTAAGACAACACATGGCAAACATGTATCAGGCTTGGATGACTAGGAAGGCACCACCCCCGCCACCACCTAGCTTCTTAGATGCTACCCTTACCTAAACTCTGGTCATAGTGCCAGATAATCCCTCATACTCTCCAGATCTAGCCACTTATCACAACTTTCCCAACTACCCTAGTAGCCCCATCACTCGTCCTCCAATTACCTTTCCCCAAAATTGCCTTCCTGTCATATCCAATATCCCTATGATCACAACTCCTCAACAATCTTCCCTTTATAGATCCAACAATGAATACCTACTCAAAGCTCATGATGCCCAATATTACCCCTCTGAGGTTGCCCACAAGGTTCCTGACTCATACAAGCAGAGACCTCGGAATGAGCCTCATGTTGAAAATGAAAAGTTCACAGGAAAAGAAGGGCGAGATGAGATATCCAGGAAGCTGAAACAGTCCTTAAGGAGCGTGCAAGGGATGGGAAATCAGATTAACATGTCTTACAATGGCTTGTGTATGTTCCCTGATGTTCATCTTCCCGCGGGGTTTAAAATGTCAAAGTTTAACTTGTATGATGGGCGTGGTGATCCGGTAGCCCATCTGAGGGGTTATTGCAGTGAAATGAGAACTGTTGGCAGGGATGATAATTTGTTGATGGCATATTTCAGTGAGAGCTTGACAGGGGCAGCCTTGCAATGGTATACTCGTCAAGATGTCAATAAGTGGCATGCATGGTATGACATGGCTCAAGATTTTGTTCGACACTTTCAATATAATATAGACATTACCCCAGATCTCTCCTCCCTATCTAAGATGAAAAAGAAACCGGAGGAAAGCTTTAGGGAGTTTGGGCTTAGATGGAGGGAACAAACTGCTCGAGTCAACCCCCCGATTGGTGAAGAAGAAATGGTTGAGCTTTTCCTACAAGCCCAGAGGCCCACCTACTTCAGTCATTTGATCCCGACCTTGGGTAAGCCTTTCAATGATGTGGTAAAAATAGGGGAGATGGTAGAAGAGGGAATCAAGTCAGACAAAATCATGAGTTATTCGACACTGAAAGATTCTTTAGAAGACATTCAGAACACCTTAGTAAGTTTGGGTGAAAGAAAGAGAAATAGAAAAGATGTTGTTGAGCCGTGCCAATGACAAAATCCAGTGGGCATTCTTGCTCAACGCTTTCAGCCTCGATATCGACCACATGGATATCCCTGTAATCCTCCCCAATATTACTTCTCTCCACAAAACCCCCAAAGTCATACATCACCTTACCAATACTCCGTCCACAATGCACCACTATATGCTCCACATCCACAGGACCTGCGATGTCCTGCACCATTTCCGCAAATATCTTACCCGCCTCCTCAAGCATATCAACCATCTACCCGCAAAAGGTTCCAACCGAGGCCAGAGTACAAAATTAAAATGCAATAGAAAAAAGAAAAGACTTTCACTCCTATTGGAGAATCATATGCCAGTTTGTTCCAAAAATTAAGGCAACTGGACATGTTGAAGCTGATTCAGATAAAAATGCCAAACCCTCGTCCAAAGAATTTTGATTATTCTCAAAGGTACGCATATTGATCTAATGCCCCGGGTCATAGCACGGAAAAGTGTTGGCATCTGAAAAGAGCAGTTTAGAAGCTTATTGATGCAGGTGACATTGTCGCGCAAAATCCAGATGCAGTAGACACTAGCCAAAGTCCATCGCCTTTTCATAATGAGACGCATATGGTGGGTACGATTTGAGTTGAAAAGGAATATGAGAATTCTTCTGAGATCCTCGAACGACCACTGGCTGCAAAGCTTTCAGCGCTATCACCCTCGGTTCCAGAATTTGATCTTAAGAACAAGCCGGCAAAAGGGACCCAAAAGCGATTAGCTAAGGTCAATGTAATGGAGAATTGTGAAGGTCCTAGTACTGTTGATGTAGAACTCAGTGGCTAAGATGTTGAGCTTGGTGATTGGAAAAATGCTCCTATTTTGGCTAGTCAGGGAGGGGTTCTGGTGGTTTATTTTTTTGTCATTTCTGTTGTCCGAGTTATTTTAGGGTTATAATCTGAATATTGTCTTGTGACTCAAACCCTTCTATCTTTTTATTTTGCCTAGTTGCTTTAGTCATTGTAATGATCCGACTGGTCATTTTACCTTTTAGAAACCTGTTCCCTTAAATAAAACTTTTGCGTGCTTGCTTTAGCTAATTTATGACTTGCGAGGACGGTAGGTTTGAGATTTGGAAGAGTTTTGAGTGAAATATGCCCATTTGATTCCTTAGAATTTTCTTAAAGGACTAAATTTGACTTTAGTTAACATTTTTAGCAAACGGACCCGGATTCATAATTTGATGGTCCCGGGGGGTCCATGGGAAAATATGGGACCTGGGCGTATTCCCGGAATCGAATTCCGAGGTCCCTAGCCCGAGTAATGAATTTTTATTAGAAATTGTTAATCTGAAGTTTTAAGGATTTAAAGAAACTAATTAATAATTGATTTCATGGGTATTGGGCTCGTATGTTGGTTCCGAAGCCCGGTACAGGTAAGATATATCATTTAAGACTTGCCCGTAAAATTTGGTGTCAATCCGAGTAGTTTAAGGGCGTTTTGGCCCGTTATAGGAAAATTAAGAACTTGAAGTTCATACGTTTGATTCAATTGGTTTTAGGGGGTGATTCTTAGATTTAGCATTATTTCGAGCATTCCGAAGGTTCGGGTTGGTCCGTTTTGTGATTTCAGACTTGTCGGTATGTTCGGGCGGGGCCCGGGAGCCTCGAGCGTCAAGCAGACGAGGTTCGAGTGAAGTTGAAAGTTTTGAGAAGTGCTGAAGCTGCTGCTTCTGTCATAACCGCACCTGCGGTTGGTGGACTGCAGGTGCGAGACCGCAGATGTGGTCCATCTATTGCAGATGCATTCCAAGGAAGGCCAGGCCAAACCGTAGAAGCGGTTCTCGAACCGCATAAGCGGTCCCAGCCCTTTTAGCCCCTTTCGCAGATGCGGTCCTTTCTCACAGATGTGGGACCGTAGATGCGGAAATCACTGAAGCACTTAGCTTCATTTAATACGGGTTCTAAGCCAATTTTTACCATTTTCACTCTTCCATTGGCGATTTGGGGAGCTTTTGAGAGAAGACTTCCACTTAGCATTTTGAGGTAAGTTTATCCCACATATTCTTAGTTTAATAGTTGTGTATTAAGTAGATTAAACACTAGAATTTAGGTAAAATCAAGGGGTTAGAGCAAAACCTAGGGTTTTAATAAAAATTAGATTTAACCACAAAATTTGTTATGGAATAAATTAGAAATAATATATTATTGATCTTTAGGTTATAGAGAACAACTTCCTTCGAAAAATTTCGGAACCCGGGCACGTGGGCCCGGGGTCGGATTTTAGGAAACTTGTGTTAAAGAATGGGAAATTGCTTAAATAACTAGAATTTGATCTTGTGAGTCTATGTTGACTAGTTCCTACCTCATTTAACTAGTCTAGGATCGTTCGGCTCCGAATTGACGGTTTGGACTCGTTTTTGGGATTGGAAGTGCACTTTGGAGCGAGGTGAGTCTCCTTTCTAACCTTGTAAGAGGGAATTGTCCCTATAGGTGCAATAATTGAGTAATTTGCTGCTAAATGCGGGGGGCTACGTACGCACTAAGTGATGAGAGTCCGTGCGTAGCTACTATTATGTTAATTGTTCGGGTAGTCTAGGACCCGTATCATGTTATATTTGTGAATGTCTCGATATTTTCTTGCTAATGTGACCACTTAGGGCATGCTAGAGACTTGGAAAGGAATATAAGCAAATGTATACACTTGTTGGACACTTGTATGAATTTACTTGGAATTAAATGCGCATTCATGTGTTTTCTTGATATTAATTGATATTTGTGGATCGGGACGATCGCCTCGGTAGAAATAGATGCATCTATGGTTCGCGCCATTCGACCCTCTGGCAGTGCACAGTTTATTTTCTGTTGGATCGGGCCGTCGACCTCGGCATAGTGTGCGCATGATATGTATATGAAATCTTATCCACGACTTGACCGGCTAAATATTTGAAATGTAAATGGATAATTGTAAAATTGTTAAGAACATGACATATTACCTCTTGCTACAAACAATTGATTATTTGTGACTTCCATTCTTAGTGTAACACTTCATTGTATTATTTGACCTTAGTGATTATCAAGTCGACCTCTCGTCTCTACTTCTTCGAGATTAGACGGGATACTTACGGGGTACATCTTATTTATGTACTCATACTACACTTTTGTACTTAATTGTACAGGATCTGATGCAAGTATATCTGGCTATCAGACTGGTGTACAACCCTGATTCTTAGACCGAGACTTCCACGGTGAGCTGCTCCCTTTCTGTGCCGTTCAACAGCTTGATGGGGTCTTTCCTTACTTTTGCTATCTATTTTATCCCGGACAATAGGATAGTATTATTCTTTTGTACATTCTGCTAGATGCCCACTCCTTGTGACACCAGGTCTTGGCACACACATTAGTAGATAATTCTTTTGGGTTGTATAATTATTATTATATATTGCTTATCATTACCTGTTTTAATTGCAAATTAAGAAATGTTGTAACTGATTCGGGTATGTAAAGTAAGAATTTACTAATACTTCCGCGTTGGCTTGCCTAACAACGGTGTTGGGCGCAATCACGACCCTTGGTGGATTTTGGGTCGTAACAACATGATATCAAAGCTCTAGGTTCACGTAGGTCTCACAAGTCATGGGCAAACCTAATAGTCTTGCGTATCGGTACAAAGACGTTTGTATTTATCTTCGAGAGGCTATATGATGTTAGGAAAAACTACTCTTTATTCATTTCCTATCGTGCAATGGTTGTTGTGCTAAATTTCTCTCTTCTATTATCTCATAGATGGTGAGGACATGCACGGCTGATGTTCCAGACCCTGGCGGAGCTGCTTCCCCCATTGCTAGAGGACGAGGTAGAGGCCGGGGGAGAGAACCGACCCGAGGTAGGGGACGAGGGCATCCCAGAGTTATCCCAGTAGTACCACTAGCAGACCCACAGAAGATCCTATCATCGAGGAGCAGGGTAAGGTGCCCGCAGCTGAGCCCACCCCAGCGGACTTTATGATAGCATCGGGATTCTAGGAGGTCATGGGCCGTATACTGCAGCTCATGGATTCTATAACTCAGGCTGGTTTATTTCCAGCAGATCCAGCAACATCACAGGCAGGAGGGGGAGCACAGACCCCTACTGCTCAGGCTCCTGGACATGGAGCTGTAGTGTATCAGACTCCGAGTGCACTACCCGTAGATAGGGCTCCGCCAGTTGCTGTAGTGGCACCCCAGCCCAGACCAGCTGCGGATGGCGATCCGCAGAAGTTATTGGATAGATGGACTAGGCTTCACCCTCCGATCTTTGGGGGCGATCGTCATGAGTATGCCCAGTACTTCATAAATAGGTGCAGGGACAGACTGCACAACATGAGGATATTGGAGTCGCATGGAGTTGACTTCACTACTTTTCAGCTTGAGGGCAGGGCCCGTAGATGGTGGCAGTCCTATGTTCTAGGCAGGCCAGTAGGTTCTCCTCCCATCATTTGGGGTCAGTTCGCACAGTTGTTCTTGGATAGGTACATTCCACCCTCTAAGAGGGGAGAGCTATGGTATCAGTTTGAGTATCTTGAGCAGGGTCAGATGTCTGTGACCGATTATAAGGCGAGGTTTTCTAAGTTGTCTCGCCATGCACTCATGATACTTCCCACAGATACAGAGAGAGTGCAGAGATTTGTTGCGGGGTTGCACCCCGGTATTCGATCTGGCATGGCCCGAGAGGTGGAGATGGGTACAGAGTATCGGCTAGTAGTAGAGATCACTCGCAGGATTGAGGGATATTGCCAGAGGGGTAGAGAGCAGATGTAGTAGGATAAGAGGGCTAGATTCTCCGGAGAGTTCAGAGGTGCCCCAGCTAGAGGTAGAGGTCAGTTTGGAAGTGGTCAGCTTAGTAGGCCCCCATATTCAGCACTACCGCCTGCTTGGGGTGCTCCAACATGTCCTTATTTCAGTGCCATGCCAGAGAGCTCGTATCGCCCGCCAGCTATTTAGGATTCCTCCGGGGGTATTCAGGTCCTTAGGGCTCTTCTGATTCTTATTTCAGTGCTATGACGGAGAGTTTATACCGTCCAGTAGCTATTCAGGCTTCTTTCAGTGGGTCTATAGGCCATCAGGGTCAGCCATCGAGATAGCAGGCCACCGGCGTGGGATTGTTTCGAGTGAGGAAATCTCGTCCATATGATGAGGTACTACCCCAGGCTTCGGGGCAAGGCAGTGCAGCAGGGTCAGCAACTTATGATTTCAGCACCGCCTACCCCGCCACCTAAAGGTGGAGGGTAGACGGGTAGGGGCCATCCTAGAGGTGGAGGCCAGGCATAGAGAGGTCAGCCAACTACTGCTCAGTCCGGTGGAGGCCAGCCAGCTGGCACTCCAGCCAGATTCTATGCCCTTCCGGCTAGGCCAGATGCATTAGCCTCAGATTCTGTCATCACAGGTATTATTTCCGTTAGTGGTAGAGATGCTTCAGTATTATTTGACCCAGGGTCTACTTATTCATATGTATCATCTTTGTTTGCTCGTTTCCTGGTTATTTCTCTTGAGCCTTTGGGCACTCCTGTTCATGTGTCTACTTTTGTGGGTGATTTTGTGGTTGTGGATCGAATCTACCGGTACTGTGTGGTCACATTCTGTGGTTTTGAAACTAGTGTGGATCTCCTGTTGCTTGATATGATCAACTTTGAGATCATCCTTGGCATGGATTGGTTATCCACATATCACGCCGTCCTAGATTGCCATGCCAAGATTGTTACCTTAGATATGCCAGGGTTGCCAAGGTTGGAGTGGAAGGGTTCCACAGTTGATACATCTAGTCGGGTTATCTCTTTACTGAAGGCTCGGTAAATGGTCGAGAAGGGGTGTTTGGATTATTTGGCTTATGTTCGAGACACCACTGCAGAGTCTCAGACGATTGATTCAGTTCTAGTAGTTCGAGATTTCGCCGATGTGTTTCCTTCTGATCTTCCTGGCATGCCACTAGATCATGATATTGATTTCTGCATTGATTTGGATCCAGGCACCCAACCTGTATCTATCCTACTGTATGGTATAGCTCCGAAGGAGTTGAAAGAGCAGCTTGAGGAGTTGTTAGCAAAAGGGTTTGTTAGACCCAGTGAATCGCCTTGGGGTGCACTAGTTTTATTTGTGAAAAAGAAAGATGGAACTATAGGATGTGCATTGATTACCGCCAGTTTAACAAAGTCACCATCAAGAATAAGTATCCGTTGCCTTGTATAGATAATTTGTTCGACCAGTTGCAGGGGGCTAGGGTATTCTCCAAGATTGACTTGAGGTTAGGGTATCATCAGCTGAAGATTTGGGACTCGGATGTTCCGAATACTGCATTCCGGACTAGATATGGCCACTATGAGTTCCTGGTAATGTCCTTTGGCTTGACTAATGCCCCAGCAGCATTCATGGACTTGATGAACAAGGTATTCAGGCCTTATATTGATTCATTTGTCGTCGTCTTTATTGACGACATCTTGATATACTCTCGTAGCCTGGGGGAGCACGAGCAACATTTGAGGGCAGTGCTTTAAACCTTGCGAGAGTAGAAGTTATATGCTAAGTTCTCCAAATGTGAGTTATGACCAGTGGCTTTCTTGGGGCATATTGTGTCAGGAGAGGGTATTAAGGTGGATCCCAAGAAGATTGAGGCAGTTTAGAGTTGGCCACGTCCTACTTCGGTGACTGAGATGAGGAGTTTCCTAGGGTTAGCAGGTTACTATAGACGATTCGTGCAGGGCTTTTCATCTATTGCATCACCGCTGACTAGATTGACCCAGAAGGGTGCTCCTTTCTAGTGGTCCAATGATTGTGAGGCGAACTTTCAGACGCTCAAGACAGCCTTGACTATAGAACCAGTCCTTGTGTTTCCTTCCAGTTCAGGGATGTATATGGTATATTGCGATGCTTCGCGCGTTGGATTGGGGTGTGTTTTGATGTAGGAGGGGCAAGTTATTGCATATGCCTCGCGCCAACTGAAGGTTCATGAGAAGAATTATCCTATGCACGATCTAGAGTTGACCGCGATTCTTTTAAGATATGGAGGCATTATCTGTATGGGATGTAGTGTAAGGTTTATACTGATCATCGCATCTTACAACATTTGTTCAAACAGAGGGATCTTAATTTGAGGCAGCGTAGGTGGCTCGAGTTACTGAAGGATTATGACATCACCATTCTTTATCATCCGGGCAAGGAAAATGTAGTCGTGGATGCCCTAAGTAGAAAGGTAGAGAGTATGGGTAGCTTAGCATTCATTCCAGCAGAGGAGAGACCACTAGCCTTGGACATTCAGTCCATGGATAACAGACTTGTGAGGTTGGATATTTCAAAGCCCAGTCGAGTTCTCGCACGTGTGGTTATTCAGTCTTCATTATTGGGGCAGATCAAGGCCCGGCAGTTCGATGATCCACATTTGGCAGTTCTTAGAGTGACGGTGCTTTAGGGTGGTGCCAAGGAGGTTATATGGCGAGGATGGTGTTTTGCGGCTCTAGGGTCATTTATCTGTTCCTAATATTGAAGGTCTGAGGGAGAGGATTCTAGAGGAGGCACACAGTTCGTGGTATTCCATCCACCCGGGAGCTACGAAGATGTATCGCGACTTGAGGTAGCATTATTGGTGGCGCAGGATGAAGAAAGACATAGTAGAGTATGTGGCTAGGTGTTTGAATTGCCAGCAGGTCAAGTATGAACACCAGAGGCCGGGTGGCCTACTTCAGTAGATGCTTATACAAGAATGGAAGTGGGAGCGCATCACCATGGATTTAATAGTTGGGTTGCCGCGGACTTTGTGGAAGTTTGATTTAGTATGGGTCATTGTTGACAGGTTGACCAAGTCGGCCCACTTTATTCCAGTGGTGACTACTTACACAGCAGAGAGGTATGCTTAGATCTACATTCGGGAGATAGTCCGGTTTCACAGTGTGCCTGTTTTTATCATATCAAACAGAGGCCCTCAGTTCACTTCCCATTTCTGGAGGGCTGTTTAGAGTGAGTTGGGGACCCGTGTAGAGCTTAGCACATCATTTCATCCTCAAACCAACGGGCAGTTGGAGCAGATAATTCAGATTTTAGAGGAAATGCTTAGGGCATATGTGATTGACTTTGGAGGGCAGTGGGATCAGTTCTTGCCTTTGGCGGAGTTTGCGTACAACAACAGATATCAGTCCAGCATAGAGATGGATCCATACAAGGCTTTATATGGTCGACGTTGCCGTTCTCCTATTGGGTGGTTTGAGCCCGGTGAGGCTAAGCTATACGGTATAGATTTGGTATAGGATGCCTTGGATAAGGTAAAGTTGATTCAGGAAAGGCTTCACACAACTCAGTCCAGACAAAAGAGCTACGCGGATCAGAAGGCGCGTGATGTATCATTCATGGTTGGTGAGAAGGTTCTCTTGAAAGACACGCCAATGAAAGGAATTATGAGGTTCGAGAAGAAGGGCAAGTTGAGTCCTAAGTCTATTGGCCCATTTGAGGTGTTGAGACAAGTTGGGGAGGTTGCTTACGAGCTGGCTTTACCCCCCAGCTTATCGAGATTTCATCTGGTTTTTTATGTATCGATGCTTTGGAAGTATCAGGCCGACTTATCCCATGTGTTGGACTTCAGTACTATCCAGCTGGATGAGAGTTTGGGTTACGAGGAGGAGCCAGTTGCCATTATTGATAGACAGGATCGCCAGTTGAGTTCCAAGAGGATTTCTGCGGTGAGGGTCCAGTGGAGGGGCCAACCAGTCGAGGAGGCGACTTGGGAGTCCGAGGAGGACATGCAGAACAAATATCCACATTTATTCGGCAACTCAGGTACTTTTCTATGTCTGTTCGAGGGCGAACGTTTGTTTAAAAGGTGGAGAATGTAATGACCCGACTGGTTGTTTTGCCTTTTAGAACCTCCTTCCCTTAAATAAAACTTTCCGAGCTTGCTTTAGCTAATTTATGACTTGCGGGGATGGCTGGTTCGGGATTTGAAAGAGTTTTGAGTGAAATATGCCCATTTGATTCCTTAGGATTTTCTTAAAGGACTAAGTTTGACTTTAGTCAACATTTTTAGCAAATGGACCCGGATTCGTGATTTGACGGTCCCGGAGGGTCCGTGGGAAAATATGGGACCTAGGCGTATACCCGAAATCGAATTCTGAGGTCCCTGGCCCGAGTAATGAATTTTTATTAGAAATTATTAATCTGAAGTTTTAAGGATTTAAAGAAATAAATTAATGATTGATTTCACGGGTATCGGGATTATATGTTGGTTCTGAATCCCATTACAGATCCGATATATCATTTAAGACTTGCCCGTAAAATTTGGTGTCAATCCGAATAGTTTAAGGGCGTTTTGGCCCGTTATAGGAAAATTAAGAACTTGAAGTTCATAAGTTTGATTCAATTGGTTTTAGGGGTGATTCATAGATTTAGCGTTATTTCAGGCATTCCGAAGATTTGAGTAGGTCCGTTTCGTGATTTCAAACTTGTCGGTATGTTCGGGCGGGGCCCGGAGCCCCGAACGTCAACCGGACGAGGCTCGAGTGAATTTGAAATTTTTGATAAGTGCTAAAGCTGCTGCTTTTGTCATAACCGCACCTGCGGTTGGTGGACCGCAGGTGCGAGACCGCAGATGCGGTCCATCTATCGCAGATGCGTTCCAGGGAAGGCCAGGCCAAACTGCAGAAGCGGTTCTCGTACCGCAGAAGCGGTCCCAGACCTTTTAGCCCCTTTCGTAGATGCGGTCCTTTCTCGCAGATGTGGGACCGCAGATGCGGAAATCACTGAAGCAGTGAGCTTCATTTAATACGGGTTCTAAGCCAATTTTTACCAATTTTCACTCTTCCATTGGCAATTTTGGGAGCTTTTGAGAGAAGACTTCCACTTAGCATCTTGAGGTAAGTTTATCCCACATATTCTTAGTTTAATACTTGTGTATTAGGTAGATTAAACACTAGAATTTAGGTAAAATCAAGGGGTTAGAGCAAAACCTAGGATTTTAATAAAAGTTAGATTTAACTATGAAATTTGTTATGGAATAAATTAGAAATCATATATTATTGATCCTTAGGTTATAGCGAACAACTTCCTTCGAAAAATTTGGAATCCGGGCACGTGGGCCCGGGGTCGGATTTTAGGAAACTTGTGTTAAAGAATGAAAAATTGCTTAAATAGCTAGAATTCGATCTTATGAGTCTATATTGACTAGTTCCTACCTCATTTAACTAGTTTGGGATCATTTGGCTCCGAATTGAGGGATTGGACTCATTCTTGGAATTGGAAGTGTACTTTGGAGCGAGGTGAGTCTCCTTTCTAACCTTGTAAGAGGGAATTGTCCTCATAGGTGCAATAATTGAGTAATTTGCTGCTAAATACGGGGGGCTACGTACGCACTAAGTGACGAGAATCCGTGCGTAACTACTATTATGTTAATTGTCCAGGTAGTCTAGGACCCGTATCATGTTATATTTGTTAATGTCTCTATATTTTCTTGCTAATGTGACCACTTAGGGCATGCTAGAGACTTGGAAAGGAATATAAGCAAATGTATACACTTGTTGGACACTTGTATGAATTTACTTGGAATTAAATGCGCATTCATGTATTTTCTTGATATTAATTGATATTTGTGGATCGGGCCGATCGCCTTGGTAGAAATAGATGCATCTATGATTCGCGTCATTCGACCCTCTGGCAGTGCACAGTTTATTTTCTGTTGGATCGAGCCGTCGACCTCGGCATAGTGTGCGCATGATATCTATATGAAATCTTATCCAGGACTTGACCGGCTAAATATTTGAAATGTAAATGGCTAATTGTAAAATTTTTAAGAACATGACATATTACCTCTTGCTATAAACTGTTGATTATTTGTGACTTCCATGCTTAGTGTAACATTTCATTGTATTATTTGACCGTAGTAAGTATCAAGTCGACCTCTCATCTCTACTTCTTCGAGATTAGACGGGATACTTACAGGGTACATATTATTTATGTACTCATACTACACGTCTGTACTTAATTGTACAGGATCTAAGGCAGGTATACCTGGCTATCAGACTGGTGTACAACCCTGATTCTTAGACCGAAACTTCCACGGTGAGCTGCTCCCTTCCTGTGCCGTTCAACAGCTTGATGGGGTCTTTCCTTACTTTTGCTGTCTATTTTATCCCGGACAATAGGATAGTATTATTCTTTTGTACATTCTACTAGATGCCCACTACTTGTGACACCAAGTCTTGGCATACACATTAGTAGACAGTTCTTTTGGGTTGTATAATTATCATTATATATTGCTTATCACCACATGTTTTAATTGCAAATTAAGAAATGTTGTAACCGATTCGGGTAAGTAAAATAAGAATTTACTAATACTTTCGCGTTGGCTTGCCTGACAACGGTGTTGGGCGCCATCACGACCCTTGGTGGATTTTGGGTCGTGACAATCGTAGTAACTCGTTTCGTGTTATCTAGGTTTGTTCCAGGGTTGTAACCTAGTTTATTTTGCTTGTTTTGTTGTTCAAACTATTTCACTGTCTGTCTAAACGCAATTTTCTATTTTCTGTTATAGTTCTCTTCTCCTTCTATAGTTCTTTTCCTGTTGACTCAAGTGACATGACATGCATGCATAATTCTAGGCCTAGACTTTAAAGTTAGTTTAATCATGAAGCAAGGAAACAATTTGGAAGATGATAGGGACACTTGAGGGAAATAGGTACAGATTTGGACATTTTGAGATCATTTGAAGCCCGAACCATGTGAAACTGGGCAGATAATTTGGGAAGTTAATAGTGTGACAAGAATTCGTCAAAGGAGAGTGCATCCCGGACAATTTGAAGCAAGCGACTTTGAGTTCAAGTGCATCTCAAGTTACAAGATAAAATCAAGAAAGTTTTCTCCGAATTGACGGAGGATATCTATTGTGAAGAGGGAATCACCCAACGGAGGTTCTGTACATGACAAGGTTCTAAAGAAAAGTGGAAGGCATATCAATGATATCAATGCCGAAGCCGCAAAAGAAATATTGTGCATAATCTTCAATTTTTATCCTCAAGTTGCATGTGTTGTACTTGGAATTTTCAAGGGTTGGGAGGCCCTCTTTCAACTACCCAAACATTTATACCATTCGATACCCTTTTTAGCTTGTACTGATTTCTTTGACCTCCCCTCTTTTGGAATCAAGTTAAAGTCATACGAAAAAAGGGTTCATGTCCCCATAGGTTTATTTTAGTACGTTCAATCCACAAGGAAAATTCAAAAAAAAGAGAGAAAAAATAGAGATATAAAAAAGGGAAAAAAGAAAAAAAAAAGAAAAAAGAAAAGAAAAAAGAAAAAGGAAAATAGTAACAAAAAGTAGTCTCATGAACTACGTTCGACCTGATTCCTTTTAAATATACGTAGGCAGCCTCACAGTTCGGTCCCATCAAAATAAAAATTCAAAAATCCCCAGGCAAAGAAACTGAGGCAGAAGTTGCGGTTTTGTAAAAGATCTGATTCCAAAAGTTGTAATTTTGAACCCATTCAAGTTGTTTTGAGCCTTTATGATATCCTTTCTTTGTAACCCTGTCCAAAAGCCACATTACAGTCCAAAAAAGACCTCCCAGATAATCTTTGAGAATGTCGGGTGAGACATGCCAAGAGTATATGACATTTTTACCATGGTTAATGCTTTGTCATCTACAGAATCAGAGGAAATAAGAAGAAAGGAACAAAATGAGAGAGTCTTATTGGTAAAAACCTTCACGGGCACCATAAGGCGATGGTGAGTTGAGAGTAAGAACAAAATGAGTGAGGCTTGATGGTGAAAACCATTCGGGCGCTACAAGTCGAATAAGGATAGTGAATTAGATTGGATAGTCGGAGCATTAAAGCCCAATTTCATGGTTTAGGGGTATAAAAAGAGTTGAACATCAGACTTGCTTGACAGATTAGGCCACAAGTGCATGTCATGGCCATTAGAGTTGATATCCACATCTGATAAGTTTCTACTTTGTAGTTTTCTTGTTAGGAATCATCTCTTTCCATTGTTCTTTACTCTATTCCTTTTGTCTTGTTTACTTCCTCTTCCTGAGTCTGTTTGGTCAGAACAAGTGAGAAATGACTTCAAAATTTGCCATCAACTTTCTAATTGCACAAAACGGGATCTGGCTAGCACATCAAAGTGGCATAAGTCAGGAAAGAACAGCATGCACACTGAGTTGGTAACAATCAACGTGCTTTGGGATTCATGTGAAATACAAAGGTTTGGTATATGTCAATACATGAACAATGCAACAGATAGAGGATGTTGGGTGAACGGATCAAAGGTATTTTTTGTGATAAGTTTGATAGAGAAAGTGGTTAACCAATGACAAGTAAGGTCTTCCACGAGGAAATCAAAGTTATCATGGCAAGTGAAGGAGCAATAGACCTCAAGGACAAGGCCAGTAGTTTAAGTCAGGAAAGAACAGTATGCGCAGAGTGGGTGGCAATTGACGTGCTTTAGGATTCATGTGAAACACAAAAGTTCAGTATATGTCAATGCATGAGCATAATGCAACAAATGAATGGCATTGGGTTTGAACGGATCAGAGGTACTTTCTGTGATAAGGGTGACAGAGAAAGTGGTCAATCAATAAACAAGCAAGGTCTTTCGAGTTGAAATCGAAGTTATCATGGGAAGTGAAGGAGCAATCGCCCTCAAAGTCAAGGCTACAAACTAACCACCATGTTTAAACTCACAAGTTTTCTTTGATTGAAACAGGGGAAGGAAATTTTGTTTGTTCCGAAGAAACCCTCCGTGAGGAAAACAGGTGCCAAACAGGCTCGGTAGTAAGTTTCTAGTACCCTCCTAGATAACGGGATTTAGTAAGTTTTGAGACCCTCGCAAGTGACAAGGTCTGACGAGAGTTTTACTTTTGGGAAGTATAATTTAGCATTTAAGTTTTTCACTTTTGAGATGAGACTTGGTTAGAAATTTTTCAGGATAAGGGAATTTAGCTTAGAACTTATTTTGATAATAAGAATTGGTTAACACTCACAGATGTTCCCAATATCAAACCGGGGCAGAAGAATTTCTTTTGTTTTGTCTGTTTTGTTGTAATCAAGTGCCCACCTGGAGAATAAGGGAAAATAGCTCAAGTTTTAAGGGAAAACGGGCCAAGTTCAGCAATCAAGCGCTCACCTAGAGAACAAGGGAAGATAGTTCAAGTTTCAAGGGAAAGCAGTTTCAAAGGAAAGCGGGTCAAGTTCAGCAATCAAGCACCCACCTGGAGAACAAGGGAAGACAGTTCAAGTTTTAAAGGGAAGCAGTTTCAAATGAAAGTGGGTCAAGTTCAGCAATCAGGCGCCCACCTGGAGAACAAGGGAAGACAGTTCAAGTTTCAAGGGAAAGCAGTTTCAAAGGAAAGCGGTTCAGGTTCAGCAACCAGGCGCCCACCTAGAGAACAAGGGAAACCAGCTCAAGTTTCAAAGGAAAGCAGTTCAAGTTTTAGGGGAAAGCAGTTCAGTTTCAGCAATCAGGTGCCCACATGGAGAACAAGGGAAAACAGCTCAAGTTTCAAAGGAAGACAAATCAAGTTCAGCAGTCAGGCGCCCACCTGGAGAACAAGGGAAAATAGCTCAAGTTTCAAGGAAAAATGGTTCAAGTTTCAAGGGAAAACAGTTTCAAGTAACAAGAGATGATAGTTCAAGTTCAGCAATCAGGCGCCCACCTGGAGAACAAGGGAAAGCAGCTCAAGTTTCAGAGAAAAGCAGTTCGAGTTTCAGCAATCAGACGCCCACCTGGAGAACAAGGGAAAGCAGTTCAAGTATTGGCAATCAGGCGCCCACCTGGAAAACAAGGGAATTCACTTCAGAATGTAATTCAAGTTACCAACAACAGAAATTCGCCTCGAGAGTACATGTCAACAGTTCAAGACGCACACCAAAACCGTAGAAGCAGCAAGACCAAGTTTGAATATGGTAGATAGGATTCTTGTAATTCATAGATCATAGTTTAGCCTAACTTTTTTTTTTATTTTGCCTCGGTGTAATAAGGAGTTCAAAGAGCAGTAGCAGTAGTAGCAACAACGAAATCACAGCTTCCTGGTAGCCCCAGCTATCGAAATTTCCCGAACTACACTGACCTGATTCCTTTATAGCCAAGGATATATAGGCAACCTCGGAAGTAAGGTGCGGTCAAATCTTTCAAAAATGCTTCTCACAGAGTATTCAAACGAGCAAAAATCGCTCGTATCCGGTCACTTTATCTTTGCACGAAAACTCTTCGTGTTTCCGAGCAAAGAGGGGCAGCTGTGAGCATGTGATTTTTGCCTTACAGGAATTACTCCCATAAAATATAAGAAAACAATTTTTTTTCCATTTTTTGCAATTATATAAGATTTTGTGGAAATTTGTGCTAATTGTTTACATTTCTGTGCATGTTTACTTTGGTTAAAATCATGAATATGTCAAAAAAAAAATATACCATGCATTGCATATAGGTTTTGCTTTTACATTGTTATGGTTAATTAGTTAATTATTTGTTTTATTAAAAAATAAAAATCACAAAAATGGTTCATTTTTGTATTTTTAGAATAGTAGTTTTTTTCTTTTAATTTAGGATCAAACAAATAATATAATGTTTAGAAAGTAGTTAGTGTAGACATGTGATTTTTGACCTTCCCCAAGATTTTTCATATTTTAGCATGTAAATGTTTAGTTTAGGCCTAATATCGCTATTCAGTTAGTTTTGACTCTTTTACTTTATTTTATTTAAAAAAATAAAAATTACAAAAAAAATTCTTGTTTTTAGTTGCTTTTAGTTTATATACTTTTCGTAAAACTAAAAAAAATACAAAACATAGTACCTTATTTTATTTTAAAATGATATTTGAAAATACCACAAAAAAAAGATTTGTTTTAATGGTTAGTCTTATTTAATAGTTATTTTACTTTAGTAGGATTAATTAGTAAATGATGTCGTATTTTTAGTCTCGTTCGCGGAGAAAAAATAAAATTTAGGCCCAAACGACCCATTTTAAGCCTAATTATAGGACCTAGCCCATAATTTCCAAGCCCATAATTCTAACCTAAAAAAAACCCTGCAAAAGCTAATCTATGGACTGAACGCCTAAAAGCTAGGAGGAAGATCAGCCATTTTCAAAAAAGGAGACCCCTCCCCTTACGATTTTCATCTTCTCCAGCAAAACAATGACCTAATGCCTAAGACCTAAGTTTCTTCTTCAACCAGAATACACTTGAAACCCCCAGCCGTTTACCCCATCTCCACCTCCATGCTTCCTCACCTCACAGTAACCTAACGCCACGCTACAATCACCAACTGGCGCCGGCCGGATCTCCCTTCAACTCACGCTCCAACAACTAAGAGAACCCCAAAACCTGTACCATCTTCTTCAACTAAACCCCTAACACCCTAAGTACCTAGAGCAACGAAACACACACCCCTCTGCCGATTTTCTACTTCTTCTCTTTGACTTCAATTCGATTTTTGGTTTCAAATTCATGGAGTTCATTTGAGTTTGAAAGCTGTTTTGTGTTCGGGTTGATTTGATCGCTGTTTCAGATTCGATCGTAGTTGTGGTTTATTGACGTCCTTGTAACTGTCGGAATTTTTATTAATCAAAGGCAAATTTTAGTTCGTGGCAACTTCGGTTCGAATCAGGGGGTATGTTCTCTTATGTTTGTATTCTCCACATCCGATTTAACGTGAAACATGATTGCTTCACCTTATTTGGTACTACTGTTTGGATTTGTCTGTTTGAATTAGTCTCAGTATGAGTAAAGTGCGACCCTGTTCATTTGTTCGAAGCTGCTTGTTCACAAATACAATCGCCCCGTGTCTCTGCACTTTATGTTGTAGGTATCAAGCAAAGTATGTTGTTAGAACAACTAGAAATGAGCATATGTTATTCTTGCAAATAATTTGAAGTAGTTAGGGTGTTTACTTATCTTGTTTGTTAACCTAATTAATGTGAATACGCTGCTGCATGTAATCAAATTTGTTGTTAGTTAGAGTAAGTAGAAATGAATGAACTTTTACATATTGTGTGAATCACTTCTGAAGAACATCCAAGAAAATTAAATGCCTATACAATTTTACACACACTATTAACAGGTAAAAAATTAAAAATTATTCTGTGATACATGTGTTTTAAATCAATTATGAGGAGTACGTAGTTAGTTTAACAACTCATGTTTAATTGTGGCTCTTTGAATAGTTTGTTGGATTAAAGACGGTAATGACTTGAACAAGACATTAGTTGGTTTGGGTTTAAAAGTTGAATAAATTATGAACATCGTAGTTTGCTTTAGGCACGTAATTAACTCATCACAATTACGGGTACGGTTCCCGTGACGTAGTTGTGATACTTAATTTTAAATTAGCTCTAAATATGAATATCCGTAGTTCACTTAGTTGAATGCATTTCCTTTAATAAAATTGTGGTGTGTCATAAAATCACCTAGTCTATGGCCCTCACATCGATATCTTAATTAGTGTAGAAAATACCTTGAAATCTCGTAGTTTGTTTTAGGCCCGTAATTAAATTATTACAACTACAGGTATGGTTCCCATGACGTGGTTGTGATACCTAATTCCAAATTAGATTAAAGTAGGAGCATCTTTAGTTAGCCTCCAAAAATGCAAATCTTTTCTTTCAAATAAATTGAGGGGCGCTGTATGCAAACAAAACCCATAATCTATGGCCCTCATACTAATTATCTTATCTAGTGTAAGAAATGCCTTGAACTTTCGCAGTTTGCTTTAGGCGCGTTAATTAAATAATTGTCATAGCTACGGGTACGGTTCCCGTGACGTGGTCGTGACATTTAATTCTAAAATCCGGGGTACATTTATGTGACATGGATACAATTTAATCTTGATAAATAAATAAACACGTTATGGATCGTGGGTACGGTTCCCGTGACATGATTTGCAATGTGTAATCAAATAATTAGTTGTATAATAATTGGATTATTAAAAGCGGTTTAAAAGTAATAAAATGCACATAGGTTTCAAAGATATTTTTAATATAAAATAAATAGGCTAATAATAATAGTTGAGCGACCGTGCTAAAACTACGGAACCTAGGAATGCCTAATACCTTCTCTCGGGTTAACAAAATTCCTTACCCGAATTGCTGTGTTCGCGGACTATAAAACAGAGTCAATTTTTTCTCGATTCGGGATTTGAATCGGTGACTTGGGACACCATAAATTTTCCCAAATGGCGACTCTGAATTTTAAATAAAATAATCCCGTTTTGATTGTCACTTAAATTGAAAAAAACTCCCTTATACTCCCTTCCGGGAGTGTGAAAAAGGAGATGTGACAGCTCTGGCGACTCTGCTGGGGACAAGAACCCAGAATCTCTGGTTCAGGGTTCAAGAATTCGAGCTTAGAATAATTGTTATATTTGGCTTTATTTATTATCTGGTTTTATTACATGTTTGGGCCTAATGTGCTAAATGCCTCTTTTTACCACTTTGATATTATTTGAACTGTATTTAACTGCTACGAAACCCTTCTCTTCTCATCTTCGGGGATGTGCACGGTGGCGTGACTCCTCTTCTGTTAGTGTCATACCTTAAATTAGGAAGAGGCTCGGACAAGTTACAAAGCCGGATGGCCTTTTGGTTCCCGGTACATAGCCCCCCCTCGGCTCGAGTTGTCCGCTCGGGTACACAAGTCTATAACAACATACACATGTTTGAATCTAGAATAACTCAACCTCATGCCGGATCCCTAGTAGGGACGCTTGTTTGCATCATGTGCATTTGACTTTGGGGACTCAATACAGGGGTTGGGTCCGTCTAGGACAGGTGTACTCCGAAAATAAAAGACCATCCTGATGCATCCTATGTGCTACATTTTGCAATTTTCAAGGGTAAAAGGGTCATTTGGCGGACCAATGAGGTTTGAGGATAAATGAGAAAAGGGTGAAGTTTAATAAAGCAAGTATGACCCATTTATAATTGTCTTTCACGCTTTTTCAAGAAAAGACCAAAAAATGAAAATGAAAAAAAAATCCAAAAAGATTTTGCACCTTCCTATTATTTTTTCCAAAAAATCAAAAAAAAGAGAAAAGAAAATCCAAAAAAGAGTTTACATGTTTCATCATTTTTTTCAAAAAATAAAGACAAAAAAAAATATTTTTTCTCTAAATTAGTTATTTTTTTCAATTCTTGCCTGTATCCAATCTGGCCGAACTACGCATACCTGATTCTCGTCTTTCGGGGCGTGATACGTAGGCAACCCACATTGGCTTCAGTCTTCCTAGCGAATCTTAGGTTCTTGGCTTGCGGGGTCTTAGTCAAATTTTGCACTTCTAGCCACCTTTTGGCCAAATAAGTCATTTTGCAAAAATAACCTCAATCATGTCTTGCATGTGTCCAGTAGACAGTCTTATTGTCTCACGTAGTGTTGGTTGAAGTTTTCTCATACAGGTGTGGATCTACTTACCGAAGTTTGGGCATGACAGATGCCTTAGGACCATCCAGTCAAGATCGCTCATGCAGGAGTTGTTTAAGCAGATTTTTTTTTATGTTTTGAGTATGTTTTTCTTTTTATGTCATGTTTTACCTTCTAGTTCTGTATAGTAATATCAAGTATTTTAAGGGATGTTGAAATCTATCATAGCCTAGTAAGTTTGTCGAGTTTTTTTATTGTATTTCCTATTTTGAAACAAAAAAAGTGTTATAAATCAAAAATTCAAAAACAAAAAAAAGATTTTGCGTTTTTATATTTCTGTTAGATGTTTTCTTTAGAATACTAACTCTAGAAGTTCAAAAAAAAATCTTTTGTGGTTTTTCCTTAGGAAATTAATATCTATAACTCAAAATAAAAATTGCTTTTATATTTTTCTTAGTTTATTAAGACTAAAAATTCAAAACAAAATATTTTAATGCCTCTTTAGAAGTTTTCTTTAAGATATTAATTCCAAAAATAAAAAAAAATTCTCTTAAGGTTCTTCATTAGGAAATATATAAAAACAAAAAAAAATGTATTCTTTTATTGTCACTAGAACTTTAGGATATTATACATAGAAGAAGAAAAAAAAACATACTTCATCTTGTGTGTTTATCTTCAGAGTTTATCCCTTAGGTAATCAAAAATTAAAATCCAAATAAACATTTTTTATATTTTCCATTTCTTGTTTCGAATCTTTCTTCAGGGATATCAAATGAAAATTCAAAATATTTTTCTTTGGTTTATTCTTTAGATTTCCTTCCTAAAAAAAAGAATCAAAAAATATTTTTCTCTTCTGGGTTTTTGCCTTAATAATTTTCATAGAGTATTTGTTTCGAAAAGAAGAAAAGAAAAGGAAAAAATATGTGCTCGTTTAAGCTTGAGTTTAGAATAGGATATAGAACATTAAGTCTAGAAAATTCAAAAAAAAAAAAGTTTTGCTTCTTTTATTTCTCTTTTCTCATAAGAATAGTCATTAAGGTAAAAAAAAAAAAAGAACGTTAGTTTGTTTTCTTTATTCCCGATCTTCCCAAACTATGCAAAGATCTGATTCATGCGGCGTCATGATACGTAGGCAACCTACATAGAGTTCATCGAATCATTTTTTTATTTCATTAAAAGAAAAAGGGAAAAAAAAGAGAGAAAGAAAAATGAGCAAGCCAAGAAGTGCTAGAAAAGAAAGAAAAGAGAAGATTGAAATGAACAAATTGGGACGATGCCAAGTGACCCCGTGACCCTAAAAGTCATTCTAGAACCGTTAATTGTTGCGAGGTGTATTGCACGCAATGTGATATTTTTAGTTGTTAAATGCCCTATGCTAACAGGATATCCCATTTTGTTCCTTTTGTTATCTTCATTGAGTAGAAGCGTGGTTGGTTTGTGGTTTTTAAGTAACTAGTCCATACAACACAATGTCAAAGAGCAAGGTAGCCATGACTAGCAAAGATTTGGACAAAAGGGTTATTGATCCGTCTAAGGGAATTGTTGAATTAGAATCTGAGTTGAAAGAAGAGGTCTTAAGGGTGAAAGGACAGATGACCGAAATATACCAAGCCTGGATTAGTGAGCGTCCTCCACCATTAGTTCCCACTAACTACACTGAAAACCCTGCAACTATCCCACCGCTATCACAAACCCAGCTCCCTACCACTCCTGATGTCTACCTGCAACCTTGTCACACTCCACGCGCCAAAACCACCTCATATCCCGCTCATTTGGCCACTCATGCTTTTGTAGCTCCTCCACCAGCTACTTTTCCTCGATCCTCTAACGAGACTGTGCTCAAAGTCCCGATGCCCAACACTATGCTCCAGAACCAACTTCCAAGGTTTCGGATCTCTACTCTCACGCTCCTCATTTTGAGCCTCCCGGTGAAGCTGAAAAGCCTGCTAAGACATTAAAGCAAGATGAGATATCCATGAAGGTGAAAATCTTAGAGCAGTCTTTAAGAAACATGCAAGGGATAGGGAGCTAGATGAGCGTGGCTTACAAAGACTTCTGCTTGTTTCCTGATATCCAACTGCCTGCTGGTTTAAAGATGCTAAAGTTTGATTTATATGACGAGTACGGAGATCCCGTGGCCTATTTGAGAGGTTAATGTAGTAAGATGAGAGGCGTCAGTGGGAAGAACAAATTATTGATGTCACATTTCAGTCAGACTCCGAGTGGGGAAGCTTTGGAGTGGTACACCCGCCAAGACGTTAGCAAGTAGTACATATGGGACGATATGCCTCAGGCCTTTGCCCAGCACTTTCAGTACAATATAGAAATTGTCCCGGATCGCATATCCCTCGCCAAGATGGAAAAGAATCCTAATGAAAGCTTTAGGGAATACAGATTCAGATGGAGAGAGCAAGCTTCCAGAGTCAATCCCCTGATGGAAGAAAATGAGATGGTCGAGTACTTTCTTCAAGCTCAAGAGCCAGCTTACTTTGGGCATTTAATCTCGGCTGTGGGTAGGCCTTTTAATGATGTGGTAAAAATGAGAGAAATGGTAGAAGATGGGCTGAAGTCTAGCAAGATCATGAGTTATTCTGCTTTAAAATCCACAACACAAACAATTCAGAACGACCCAGGAAGCTTGCTGGGTCAAAAGGAACACGATGATGTTGCCATGTTGTTTTAGAGTCACAACATGGTCCAAAGGGTCCGCCTTACCAATATACCCTGCCTCAACTCCAACCCCAAACCTATCCCCGAGCTCCACATAATCCACCTCAGTAATCCTCCGAACAATGTCCGGTCATCTGTCCAACCACCAGGTCACTCCCTATGGTGAGCGCCAGCATCGCATAATGCACACTTACCTTTACAACATTTTCGAGCACCCAACAAGCCTAGAAAATAGGGGCAGGGAGGGGAACAAAGGCAAAGAAATAGTTTCACGCCAATCGAGGAGTCCTACACAAGCTTGTTTGAAATGTTAAAGCATTCTGGCCTGATTGAGCCGCTCCTTGGTTATACTCCAGACCCATATGCAAAAGGTTTGATCCTACTGTACGATACATGTATCACTCTAACGTCCAAGGGTATAGCATTGAAGATTGTTGTGTTTTGAAAAGGGAAATAAAAAGAATGATTCAAGAAGGGACAATTGTGATCAAGGACAGTGACAGGGAGTACGCGAATCCTCTTGGGAACTTGCTGACTGAAGTTAATGATATTGAAGTTGGTAATGGTCTTGGCAATATTGATGTGGAACTCAGTGGCTAAGATGCCGTGCTTGGTAATTGGAAAGACGCTCCATCTCTTAGCTAGCAAGGGAGGAGTCTTAGTGGTTTATTTTGTTGTCATTTCTGTTGTATGAGTTATTTTCAAAATTGTAATCCGAATATTGTCTTGTGACTCAAACCCTTCTATCCTTTTATTTTGCCTAGTTTATTTAGTGTAGTATCTCGTTTAGTGTTGTCTGGTTTTGTTCCAGGGTTGTAACCCAGTGCGTTTTGTTTGTTTTGTTGTTCAAACCCTTTCACTATCTGCCTAATGCAATTTCCTATTTTCTGCTATTTCTAGTTAGTTTTTGTTTAGTTCTCTTTCCCTTTTATAGTTCTTTTCCTGCTGACTCTAGTGACATGACATGCACGCGTAATTCTCAGTCTGGTCTTAAAAGTTAGTTTAGTCATGAAGCAATTAAACAATTTTGAAGATGATAGGGACATTTGAGGGAAATAAGTAAATGTATTTTGAGATCTCTTCAAGCCCAAATTGTGTGAAACTGGGGCAGATAGAACACAAAGAAACACTATTAAATGCATCCTGCCGCATCAGGTTGAAGCTATAGGCAAGTTTTCCCCAAATTGGCAGGGGCCGTTCGTGGTAACAAGAGTGTTGTCCAATAGTGCTTTCTATTTAACAGATGTAGAAGGCAAATGTCTGGATATGGTTATCAATTCTGATGCACTCAAAAGATATTATGTATGATTTCTTTGGTTTATTTAATTATGTTGTTTGTATTTGGCATGCTTAGATTGGAATGACAAAGGCATTTTATTCTGCTATCTAAACACTTTATCCTTTGTTACCCCTTTGAGCATTATTTATTTTCTTTCATACCCCTATTTTGGAATCAGAAGCAGAGTTTTGAAATATGATACACAAAAAAAAGGAGAAAAAAGAAAAAAGGAAGAGAAAAAGAGAAAGAAAAATTGGAAAAAGAGTAAAGAAAAGAAAAGAAAAGAAAAAAAGAGAGAAAAGTAATAAAACAAAGCAATTCTTATGTCATGAACTACGTTCGACTTGATTCATTTTAAGGTTAGTAGGCAGTCTCACGGTTCGGTCCCATCAAAATAAAAATTCAAAAGTCCCCAAGCAAAGAAACTGGGGCAGAAGTTGTGGTTGTTGTAAGATTTCTGATTCCAAAAGTTGTAATTTTGAGCCCTTTCAAGTTGTTTTGAGCCTTCATGATATCCTTTCTTTCTAATCCTATCTAAAATCCTACATTACGGTCCAAAGAAAGACCTTCCGATTAATCTTTGAGTTGCGCCAAGTCAAGCGAGTTAGATGTATGATTCACATCAGGGGCAAAAGTCCGTTCTACACAAGGAAAACAAAAATGAGAGAGTCTTATCGGTGAAAACCTTCACAGGCACTATAAGGCAACGGTAAATTGAGAAAAAGAACAAATGAGAGAGGCTTGATGGTGAAAATCCTTCGGGCACTACAAGTCGAATAAGGATTGTGAATCAGATTGGAAAATCGGAGCATTGAAGCCTAGTTTCACGGTTTAGGGGTAAAATAAGAGTTCAACATCAGACTTGCATGATATATTAGGCCACTTAATCCAAAGGTACATGTCATGGTCATTAGAGTTGGTATCCACATCTGATAAGTTTCTACTTTGTACTTTTCTTGTTAAGAATCATCTCTTTCCATTGTCATTTACTCTGTTTCTTTTGTTTTGTTTGCTTCCTCTTCCGAAGTCTGTTTGGTCATAACAAGTGAGAAATGACTTCAAAATTTGCTACCAGCTTTCCAATGGCACAAATCAATGTCTAGCTAGCACATCAAAGCGACATAAGTCAGGAAAGAGCAGTAGGCACACTGAGTTGGCAACAATCAATGTGTTTTGGGATTCATGTAAAATACAAAGGTTCGGTATAGGTTAATTCATGAGCAAAATGCAATAGATAGAAGGTATTGAGTTTGAATGAATCAGAGGTATTGTCTATGATAAGGGTGACAGAAAAAGTGGTTAGTCAATATACAAGCAATGTCTTTCAAGTTGAAATCAAAGTTATCATGGCAAGTGAAGGAGCAATCGCCCTCAAAGTCAAGGCCACAAACCAGCCACCATGTTTAAACTCACAAGTTTTCTTTGTCTGAAATAGGGATGAAAATTATATTCATATCAATTCCTGGAAGCTTGAATTTTTCAGGGGTAATGCCTCAGTTCTGTTTATGCAAAGGCTATTGAGAAGATCACACATCACCCCTAGGAGACGCACTTTCTAGCCTGGGTTTTTCAAGTTATGTTTTGTTTTAGGAGACGCACTTCCTACATTGAGTTTTTCCCCTACGAGACGCACTTCCTGGTTTGAATCATTTAAGTTTTACCCGTTAGGAGATGCAGTTCCTAGTCAGGTCTTTCAAGTTATATTTTATTTTAGGAGACACACTTCCTAAATTGAGATTTTACCTCTAGGAGATGCACTTCCTAGTTTGGGTCATTTAAGTTCATTCATAGGAGACACACTTCCTAGCTTGAGTCATTGAAGTTTCACCCCTAGGAGACGCACTTCCTAGTCGGGGTCTTTCAAGTTATATTTTTGCTTTAGGAGACGCACTTCCTAAATGGACAGTTCATTCCTAGGAGATGTACTTCCTAGTTTGGAGTCATTAAAGTTTCACCCTTAGGAGATGCACTTCCTAGTCTAGGTATTTCAGGTTATATTTTTATTTTAGGAGACGCACTTCCTAAATTGAGATTTTACCCCTAGGAGACACTTCCTAGTCTGGGTCTTTCAGGTTATATTTTTGCTTTAGGAGGCGCACTTCCTAAATGGATTGTTCATTCCTAGGAGACACACTTCCTAGTTTGGAGTCATTGAAGTTTCACCCTTAGGAGACGCACTTCCTAGTCTGGGTATTTCAGGTTATATTTTTGTTTTAAGAGACGCACTTCCCAAATTGAGATTTGAGATTTTACCCCTAGGAGACGCACTTCCTAGTGTGAGTCATACAAGTTTTACCCCTAGGAGACGCACTTCCTAGTGTGAGTCATACAAGTTTTAACCCCCTAGGAAACACACTTTCTAATTTGGTTCATTCAAGTTTCAGCCTTAGGAGATGCACTTCCTAGTTTGGTTCATTCAGTTTCACCCATAGGAGACACATTTCCTGATCTAGGTCTTTCAGGTTTTATTTTTAGCGGACGCATTTGCTGGTCAAAGTTTCTTGGTCTTACTCAGAGGAGATGCACATCCTAGTCGAGTCTCTAGTTTTCTTTCATCATTGCATCAATAGCATAAGCGGTTTACAGTTTTGCTATCAACTCACAAATCTTTTGAGTGCAAACTGGGGCATAAAATTTTGTTTGTTTTGTTGTTTTGATTGCAAGCACCCACCTGAAGAACAAGGGAATTTGTTTCGGAATTATCTAAAATTTCAAGGGAAAGCAGTTTCAATGGAAGACGGGTCAAGTTCAGCAATTAGGCACCCACCTGGAGAACAAGGGAAGACAGTTCAAGTTTCAAGGGAAGACAGTTCAAGTTTTAAGGGAAAGCAGTTTCAAAGAAAGAAAGTTCAAGTTCAGCAATCAGGCGCCCACTTGGAGAACAAGGGAAGACAGTTCAAGTTTCAAGGGAAAGCAGTTTCAAAGGAAAACAGTTCAAGTTTCAAAGGAAAGCAGTCCAAGTTCAAAGAAAGACAATTCAAGTTTTGGCAATCAGACGCCCACTTGGATAACAAGGGATTTCACTTCAGAATGTAATTCAAGTCAGCAACAAAGGAAGCTCGCCTGGAGAGTACGAGTCAACAACCCAAGATGCACCACAGAGTCGCAAAGACTCAAGATCAAGCTTCAGAAGACTTATAGATAGGAATCTTGTAACTCATAGTTGACAGGCTTAGTTAGTCTTTTTCATTTTTTGATTTTGATGTAATAACAAGACCGCAGACCGGAACCTCGACGGAATGGCACCTCGATCAGTTCTCCTTTCTTTTAGCTTTTGGTCTCTTTAAATAAGGGTCAGGTCAAAAAAACTATCTAGTCATTCTTTGTCTGAAAATACTTCGTATTTCTAGTCAAAGAGGGGCATCTGTAGACATGCGATTTTTGACCCTCCCCAAGATTTTTCATATTATAGCATGTAAATGTTTAGTTTAGGCCTAATATCACTATTTCAATTAGTTTTGACTCTTTTACTTTATTTTATCAAAAAAAATGAAAAATACAAAAATATTTCTTGTTTTTAGTTGCTTTTAGTCTATATACTTTTCGTAAAACTAAAAAAATACAAAAAAATAGTACCTTATTTTTATTTTAATATGATATTTGAAAATGCCACAAAAAAAGATTTGTTTTAATGGTTAGTCTTATTTAATAGTTATTTTACTTAAGTAGGACTAATTGGTAAATGATGTCGTATTTTTTGTCTCGTTCGCGGAGAAAGAATACAATTTGGGCTCAAACAACCCATTTTTAGCCTATTTTCGGACCTAGCCCATAATTCTCAAGCCCATAATTCCTAGGCCCATACCACTACTAGAAATCGGGACAAAAGCGACCACAAAAAGCGACCAAAGTTGGTCGCTTATGGCCCAAAAAGCGACCAAAAAACGACCAAACACGCCTGGTAGCTATATTTAATAATATAAATTTGGCGACCAAAGTTGGTCTCTACATATGAAATACGTTGTTTTTAATTTATCATTAATCATTAGAAAGCGACCAACTTTGGTCTCTAATCCAAATATTATATTTTAAAATCTGGACAATAGAGACCAAAGTTGGTCGCTAAATTCAAGAATTTAATTTTTTTTTTAAAGATAAGCGACCAACATTGGTCGCTATATTTCCAGAAATTGTATTTTTTTTAATAGAAATCTGGGCAGGTAGCGACCAAGATTGGTCGCTATTGCCCAGAAAATTATTTTTTTTATAGTGAAATGCGAACAAATAGAGACCAAAGTTGGTCGCTTTTCTTGGTATATTTTTGGCAGAAACTGCCTGTTTTGGAAGTTACACCACCTCTCAGCTTACCAAACATCCTAAACAGGCATTTTATGCCAGCAACAACAATAACAACAATTAAAAGCAACAATCAATAGAACTAACACATTAAGCTAACAAAACTAAGTTAACACTTATTACAAGCCCATTCGAACTAAAAAGAACTAACACAATAGAACTAAATTTTTTTGTCTAGTTCAAAGTATATAAAGTACTCAAGGAGTGTTCTTTCAGCATCCTCGTCCGAAAGTTGGATTGCCTCGCCCGATTCATTAGGTGGTTGACTGCGTATGAATTCCCCCACGTCAGCTGCATGTGAAGCGAACCTATATGAAAAATTATATATATTGAATTAGTATTTCAAAATTTATATAAAAGTAAATCAAAATACTTAATGAAAAGTAAAAAACTTACATGTATATAGTCGAGGCTCGACCCTCCTTTCTGAATCAGTCTCTTTCTTCTTCTTTACAATACGAGTTTCATTGAATAGCTCATCTTGCTTCATTGGCATCATAAAGTTGTCTGGTGGCTTTGGTGATTATCCTCGTGGTACTATTACTCGGGATGAACTTGGATACAGAGAATAACTTGGATACAGTACCTGACAGGGTGTGTCTTTGATCAATTATTGATCTCTATAGCTACAATGATAATGAGAAGGCAACGACATGTGTTTCAAAATAGTGATGGTAAAGGTAGGATTTAACATTTCCTAAGTAGATAAAAGAGGTTATAGAGGAATTCTCTACTTCACTTTCCAAGAGGAAAAAAAGTTTGATTGATAGTGACAACGTTGATGAAGACGGAATATTTTCCGTTGGTCATGGTAGTTTCCATAAAGTGGGGATCATAAGACTCTATGATGACAAAGATTATAGGAAGTTTTGTTCTAAACTTTCTTCCAAGTCTGATCCGTACAAGCTTAATATGATATTGGTGATATTTTTTCGGATTCAGACAATGATTTGACCGACAAAAGTATGGAAATGCTCTTAAAAAGAATTAAAGGTAAAACGTTTTTCTTGGTAGAGAAGGATGCTGAAAAGATTTTACCTTTAATTCTTTTTAAGAGCATTTCCATACTTTTGTCGGTCAAATCATTGTCTGAATCCGAAGAAATATCACCAATATCACATTAAGCTTGTACGGATCAGACTTGAAAGAAAATTTATAACAAAACTTCCTATAATCTCTGTCATCATAGAGTCTTATGATCCCCATTCTATGGGAACTGCCATGTCCAACGGAATAATTCCGTCTTCATCAACCTTGTCACTCTCAATTAAACTTCTTTTCCTCATGGAGAATGAAGTACAGAATTACTCTATAAACTCTTCTTTTATCTACTTAGGAAATACTAAATTCCTACCTACACCATCACTATTTGAAACACATGCCATTGCCTTCTCATCATCATTGTCGCTAATGAGAAGAACAATTAAATGCACACTTTGTCAGGTACTGTGTCTTAGTTATTCTTCGTGGAAGTTCTATTGCATGTCTAATAACGTCATCAACCTCTTCTAATAATCGTCCGGCAATCTAAAATTCTAAAACATAAACTAAAAGTTCAATTCATATCCTAAACCTTCAATTCATATCCACAAAAGTTCAACTCATATCCTAAAAGTTTTAACTCATATCGTAAAAAGTTCAAGTCATACATAAAAGCTTCAATTTATATCGTACAAGTTCAATTCACAAGAACAAAATCTAAAAACTAAAAGTTCATCAATTCTTATCCTACGAGTTTAAACATAAACTAAAAGTTCAATTTATATCCTAAAGGTTCAATTCATATCCACAAAACTTCAAGTCATATCCTAAAATTTCTATTTATATCCTAAAAATTCAACTCATATCCTAAAAGTTTCAATTTATATCCTACAAGTTCAATTCACAAGAACAAAACCTAAAAACTAAAAGTTATATTCATATCCTACGAGTTTAAACATAAACTAAAAGTTCAAGTCATATCCTAAAGGTTCAATTTATTTCCTAAAAGTTCAACTCATATCCTAAAAGTTTCAACTCATATCGTAAAAAGTTCAAGTCATATCCTAAAAGCTTCAACTCATACCTAAAAGGTTCAATTCATATCCTAAAAATTCAACTCGTATCCTAAAAGGTTCAATTCATATCCACAAAAGTTCAAGTCATATCCTAAAGGTTCAACTTATACATAAATGCTTCAATTTATATCCTAAAGCTTCAACTCATACCTAAAAGGCTCAAGTCATATCCTAAAAGTTCAACTCATATCCTAAAAGCTTCAAGTCATATCCTAAAATTTCTATTTATAACTAAACTATCAAGACAATACAAAGATTCAAGGTTCAATTTATATCCTAAAAGTTATATTCATATCCTACGAGTTTAAACTTAAACTAAAAGTTCAATTTATATCCTAAAAGCTTCAACTCATACCTAAAAGGTTTAATTTATATCCTAAAGCTTCAACTCATACCTAAAAGGCTCAAGTCATATCCTAAAAGTTCAACTCATATCCTAAAAGCTTCAAGTCATATCCTAAAATTTCTATTTATAACTAAACTAGTTTTATCCTAAAGGTTCAACTCATTGTTATTTCAAGCATTATTACACGGCTAATGTTAGTTATCCTCTACGTGGGTGACTCGTTGTACTCAAACAAGAGCCACACAACGATTCGCTTAAGGCGTTAAACATTAACATTGTCTTGAACTTTAAGAGAAAATCCAAATATATATACTATCACGTGTCTATATTAAATATCTACCTATAAACTAATCAAGATTAAACTAAAAGTTCAATTTATACCCTAAAAAGTTCGATTCACAAGAAAAAATCATAAACCCTAAAAGTTTAGGGTTTCTTCTCTTCAAACCATTTCTTGCCCAAATTAATAGGTAAAACCAAATATTTTAGCTACTAACAATTATCATAGATTTAATTTAGCTAAGAACAATTAATTTTTAGGGTTCAAACTAGAAGGAATTAAACAAATTAAAATAAGTCTATTTCGAAAAAAATAAATAAAGGAGAGAGAAACCTACCAGCTGGGTAGTGGAGGACACCGACGGAGCTGCTGCTGCCGCCGGCGGGCGTCGGTGGCGCCACTGCTGGAGGGAGACGGAAGGGGGGGGGGTTGAGTATGAGAGAGAGAAGAGAGGGTTTGGGGAATTTTTTGAAGAAAATAAGAGAATGGGAGGGGAAACCCGTTTTAACTCTGTTTTTACAAAAAGTGACCAACCTTGGTCGCTATTTTTGGTACCAAATATGTGTTGACTATTTTGACCAAAATAGCGACCACAGTTGGTCGCTAAATTCTGACCGTTTTACCAGAATAGCGACCAACATTGGTCGCTATATCAAAAAAAAATTAAATTAATTATATTTCAATTTAAAATTTATATTTATTTAATTCAATTAATTTTAATTCAATTTAAAAAATTCAATCAATTTTAATTCAATTTAATATATATAATTTTAAATTGAATTTAAAGTAATTTAATTGTTTAAAGCTTTCAATTTATATCCTATATATATTTATATATATATAAAAGCTATATTCGATACAATATTACCTAATACACTTATACTCAGTGCATATTATAGCGTAAGTATATATATTATATATATATAAGCTATATTCGATACAGTATTACCTAATACACTTATACTCAGTGCATAGTAAAGCGTAAGTATATATATTATATATATATAAGCTATATTCGATAGAGTATTACCTAATATACTTATACTCAGTGCATAGTAAAGCGTAAGTATATATATTATATATATAAGCTATATTCGATACAGTATTACTTACTACACTTATACTCAGTGCATAGTAAAGCGTAAGTATATATATTATATATATATATACGCCATATTCGATATAGTACTACCTAATACACTTATACGCGTAAGTATATTTTTTATATATATATATATATATATATATATATATATAAGCTGTATTCGATACGGTAATACCTAATACACTAATACTTAGTGCATAATATAGCGTAAGTACATATATATATATATATATATATAAGCTGTATTCGATACTGTATTACCTAATACACTTATACTTAGTGCATAGTATAGCGTAATTACATATTATATATATATATATATATATATATATATATAAGCTGTATTAGATACGGTATTACCTCATACACTTATATATACTTAGTGTATAGTATAGCGTAAGTACATATATTATATATATAAGCTGTATTCGATATATATATATATATATATATATATATATATATATATATAAGCTGTATTAGATACGGTATTACCTCATACACTTATATATACTTAGTGTATAGTATAGCGTAAGTACATATATTATATATATAAGCTGTATTTGATATCGTATTACCTCGTACACTTATACTTAGTGCATAGTATATCGTAAGTACATATATTATATATATATATAAGCTGTATTCGATACGTTAATACCTAATACACTTATACTTAATGCATAGTATAGCGTAAGTACATATATATTATATATATATATAAGTTGTATTCGATACGGTATTACCTCATACACTTATACTTAGTGCATAGTATAGCGTAAGTACATATATTATATATATATATATATAAGCTGTATTCGATACAGTATTGCCTCATACACTTATACTTAATGCATAGTATAGCGTAAGTACATATATTATATATATATAAGCTGTATTCGATACGGTAATATCTAATACACTAATACTTAGTGCATAATATAGCGTAAGTACATATTATGTATATATATAAGCTGTATTCGATACGGTATTACCTCATACACTTATACTTAGTGCATAGTATAGCGTAAGTACATATATTGTATATATAGACACACACGCCCGCTTCGTAGTACTATTCATCCCCTGTATTACAAAAGTATTAATGACTTACATTTATATTATTTACATAGTAAATACAAAAGTGATTTTTAATTTTGACCATTGTTGACCAGAATAGTGACCAATTATGGTCGCTATTTATTCATGAATTTAGTTTAGCGACCAAAGTTGGTCGCTAAATTTAAATCAGATTTAATTATATTTCATATAATAATTAAATTAATAATATAATTATTAAAATTGAATAACTGGGACCCAGTTAAGCGACCAAAATTGGTCGCTACCTTTCTTGCCTGTATGTAGCGACCAACGTTGGTCGCCAATTTTATATTATATATATTTATATTTTATAGTTTTTTCCAAAATAATATATAATTATTAAAATTTTGTAAGCGGGTCCCACTTTAGCGACCAATATTGGTCGCTAATTTCAGTAAACGTTTGACCAAGCAAGTCTGACCAATCCAGTCAATATTTTGACTACTTTAGCGACCAACCTTGGTCGCTATTTGGTTTCCAAAATTTATTTTATTATTTTTGCTAGTTTAGCGACCAACTTTGGTCGCTTTTTCCCATAGACCAAATTTGGTCGCTATTTTTTGGTGCTATTTTTTGGTCGCTTTTTACAGGAATTCTAGTAGTGATACCCCTAACCTAAGAAAAACCCTACAAAAGCTAACCTATGGACCGAACGCCTAAAAGCTAGGAGGAAGATCAGCTGTTTTCAAAAAAGGAGACCCCTCCCTTTACGATTTTCATCTTCTCCAGCAAAACAATGACCTAACGCCTAAGACCTAAGTTTCTTCTTCAACCAGAACACACTTGAAACCCCAGCCGTTTACCCCATCTTCACCTCCATGCTTCCTCACCTCACAGCAACCTAACGCCACGCTACAACCACCAACTGCCGTCGGCCGGATCTCCCTTCAACTCACGCCCCAACAAGTAAGAGAACCCCAAAACCTGTACCATCTTCTTCAACTAAACCCCTAACACCCTAAGAACCTAGAGCAACTTCGGTTCGAATCAGGGGGTATGTTCTCTTATGTTTGTATTCTCCAGATTTGGTTTAACGTGAAATCACGATTGCTTCACCTTATTTGTTACTATTGTTTGGATTTGTCTATTTTAATTAGTCTCAGTATGAGTAAAGTGCGACCCTGTTCATTTGTTCGAAGCTGCTTGTTCACAAATACAATCGCTCCGTGTCTCTGCACTTTATATTGTAGGTATCAATCAAAGTTTGTTGTTGAACAACTAGAAATGAGCATGTTATTTTTGCAAATAATTTGAAGCAGTTAGGGTGTTTACTTATCTTGTTGATTAACCTAATTAATGTGAATATGCTGTTTCATGTAATCAAATTTGTTGTTGGTTAGAGTAAGTAGAAATGAATGAACTTTTACATGTTGTATGAAGCACTTCTGAAGAACATCCAAGAAAATTAAATGCCTATACAATTTTACACACACTATTAAAAGGTAAAAAATTAAAAATTATTCTGTGATACATGTATTTTAAATCAATTATGAGGAGTACGTAGTTAGTTTAACAACTCATGTTTAATTGTGGCTCTTTGAATAGTTTGTTGGATTAAAGACGGTTAATGACTTGAACATGACATTAGTTGGTTTGGGTTTAAAAGTTGAATAAATTATGAACATCGTAGTTTGCTTTAGGCACGTAATTAACTCATTACAATTACGGGTACGGTTCCTGTGACGTAGTTGTGATACTTAATTTCAAATTAGCTCTAAATATGTATCCGTAGTTCACTTAGTTGAGTGCATTTCCTTTAATAAAATTGAGGTGTGCCATACAATCACCTAGTCTACGGCCCTCACATCGATATCTTAATTAGTGTAGAAAATGACTTGAAATCTCGTAGTTTGCTTTAGGCCCGTAATTAAATTATTACAACTACGGGTACAGTTCTCGTGACGTGGTTGTGATACCTAATTCCAAATTAGATTAAAGTAGGAGTATCTTTAGTTAGCCTCCAAAACTGCAAATCTTTTTTTTCAAATAAATTGAGGTGAGCCGTACGCAAGCAAAACCTATAATCTACGGCCCTCATACTAATTATCTTATCTAGTGTAAAAAAATGCCTTGAACTTTCGCAGTTTGCTTTAGGCGGGTTAATTAAATAATTGTCATAACTACGAGTATGGTTCACGTGACGTGATCGTGACACCTAATTCTAAAATCTGGGGTACATTTATGTGACCCAACCACAATTTAATCTTGATAAATAAATAAACACGTTGTGAATCGTGGGTACGGTTCCCGTGATATGATTCGCAATGTGTAATCAAATAATTAGTTGCATAACAATTGGATTATTAAAAGCGGTTTAAAAGGAATAAAATGCACATAGGTTTCAAAGATGTTTTTAAAATAAAATAAATAGGCCAATAATAATAGTTGAGCAGCCGTGCTAAAACCACAAAATCTGGGAATGCCTAATACCTTCTCTTTGGTTAACATAATTCCTTATCCAGATTTCTGTGTTCGTGGACTGTAAAACAAAGTCAATATTTCCTCGATTCGGGATTTGAACCTGTGACTTGGGACATCATAAATTATCCCAAATGACGACTTTGAATTTTAAATAAAATAATCTCGTTTCAATTGTCACTTAAATTGGAAAAAACTTCCTTATACTCCCTTCCGGGGGTGTGATAAAGGAGGTGTGACAGTTAGTTTTACAATTTAGATTAATTTAGGGTTTAATTTAGTTTTTTCATTAATTAAAGTAAAGGAAAAGAAAAATAAAAGAAAAGTTGATTTTTTTATAGAGAAAACGCTGTTTTAATTGGGCCAATTATGCTGAAGCCCAAACCCCCTTTACCCCAAACCTGCCCAAGTTCCCTCCGACCCTATCCAAATTAGATACCTGGTCCAGCCCCGCCTCACTAAATCCAAACTATGCCATTTCTAACGCCTTCATCTCAACCGTTAGATCATTGAGATCCAATGGCTCGGAACTCATCACTCCCCAACTATATAAGTGTTTGAACCCCGGTCAAACCCTAGAGACCTTTTCCTCATCTCCCTTGTCCCCAAGACATCAAACCCTAGTCGCCCTTTCACCCCTCACCGACTCTGCCTTACTCCGCCGCCGAAAATCGCCCACGACAGTGGACCACCTCCAAACACCACTAAATTAACCCACCAGAATCCTTGTCATCTCCTCTTCCCACATCCCTAACCCATTCCCCTCGAATCCCTCTCAAACCCTTCCTATTTCAGATCTGAAATTCAAACCTAAAAACCCTAGCTCACCCAAATAATCCCAAACTCACATCCTATAATCACCAGGCCTCCCCAAACTCAAAACCCTTAACAATTTTTCCCAAACAATCTCTGGAACTCGCCGAATCTTGGATCTAGGTTTAACCTAATTTTGGAGTTTGGGGATTTCTTGGAAGTTTCTATTCATCTTAGCTAGAAACTTGCCCAAATAGGTTATTCTTGACCAGAATGTTCGTTTGGGTCAGTTTCAAGCCATGTCGAAACAATCTGAGCCTCGCCGGTCTTCCGCCTTTGATTTTGTTGATCATCTTGCTGATTAAACCGGTACTCCCTGGCCTTTAGTCATTTATTAATCTCTGTTCTGTTAATTATTTGATCCGCCATTGGTGTTATTTGGGCTTCATGTTTAGATAATTAGGGTCAGACGAGTCAAATGATTTGTTTAGGGTACTTGATGACAATTTGGGTTTGTTTTCTGTTTGATATTTAGTTTCTATACCTGTTTTCTTTGTTTGGTTTGAGTCAGTTAGGTTAATCCCAGCATTTTGTTCAATACTTAGTTAGACGTTTGTGATTTCCCCTCTCAGTAATCCATTGACAGGCTTTAATAACTTTTCTTTTGAAATTTGTGTTAGTCTTAGGTTTGAGTCATTTCTGTTTCTGTTCATGGTTAGTTTGGTTCATGATTATTGAATTGAAGCATAGTTTGAAGGATTAATTGCATTTCCGTTTGTCTTTTGATTCTATTTTCCAATGCTTGCCTGCTTTGTTCTTGTTTGCCATAATTTGCCAATCCATAGAAACTTAGGAGAGGTTAATTGAACCATTAAAAAACTGAAGGTTTTAAGCTTGAAATGAGATAGGGACCTTTAGATAAATCCTACACTTAGAAGCTTCTAGAAGAGAGGGAAGCTATCCCTATTTGGTTAGCACAAAAATGCTGAGCCAATAGGGGATAACCAACTGTCCAGGTGGTTAAGAAGATGCCTTTTACAAGCTAGGAATATTTCCCATTTTCTGTTTTAAGCACATGGCCTTAGAGGCCTATAAAAGAGTGCCCTTTCCTTCACTTTAAAAATAGACTAGGAGCATCATTTTTCTACACTAAAATTATGAAAAACTCATCAGAAATCTCGACCCTAGATAAAAGCCCCCAATGTTCTTGCATTGTTTGAAGTCTTCTTCTGATTTTCACAAAAAATATTAGAAGAACTCCTTTGAAATTCCTGGGTTTGGATCAAGGTTGAAACATGGTTTAAATGGTAGGAGCTATGATGTTGCTGCTGGATTTCTATTTGTTTTTTTCATTTCTACTGACTTCAGGGGGGTCTTTTTCTTCTATTTGTTATATTCAGGTACTCCTCATGAGCTTTGAAATACAAAAGTGAAGAACAATATGCTTGGTTTGAAGTTGAAATTCCAGAATTTGTTTAGTTTAATGTTTGCTTGGTTTCCTTCTTCTATTTGTAGTTCTCTTGCCATTTGTTTAGATTTTCTTAAAAATGATGTTTAGTTTATCATTCAGTCACATTGCCAGGCTTGAAAGATGGAGTTGTTTAATCGTTTCATATGGATCTGAACAGTTTGGCTATACTCAGGGGTTGTAATATTTGGGAACTGTTTTAGAACTATTAATCATATGATATTTGTATATGTTTGAATGAAAACCTTTAGCTAAAGTTTAATGTTATTTAGGGAAAGATTAGTACATGATTATTTCATATTAGTATATAATAAGTCCCCAACGTCAAAAGCACGTGATGTAAACAAACGTTCCTACTAGGGATCCAACATGAGGTTTTGTTATTCTAAGTTTAAACTTGGGATTGTGTCCGTGACCTGGCTTACCAGAGCTGTGACACCTCCTTTTTACTATCCCCGGAAGGGGTATAAGGGAGTTTTTTCCAATTTAAGTGACAATCGAAATAGAATTATTATTTAAGATCAGAGTCACCACTTGGAATAGTTAATGGTGTCCCAAGTCATCGGTTTAGAATCCCGAATCGAGGAGATTTGACTCTGTATTAATGTCTGCAAAACACAGAAATCCGGGTAAGTAATTCTGTTAACCCGGGAGAAGGTGTTAGGCACTCCCGAGTTTCGTGGTTCTAGCATGGTCGCTTTGATCATGCTTGGCTTAAAAAAATTATTTGATTACTGATTTTCGAACCTATGTGCATTTTCCTCTTTTAATTGCTTTTACTCTTGATTTATTCATACTTAAGGAATTATCTTAAAACGAGTCACGCGTACGTGTACTCATTTTGTTTGGCGCGTCAAGAATCATGTCACACGAACGTGTCCACAATTAATAACGCTTTGTTATTATTAAGAAAGCTTAGCCGAAGTTGCGCGAACGCATACTCTGATTTTGGTTTTTAGAATCGTTATTATGTCACGCGAATGTGTACACAATCACAATTATATTTTAAACGCGCCTAAAGGCTTTTCTACGAATATTCATTTTAAATAGCTAAGCTACAATATTTGTGAGGGCCATGAGTGATTTAATTAAGATGGCACATCTCACCCCCATTTTATGAAATACCTAATTAGGCCTAAGGGTATTCATACTTGCAGAGGATAAAAAATGCACAATTATACATGCTGGGAATTGGGCTGGAACCAGGCCCAAGAAAACGGAAGAACGGGAAGATACAACCTAATTGATTTTGGATGGTTCGATTGGGCCAACATTGAGCCTAATTCTTTTAAGACAAATTCCTAACATTTGAGACTCGTTATAATCAGATTACAAACATGCTTAACAACACCCATCAATGAATTTGACTTAAGCTTTGAATCAAACTCCACATTGAAATACTTTTCTTATTAAATTAACATAAAACTAAGAAAAACAAGCTAATGCCGAAGACTTTTGGGCTCCAAATTGAGCCCACAACAAAATAAGATCGGTTGGTCATGGCTGCCTTTCTTGGGTCAATGTTAAGCCCAGCAGTACCTAAAATTCTCCAGCACTAAGACCTTTAGAAACTTAGCTTCTACAACTAGAAACACAACAATTTTCAAACACATAGTTACCCAAATTATAAAATTATCCGTCAAGATGATGACTTATTGTAAAAAAAAAGACAAAAAATATATTTTCTCTAAATTAGTTGTTTTTTTAATTCTCGCCCGTATCCAATCTGCCCGAACTACGCATACCTGATTCTCGTCTTTCGGGGCATAATACGTAGGCAACCTACATAGGGTCCGGTCTTCCTAGTAAATCTTAGGTTCTTGGCTTGCGGGGTCTTAGCCAAATTTTGCACTTCTAGCCACCTTTTGTCCGCATAAGCCATTTTGCAAAAAATAACCTCAATCATGTCTTGCATGCATCCAATAGGGAGTGTTATTGTCTCATATAGTGATCTAAATCTTTAACTTTATTTGGTCTTAATTTTCTGATACAGGTGTGGGTCTACTTACCGGAGTTTGAGCATGACGCCCTAGGACCATCCAGTCAGGATCGCTCGTTCAAGAGTTGCTTAAGGAGATTTTTTTTTATTTTTATATTTTGAGTCTGTTTTTCTTTTTTATGTCGTCTTTTACCTTCTAGTTTTGTACAGTAATGTCGAGTCTTTTGTTGTTGTACTTTCTATTTTGTATCTGAAAAAGTGTGTAATAACTCAAAAACCAAAAAAAAAATATTTTGCGTTTTATGTGTCCGTTAGAAGTTTTCTTTAGAATACTAATTTTAAAAATGAAAAAGAAAAAATTTATTTGAGGTGGTTTTCCTTAGGAAGTTAATATCTTAGAATAAAAAATTTATTTTATATTTACATTAAGGCTAAAAATTTAAAAAAAGAAGAAGAGAATTTTCTTTTAGTACCTCTTTAAACAGTTTTCTTTAATGTATTAATTTCAAAAATAAAAAAAGATTTTCTTTTGAGGTTCTTCTTTGGGAAATTAATGAAAAATGAAAAAAATTCTTTTTATTTTCATTAGAACTTTAGGATATTGCACATAGAATAAAAAAACATACTTTATCTTTTGTTTATCTTTAAAGTTTCTTCCTTAGGTAATCAAAAACTAAAATTCAAATATTTTTTTATCTTGTTCATTTCTCGTTTCGAAATCTTTCTTCAGGGATATCAAATAAAAATTCAAAATATTTTTCTTTGGTTCATTCTTTAGATTTCCTTCCTAAATAAAAGAATAAGAAGATATTTCTCTTCTAGGGGTTTTTCCTTAATAATTTCTCATAGAGTATCTGTTTCAAAAAGAAAGAAAAAAAGAAAAAAATATATGCTCGTTTAAGATTGGGTTTAGAATAGATTATAGAATATTAAGTTTAAAAAAAAAAAGCGAGATTTTCTTCTTTTTTCTCATCAGAGTAGTCATTAAGATAAAAAAAGGGAACATTAGTTTGTTTACTTTATTCCCAATCTTCCCAAACTACGCAAAGATCCGATTCATGCAGCGTCATGATACGTAGGCAACCTACATAAGGTTCGATTGAATCATTTTTTTATTTTATTAAAAGAAAAAGGAAGGAAAATGAGCAAGCCAAGAAGTGCTAGAAAAGAAAAGAAAAGAGAACATTCAAATGGACAAATTGGGATGATGCCAAGTGACCTTGTGACCCTCGAAATCATTCTTGAACTGTTAATTGTTGCTAGGTGCATAGCATGTAATGTGATATTTTTAGCAGTTAAATGCCCTAACGCTAACATGATGACTTCATTTTGTTCCTCTTTGTTATCCTCATTATAGCAGAAGAAGGGTGGTTGGTTTGTGGTTCTTAAACTTGTAACTCTTCAATACAATACAAGGTCAAAGAGCAAGGTAGCCATGTCTAGCAAAGACTTGGACATAGGAGTTTTTGACCCGTCGAAGGAGTTTGTGGAGTCGGAGTCTGAATTGAAAGGGGAGGTCCAAATATTGAAACAATAGATGGAAGAAATGTATCAGTCTTGGATCAGGGGGAATCCTCCACCTTCATTCCCTGCTAACTACACTGAAAACCCTGCAACTATCCCACCACTATCACAAATCCAGATTCCCACTGCTGCTGATATCTCCCCAACCTTTTCACACTCTACCTGCCAAAACCACCTCATATCACGCTCCTTTGGCCACTCATGCTCTTGTAGCTCCTCCTCCAGCTAATTTTCCTCGATCCTCTAACGAGACTGTGTTCAAAGTCCCCGATGCCCAATACTATACTCCAGAACCAACTTTCAAAGTCTCAAATCCATACTCTCACGCTCCTCATTTTGAGCCTCCCGGTGAAACTAAAAAGCCTGCTAAGACAGTGGAGCAAGATGAGATATTCAGGAAGGTGAAAATATTAGAGCAGTCTTTAACAAACATGCAAGGGATAGAAAGCCAGATGAGCGTGTCTTACAAAGACCTGTGCTTGTTTCCTGACATCCAACTGCATGTTGGGTTTAAGATGCCAAAGTTTGATTTGTATGATGAACATGGAGATCCCGTGGCCCCTTTGAGAGGGTACTGCAGTAAGATGAGAGGCGTCGGTGGGAAAGACAAATTGTTAATGGCGTATTTCAGTCAGAGTCTAAGTGGGGCAGCTCTGAAGCGGTACACCCGCCAAGATGCTAGCAGGTGGTACATATGGGACGATATGGCTCAGGCCTTTGCCTGGCACTTTTAGTACAATATAGAAATTGTCCCGGATCGCATGTCCCTAACCAAGATGGAAAATAAGCCTAATGAAAGCTTTAGGGAATACGGGCTCAGATGGAAAGAGCAAGATGCCAGAGTCAATCCCCCGATAGAAGAAAAAGAGATGGTCGAGTACTTTCTTCAAGCTTAAGAGCCAACTTACTTTGGGAATTTGATCTCGGATGTGGGTAGGCCTTTTAATGATATGGTACAAATGGGAGAAATAGTAGAAGATGGGCTGAAGTCGAACAAGGTCATCTATACTGATTTAAAAGCCACAACACAAGCAATTCAGAACGACACAAGAAGCTTGCTGGGTCAGAAGGAACATGATGATGTTGCCATGGTTGTCTTAGGATCACGGCATGGTCCAATGGGTCCGCCTCACCAATATACCAAGCCTCAACCCCAACCCTAAACCTATTCCTGAGCTCCACATAATCCACCTCAGTATTATCCTTCGAACAATGTCCGGTCATCTGTCCAACCACCGGGTGACTCCTTATGGCGAGCGCCAGTACCGCATAATAAAATCTTGCCTTCACAACATTTTCGAGCACCCAAAACCCCTAGAAAACAGGGGCAGGGAGGGGAACAAAGGCAAAGAAATAGTTTCACGCCAATCGAGGAGTTGCACAAGCTTGTTTGAAAAGTTAAAGTATTCTGGCCTGATTGAGCTGCTCTTCCATTATACTCTAGACCCATATGCAAAAGGTTTTGATCCTACTGTACAATACATGTACCACTCTAATGTCCAAGGTTATAGAATTGAAGATTGTCGTGTTTTGAAAAGGGAAATACAAAGAATGATTCAAGAAGGGATAGTTGTGATCCAGGAGAGTGACACCCAGAATATCACGTAGAATCCTTTACCTACACATGATGATGCACACTATATGGGGATGATGCGTGGCAACGGGGAGTATGATAATCCTCTTGGGAACTTGCTGACTGAAGTTAATGATGTTGAAATTGGTAATTGTCTTGGTGATATTGATGTGGAGCTCAGTGGCTAAGATGCCGAGCTTGGTAATTGGAAAGACGCTCCTTTCTTGGATAGCTGGGGAGGAGTCTTGGTGGTTTATTTTATTGTCATTTCTATTGTCCTAGTTATTTTCAGGGTTGTAATCCGGATATTGTCTTATAACTCAAACCCTTCTATCCTTTTATTTTGCCTAGTTTGTTTAGTCGTAATAGCTCGTTTAGTGTTACTTAGGTTTTTCCAGGGTTGTAACCCTAGTGTATTTTGCTTTTTTGTTGTTTAAACCCTTCATTGTCTGTCTAATGCAATTTCCTATTTCCTGTTATTTCTAGTCAGTTTGTTTAGCTCTCTTTTCCTTTTATAGTCTTCTATTGCTGATTCTAGTGACATGACATGAACGCGTAATTCTCAGTCTGGTCTTAAAAGTTAGTTTAGTCATGAAGCAATGAAACAATTTTGAATATGTTAGGGACATTTGAGGGAAATAAGTAAAGACATTTTGAGATCATTTAAATCCCGAATTGTGTAAAACTGAGGTAGATAGAACATAAAGAAGATACTACGAAAGATGGTACAAGGGTCTAGGGAATGGCCTGAAAAATTGCCTTTTGCTTTGCTGGGTTACTGCACTACTGCTCGCACTTCAATAGGTGCAACTCCTTATTTGTTGGTATATGGTACTAAAATAGTGATACCCACGAAAGTTAAAATTCCATCCCTTTGGATTGTTGCTGAAGCTGAAATTGATGATGATGAGTGGGTCAAAACCTGTTTGGAGAAATTAAGTCTGATTGATGAAAAATAACTAGCGGCAGTGTGTCATGGTCAATTGTATCAGAAGAGAATGGCAAGAGCATACAACAAGAAGGTGCGTTCGGGGAAATTTGAAGTGGGTCAACAAGTATTGAAACGCATCCTGCCGCATCAGGCTGAAGTTCAAGGCAAGTTTGCTCCAAATTGGTAGGGGTCGTTCGTGGTAACGAGAGTGTTGTTTAATGGTGCTTTGTATTTAGCAGATGTAGAAGGCAAATGTGCGGATATGACTATCAATTCTGATGTAGTCAAAAGATATTATGTATGATTTCTCTAGTTTGTTTAATTGTGTTCTTTATATTTGACTTGCTTTGAAGATTGGAATGACGAAGGCATTTTATTCTGCTATCTAAACACTTTATCCTTTGTTGAGCCTTATTTATTTTCTTTCATATCCCTCTTTTAGAATAAGAAGCAGAGTTTAGAAATATAGATAAAAAAAGGGAAAAGAGGAAAAGAGAATGAAAAGAGAGAAAAAAAAGAGAAAAATACAAAAACAAAGCAATTCCTATGTCATGAACTATGCTTGACCTGATTCTTTTAAGGATACGTAGGCAGCCTCACGGTTCGGTCCCATTAAAATAAAATTTCAAAAGTCACCAAGCAAAGAGACTGGGCTAGAAGTTGTGGTTGTTGTAAGAGACCTGATTCCAAAAGTTGAAATTTTGAGCCCTTTTAAGCTGTTTTTGAGCCTTTATGATACTATTTGTTTCTAATCCTATCCAAAAGCCTACATTACGGTCCAAAGAAAGACTTTCCGATCAATCTTTGAGTAGTGACAATTCAAGTGAGTTAGAGGTATGATTCTCATCAGGGTAAACACTCTGTTCTACACAAGTAAAACAAAAAATGAGAGAGTCTTGTCGGTGAAAACCTTCACATGCACGATAAGGCGACAATAAGTTGAGAGAAAGAACAAAATGAGAGAGGCTTGATGGTGAAAACTCTTCGGGCACTACAAGTCGAATAAGGACCGTGAATAAAATGGGATAATCGTAGCATTGAAGCCCAATTTCATGACTCAGAGGTACAACAAGAGTTAAACATTAGACTTGCTTGACAGATTAGGCCACTTAATCAAAAGGTGCATGTCATAGTCATTAGAGTTGGTGTCCACATCTGATAAGTTTCTACTTTGTAATTTTCTTGTTAGGTATCATCTCTTTCCATTGTCCGTTACTCTATTCCTTTTGTCTTGTTTACTTCCTCTTCTTGAGTCTATTTGGTCAAAACAAGTGAGAAATGACTTCAAAATTTGCTACCAGCTTTCCAATTGCGCAAAACGGAATCTGTCTTGCACATCAAAGTGGCATAAGTCAGGAAAGAACAGTAGGCGCACTGAGTTGGCAACAATCAACGTGTTTTGGGATTCATGTAAAATACAAGGGTTCGGTATAGGTCAATTCATGAGCAATGCAACAGATAAAGGGTATTGGGTTTAAACGGATCAGACGTGTTTTCTATGATAAGGGTGACAAAGAAAGTGGTTAGTTAATAAACAAGCAATGTTTTTCAAGTTGAAATCAAAGTTATCATGGGAAGTGAAGGAGCAATCGTCGCAAAGTCAAGGCCACAAACCAAACACTATGTTTAAACTCACAAGTTTTCTTTGTTTGAAATAGGGATGAAAGCTATGTTCATATCAAAGCTTGGAAGCTTGAATATTTCAGGTGTAATGCCCCAATTCTCCCTACGCAAAGGCTATCGAGAAGATCACACATCACCACTAGGAGAAGTACTGCGTAGTATGGGTTTTCAAGTTATATTTTGTTGTAGGAGATGCACTTCCTAAATTGAGGTTTCACCCTTAGGAGATGCACTTCTTAGCCTGGGTCTTTAAGGTTATATTTTTGTTTTAGGAGAGGCACTTTCTAAATTGAGATTTTACCCCTAGGAGACGCACTTCCTAGTTTGGATCATATAAGTTTGAGTCGCTGAGGTTTTATCCCTAGGAGACGCACTTCCTCTGTCTAGGTCTTTCAAGTTATATTTTACTTTAGGAGACGCACTTCCTAAATCGAGATTCCACCCCTAGGAGACGCACTTCCTAATCTTGGTCATTTAAATTCATCCCTAGGAGATGCACGTCATAGTTGGAGTCATTGAAGTTTTACCCGTTAGGAGACGCACTTCCTAGTAGGGGTCTTTCAAATTATACTTTTTAGGAGACACACTTCCTAGCTTTGGTCATTAAATTCATTCCTAGGAGACGTACTTCCTAGTTTGGGTCATTGAAGTTTCACCCCTAGGAGACGCACTTCCTAGTCTGGGTCTTTCAGGTTATATTTTGTTTTAGGAGACACACTTCCTAAATTGAGTTTCACCCCTAGGAGACGCACTTTCTAGTCTGGGTCTTTCAGGATACACTTTTAGGAGATGCACTTCCTAAATTGAGTTTACCCCTAGGAGACGCACTTCCTAGCTTTGGTCATTTAAATTCATCTCTAGGAGACACACTTCCTAGTTTAAGTAATTGAAGTTCCACCCCTAGGAGACTCACTTCCTAGTCTGGGCCTTTCAAGTTATATTTTATTTTAGGAAACACACTTCATAAATTGAGATTTTACCACTAGGAGACGCACTTCCTAATTGGTTCATTTAAGTTCATTCCTAGGAGACACACTTCCTAGTTTGAGTCATTGATGTTTCACCCCTAGGAGACGTACTTCCTAGTCTGGGTCTTTCAGGTTATATTTTGTTTTAGGAGACACACTTCCTAAATTGAGTTTCACTCCTAGGAGACGCACTTCCTAGTCTGGGTCTTTCAAGATATACTTTTAGGAGACGCACTTCCTAAATTGAGTTTCACCCCTAGGAGACGCACTTCCTAGTCTGGGTCTTTCAGGATACACTTTCAGGAGACACACTTCTAAAATTGAGAGTTTACCCCTAGGAGACGTACTTCCTAGATTTGGTCATTTAAATTCATCTCTAGTAGACACACTTCCTAGTTTAAGTCATTGAAGTTCCATCCCTAGGAGACACACTTCCTAGTCTGGGTCTTTCAGGTTATATTTTTGTTTTAGGAAACGCACTTCCTAAATTGAGATTTTACCACTAGGATACGCACTTCCTAATTGGTTCATTTAAGTTCATTCCTAGGAGACGCACTTTCTTGTTTGGGTCTTTCAAGTTTATTTTTTGTTAAAAATAATAAAAAAGCAAAAAAATAACCATGCATTGAATTTAGATCATTTTTATATTTTTAAGGTTAATTAGTAAATTAGTTTCTTTATTAAAAATAAAAATCGCAAAAATTGGCTTACATTTGCAGTTTTATCCTTTTAATTTTAAATTTGAAATTTCCCTTTTAATTTAGGAGCAATTAACATTCATAAGTAATTTAGTAGTTGATCAGCTTAGTTTTTTCCAAATTAATCATTTTTAGGAGTTCTAATTTAAGTTTTAATTAATTAAAATAGGAAAATAGAAAAGAAAAAAAAGAAGGAAAGAAAAGAGTATTGAAAAGAAGGGGCTGTTTAATTGAGGCCCAAATTCTTAGACCCAAATAGTCCCTGGCCCAATTCCTCCAACTTGTTCCAAGCCCAACTCCATACCCGAATTCAGCCCAGCCCCCTCTCGAATCAAAACGACCTCGTTTCTATAGGTCAATCCCAACCGTCGATCTAAGTGGATCCAATGGCTGGGAACTTGGGATTCATTTGTATTTAAGTGTTGGAACCAGGCTTCCCCCAGTCCAAACACCCCCTCAGTCCCTCTTCGTCTCTAACCCTAAAACCCTAGTGCCACCCTAAAGTTCCCTACCACCTCCGCTAATGGCGTAACCCCAATCCGCCCCAAATTACACCCCCTGTAACCTCATCTTTCAGAGTACCCAAACCGATTCCCTCAAATCCCCGCCCAGGTGTTCGAATCTCAGATCTAAACTTAGACCCCAAAATCCCTAATTCAACCAAACCACCCCAAAATCACACCCCACACTCTTCATATTCCTGTGAACCCTAAACTACCATAACCTTCCTAAAAACCCCCCACTCTTTTGTCCTAATTTGGAATCTGGTTCCAAGAAGAAATTGGAAACCCTAGCTTGTTTCCCTTCTGAGTTCAAGGGTTGATTTAGGGTCGAAATTTGTGCCATTTGATTGCTCTTATCAAGAACAACTGATTGGTACCAATTCTGGCCCATTTCAAAGTTCACCGGGCCTCATGCATAATTCAAAGACAGGAGAAATTTTATCAAATATTGGTTGTTCGTTGCAATAGGTATTTGTTTTCCTTCCCCCTGTCTATTTCCTCATTTTCCTGTCTCTTTAGCTTCTTCTCCTTTTCTTCTATTTTCTTTGTTTGTTTTGTTCGTTCATATTTCTTTTGTCTAAAAATGAAAAGGAGTAGTTAGTTTTAATTTCGAGCCGTTAGATTTTGTTTTCCCTGTGAATAATCGTCAATGTTAGCCATCAGTTCAGGGTCAAAATATTGCATTGTTGCCATCGAAATCAGTAGTTCTTCATTTGGGGTTTACTTTAATTGGTTTAACGTGTTAATTGTTTCAGAGTTTTAAAACTCAAATAGGTTTATTGTTCTTGCTAAAGGTCAGTTTTGGTTGCTCAATGGGTTTATTTCTGAGTGCCTTTCAATGTTAAACCCGTTTAGATTTCAGAGATTAATGCCATTTGATTCATTTGGCCTATAGTTTTTATTAGAAAATTGTTTGTTTGGTTCATACATGGTCAGAACTTTCAAGGGTCTCAATTGAGTAAATAGAAACTTAAAGAGGGTTTAAAGGGTTAGTAACAGAACTTAGGAGGTCAATTGGAAAGCGGAAAAGTGAGAACTTCTGATAAGGCATTTAGAAGTTTCTAGATTATGGACAGCTGTCCATTTTCTGTTAGAAAAGATGCCCTGTGAGGGGTATTTTGGGAAAATCTCACTTCCTTGCCTTGGAAGGCACACAACAGATTTCTGTTGTATAAATAAGGCCTTTCCCTCACTCTTTACACACAGACTCAGACCCTAAAAGACTGCAAAAAATTTTCTGCACTATTTCATTGAAAATTGGTTGATTTTTTTGGTTTTCTTTTCTGAAGGAAGAATTTTGAAAGGCTTTCATTGAATAACTATTTTCTGGGTCTGAGTATGAGCTGAAGCTATTTGTTGGTTGGTTATTGTTGCTTATTTTCTTACTTTGCTTCACTGAACTTCTGTGTTTTTTCATCACCTTGCCTTTGGTTTTCCAGGTATTTTCTTGAATTATGATAACTGCTGAAGTACAGGAGTTTTGTGATGTATGTAGTTGTAATGAGAATGTCAATAAATGAATCAAGGACTTTCAGTTCTTTCTATATATGCTTTTCTGGAATATCTATGTCAACTCTTAGTTTATTTCCTTTCAGCTTATATGATTAGTATGAGATTTGTTGAATGAGCAATGGTTTAGGAAGAATTTCACAGGTGCTAGGATTTAGACTAATTTAGTTTCATAAACTGTTCACTTGGTTGGATCATGTAGTTGATTTATGTATTTTTCTTTCATATTTAAGGTTGGTAATTTGGATATCATGTTAATAGTGGTTGTTTGAAACTCTATAGCTTAGTCGTTCAATTTGAGCAGAGTTAGTTGACTGTTGGAATTACATAGCTTTATCATTGTTAGAGTAATCGGTTAGTGCAAGGGTTAGCATGTGGTAAGAGTAGATTCGGATCCATATTCATTTTACAATTGCTTGTAAACAGGTGTAAAATCTGAATTCATAATCTGGTGATGCTTGTTAGTTCTTGTCTTATGTTTTTTTCCTGGAATTTCTTAAGGGACTGGGCTTGGTTTGGGCCAATACGGGCCAGCTTACTAGGGAATAGGCCTTTCTTGCTTGTTTCCGATCTTGTCACTACCCGGGCCCAATTTGGAGCCCTATTATATCTAATATGCTTTAATTCATTAGTTTTGTAATTGACATAGTGAAAGGGGTTTTCTTTAAAGTACTGTGTGGCCATTCTTGTTTAATGTTGGGCTTGGTATCACGCCCTGCCCCTTGTTGTGACTCTTCCGAAAATCCAAATGACATTGGGCCTATCGCTGGCCCAAACACTTTTCAAGTGATTAAAATGTCTGGTTTTATCCAACATGGGTTTGTAATTAGTAAGGATAATTTGAGCCTTAATCTATAGTGAACCTGGCATCATAGACTTATTCTTTTAAATTAAGTATTGGCTACTACCAATAGATTGAGATGCGCCATTCAATTGAATCACCCATGACCCTCACAAATGTTATATTATTTATTAAGAATGAATGTTCATAGAAAAGCTTTCAGGAGCATTAAAATAATATTGTGATTATGTATACGTTCGTGTAACATAATTACTATTTTAAAAACCAATTCAGAGTATGCATTCGCGCAACTTCGATCAAATCCTTCTTGATAATAAATTGTTTTAATAGGCCACTAATTTAATTTAGTTTATATAGTCTGAGGTGTGTCATCCACAATTTAGTCATTCATTGCCCTCGTATTAATTTCATAACTTAGATATAAAAATGACAAATGTTCGTAGTTTGCTTTAGGCACATTTAATATACTATCGTGGTCATGGACACGTCCGCGTGACATGATTGCGATTCTAAAAACAAAACCGGAGTATGCGTTCGCGCAACTTTGGACCAAACTTTCTTAATAATAATAAAGCATGATTAATTGTGGACACGTATCGTGACATGATTCTTGACGCACCAAACAAATGGGTACACGTGCGTGTGACATGTTTTAAGATAATTTCTTAATTAAAAAGGGTAAATGCACATAGCTTCTAAAATGAGTAATTAGACAATTTGATTAAGCCAAGTAGGATTAAACCGGTGACTTGGGACACCATAAATTATCCCAAGTAGCGACTCTGATTTTAATTTAAATAATTCTGTTTTGATTGTCACTTAAATTGGATAAAACTCCTTTATTTCCCTTCTGGGGTAGTAAAAAGGAGGTGTGACAACTCTGGTGACTCTGCTGGAGAACGAACCCAGAATCTCTAGTTCAGGGTTCAGAATTCAAGCTTGTTAATATGATTTTGCTTGGCTTTATTTATTGTTGATATTACTATATTATGTGAATCTTTTGTGCTAAATGTTATCTGTTTATCGCTTTAATAGTTGTTTGAATTGTAACTGTCTGCTTATGCCATCCCTCCGAGTCTTCTGAAAATGGTGCACACGTTCGCGTGGCCCGCTTTTTCTGTAAAATTATACCAAATAGAACGAGGCTGGGCTAGCGACAAGGCCAGGTAGACTTTAGTGCCCCCTCTTCGGCCCCAATTGTCCGCTCGGGTAACCCAATTCTAGAACACAACCCCAGGATTTTAACATAGAAATTACAGCCTTATACTGGATCCCTAGTAGGAACTCTTGTCTGCATCACGTGCATTTGATTTAGGGGACTCAACACAGGGGTTGGGTCCGTATAGGACAGGTGTTCCCCAAAATAACAGATCATCTTGATGCATCCTATGTGCTATGTGAACATTTATTTGATTCAGCCTGCATGTTGACCGACTAGGGAAAAATAAAGCAAAAGAAAAACCAAGAGTGATGTCGGAAAAAAAATAAAACCTAGTTATGAAAAATCCCCGGTATTCGGAAATGTCCCGAAACTCTACCAAAATTTTTTTCAAAAGAAAAATTGTCATTTCAAAAGAGTCAATATTGTGTCCTTTTCAAATGTGTCAAAATTGACCGAACTACGCAGGTCTTATTCTCACCGGATGTGGGATACGTAGGCAACCTACATAAGGTTCGGCCTTATTTTTAAAAAATAAGAGTCAATGGTCAAATAAATGTAGTTAGAAGTGTTGGTCACAATAAGCCGATCCAGCGTCGGTAATGTCTTAATCCGTTCTTGCCGATATAGCCTTAGAGTATCTTTAGTTGTCGAATGACCATTTTTGCAAAATAACGGACAATTCTGTCGGTAAAGTGTCAGTTTTCCCATAAAAGTAGTCCTCCCCGGCCTCAAAATTCATTTGGAATTGGGAAGGGGCCACGTTTGCAAAATGGTCATTTTTGCTAAATTTAGCATATAGGAGAAGGAATCATGGTCCATTGATTTTTTTTGTAGAAATTGGAAAACATGTTTTACAAAAAAAGGTCTACCAGAATCAACCCTAACCTTAACCCTCCACAGGTACAAATGAATACTATCCAGGACCCGTCAAAATGAACACCACCCAGTACTCGTCAAAAGTGGTCAGAAAACAGGCTCAGTTGCAATTGCATATATGGTGGAATGATCTAGATGAAGATGGTCAGAAGTGGGTGAAAAAGCAGTTGGGTGCCCTTATAAACATTTTTGAAGTCAAACCACGGGAAGACCTAATCAAGGCTTTGGTAACTTTCTGGGACCCTGTCCATAATTATTTTCGTTTCTCAGACTTTGAGATCACCCCTACTTTGAAAGAAATGGTCGGGTACACTGAGTTTGGCAAATATTTGAGGAAGCAACAACTTATATTTCTGAGGGCTCCTTTGGTGCACAAGTTCTTTGACCTCCTAAATATCAGTAAACAGATGAAGAAGGCCGCATGTAAGCAAAGGGTGTTGTTCTTTCCATTTCTTGTACTTCATATTTGGGAACTCAGCTGGGTTTGAAACGCATGAAAAGGGTTTGAGCAACAAACAATATAAGGATCTTTGGAAAATTCATCGCCGGTTCGCTTTTATTGTGGCATTTTTGGGGATCATGGTTATTCCAAATAAGGAAGGGACAGTGGATACTCATATGGTTAGAATTGCAAAAATCCTCACTACTAAGGAAGATCATACACTTATCCCGTTAGTGCTGGCAGATATTTATCGAACATTGGCATTATGCAAAGCTGGGGCTCAATTCTGTGAGGGTTGCAATATCCTTCTGCAAATGTGGTAGATCGAGCATCTTCGCCATCACCCCAAGTGCATGAGTTATGGTTCAATCCCGAATAACTTCATTACAAGTTATGAGGAAAGGGTAAAAGACTACAACGTGCCAGAAAGGGTTTGAAGCCTGGGTCTCCCACTTGAAAGCTCTCAAGGAAAGCCAGGTCGAGTGGGCTACTGGATGGCTCCCAATGACAGAAGCCATATACATGACGACTACCAAGGGTTAATTGAGGTTGATCGGTGTAAGGAGTGTCCAGCCATACGTGCCGCAGAGGGTTTTAAAGCAGTTAGGGAGATATCAGGTGGTGCCTGAAGACGAAGATCTAACCACCCAGGTCATAGAGTTGCATCCAGAAGCTGCATTGCTCGAGGATTTAGTTCAGCAAGATTAGAATGGATGCCAGTATTTGAAAAATAGTACCGAGGTACCAGATGTTGCAAAGGGGGAAGTGGATCCAAGTTATGCTGCATGGTTTGAGAAAAGGTCTTGTGTAAACAACGAGCGAGAGCCTGAGCCTGAGCCCGAGCCCGAGCCCGAGCCCGAGCCTGAGGGGCCTGCCAAGAGACCTCATGTTCAAGCTTTTGATGACAAAATCCAAGAAAGGTTGGCATGGGGAGAAAAAGAGAAGAAATATCAAGCCGAGATTCACGCCTTAAAATAGAAGTTGAGAAACATGGAATTCAACAATGATCTTCAAGCACAAGAAGCCGAAGGTGAAAGAAGAAAGTTGGACCAAGAGAATGAAACTCTTCGAGCCCAAGTTCAAAAAATGAGGATAGCAGCTGAGAATCCGGGCAGGAGCAAAAAATATGAAAAGATCATCTACAGCCTTACGCAAACAGTATGTGATTTTGAGGATGATTTGCAAAAGACTGAGGCGGAGCTAGCAAATGCCCGAGCCAAGTTAGCTAAGAATGCAGATAGACGCGCCAGTTTCGTTCGGCAACTGAAGGAGAAGTATGATAAGGGAATGGTGAGTATAAAGAAAAAGGTCAATGTCCTTGAAAATGAAATGGCCAAGCAGGCGAGAGACTTCAAAGCAGAAATGGAGCACTATTATGCCCTGATGGCATAGCTAGAGAAAGACTTTCAGCAGCTTCAAGAGCAAAACCATGCAGTCAAACAAGTTTTGGGTGCCAGATCTCAGCAGATCGGACGGTTTCTACAGGAGAAGGGTATAATCAGGGAAAGGGTTAGGAGAATTGCGGACTACATTGTAATGAAATGCAATGAGTGTGAAGACATGACCAGGTCCATGTTCTTCACTTCAGTTATGATTTTTGTCCGATAGATCATGGATGACTTGTTTCGCCTCCAAGAAGACATGGCATAAAGGCCCGCACAAGGCCAACTGGAGCAGCAGTTGAAGCACTTATGTATTCTTGACTTTGTTTGTTCGAGTCTATTTTGTTAACTTATTTCCGAGTCTGTATTGTTAGTTTGTTAGTTCATTTCGAGTATGTATTTTAAATTTTCTTTTGAAGTTGTTGGTCCACTCACCGAGTCCGTTAGTCTTTATATAGGGGAAGTTGTCGTAATCAAGATGTTTTATCTTATTTGAAAACCCCCAAAAATGTTTTTTTAATATTTTTTTCGCACATGTTTCCAGAACTACGCTTGGTCTGATTCATGCGGCGTCAAGATACATAGGTAATCCCCATAGGATTCGATCATAACCTTGAAATGAAAAATAGAGAAAGAAAAACAAAAAAAGATGTGGGAAAGAAATAATGGAAAAACAAGAGAGAAAAATGAGAGAATAAAGGAATAAAGACAAGAATCAAGCAAAGAAAAGCAGGAATGAAAACAGGGAGAAAGAAATTGCAAAATGAAAAGTAGTGAAAGCCGGGATGACGCAAACAACCATTCAAATGAATAATAGAAATGATCAACTGCTTAGGTGTATTGCATCTCCAACATGCGATTGCCTATCTGTTTAGCTCAAATCGCTAACGAGTTTGCTTGTTGTCATCAAGTTTAGGCAGGTGGTTAGTTTGTTTGACATTCTGGCAACTCACCCGTACAACACCAGGTCCAAAGATAAGTTGATCATTTCTAACCAAGAACTGGATGCAAGTGTTATTGATCCGTCAAGAGAGGGGGAAAAGTCTGATGTTAATGTGAAAAAGGAGTTATATAAGTTGAAACACCAGATGGCAGAGATGTATCAAGCATGGGTGAAAGGGCATCCACCATCATCATACCCCGCCAACCCTGCTTTCGTCTCGCCGCTGGCTCAATCCCAAGAACCTCCCACTGTTGATTCATCTCCAGGCTTCCCCATTTACCACCACTACCAAGGCACCACTTCCCAGACTCCACAAGCACCACCACCCAAACCAATACCATACCCCCTACACCAGCCACCCTAATTTTCGTGGCACCCCCAACCGTTACACTCCATCTATCCTCCAATGAGACCTTATTCCAGACCCAAGATAACCAATACTATCCCCCGGAGCCTACTTTCAAGGCTCCAGAACATTACTCCTACACTCCTCGTTTCGACCTCCCAATTGAGACTGAGAAACCACCTAAAAATCCAGAGCCGAAGGATATGTTCAGGAAGGTAAGAAGTCTGGAACAGTCGTTTAGAAACATGCAGGAATTGGGAGGCCATGTGAGCATAGCCTACAAAGATTTGTGTCTATTCCCCGATGTTCAACTGCCTGTGGCGTTTAAGATGCCGAAGTTTGATTTATATGACAGGCACGGAGATCTGGTGGGAAAGATGAGCTATTGATGGCATACTTTAGCCAGAGTCTAAGTGGAGTAGCCTTTGAGTGGTACACTCGTCAAGATCATATCAGATGGTATACCTGGGATGATTTGACACAAGCATTCGCTTGTTATTTCCAATACAACATCGAGATTGTTCCAGATCGTTTAGATCATTTGTCTCTAATTAAAATCGAGAAGAAGCCTAGTGAAAGTTCTAAAGAATATGGTTTTTGCTGGAGAGCAAGCGGCAAGAGTCAACCCTCCGATGGAGGAAAGCGAAATGGTGGAGTACTTTCTGCAGGCTCTGGAGCCTACTTACTTTGGCCATCTGATATTAGCCATAGGAAAGTCCTTCAACGAGGTGGTAAAGATGGGTGGCATGGTGGAAGAAGGGCTTAAATCAAGCAAAATCATGAGTTACTCGGCCATCAAAGCAACTACCCAAGCCATTCAGAGTGGTACCGGAGGAGTGATCGGAAAGAAGAACAGAGAAAATATGGCAACGATTGATTCAGGATCATGGTTTGGACCAAGGGGCACATCACACCACTATACTCAACCTCGACTCCATCATCGAACCTACACCCAAATCCCATATGATCCATCCTAGCATTACTTCCCATCACCAGACCCTCAGATTTCTGTTCACCATGCCCAGACATATACTCAACCTCCTGCCTACTCACAATTGCGTGCCATAGCCCCACAAAACACCTACCCAGCTCCATAAGAAAGTTGAGGGAGCACAGGTTACCCACCCCTACGAGCCTACGGAAACCCTGCCAGCACAGGTTTTTGACCCAATCCAGCATATAAAAATGAGAGGTCACAGTGGAAGAAAACTTTTACCCCATTGAGGGAGTCTTATACCAATTTATTCCACAGATTAAGAAAGTTGGATATGCTAAAGCCAATTGAGTCGAAATTTCCCAACCTTCCTCCAAAGAATCTTGACTACTCCTTGAGATGTGAATATTGTTCTGGTACTCCGGGGCATGATACAGAGAAGTACTGACACTTGCAAAAAAAATCCAGAGCTCATTGACACAAACCAGATTGAAGTTCAGAATCCAGAGGCACCCAACATCAACCAGAACCCATTGCCAACCCATGAGGAAACAAATATGATCGAGATAGTACATAAGGGAGGGGAGCCCAAGAAGCCTTCACAGATTGTCATGATGGTTCGGTCCAGTGGGGTCAAGCCAATTACAAAACCAACAGTTGAAGGTTCAGTGAACAAGTTGAGCAGGAAAAATGGTGAACCATCTGTGGTAGTCAAGAAAGGATCCCCAAGTGATGTTGCAGCAAAGCAAGAAAAGTCAAAAGTGGTTGTGCCAGGAGTGGCAAACAAGCCTATCATAATTATAGAGGGTGCCCATATGGATACTGTCATCATCAAGACTGTAACCCAGTTATTGATAATCAGCACCAAGGCTATCCCGTGGAAATATGAACGGGTGATAGTGTCCTATAAGGGAAAAGAAGTGAAAGAAAAAGTCAATGAGGCCCAGGGAATAACCCGTTTGGGGAGATGCTTTGCCCCGAAAGAGTTAAGGAAAGCTAAAACATCTAGAGATAACCCAGTTCTAGTAAAGAAAGCAGTCACTAAAGAAGAGGTAGAGGAGTTTCTAAGAAATATGAAGGTACAAGCTTATTCCATCATGGAGCAGCTGAGAAAGACTCCCACTCAGATTTCCTTGTTATCATTGCTAATCCATTCAGACGAGCATCGTCGGGCCCTGATGAAAATTCTAAACGAGGCTCATGTTCCTAACAAAATTTCAGTAAACCATCTAGAGAAGATCGCCAACAAAATATTTAAGGTGAGTAGGGTCACCTTCTGATGATGAGTTGCCTATGGAGGGTACCAAACACAACAAAGCTCTCTATCTTACGGTAAAATGTGAAGATTCTGTGGTCACCAGGGTGTTAGTTGACAATGGTTCTAGTGCAAAAACTTCCCCATCTCTACTCTGAACGAGTTGAAAGAGGATGATGAGAGGATTCACAAAAACGACATATGCGTTCGGGGATTTGACAATGGAGGGAAAGATTCAGTTGATGATATAGTGCTTGAGTTGACAATAGGACCGGTGGAATTCACCATGGAGTTCCAGGTACTGGATGTAGCTGTCTCTTACAATTTGCTGCTAGGTCGGACTTGGATTCATGCCGCCAAAGCAGTCCCATCCACTCTGCACCAGATGGTCAAGTTCAAATGGGATAGATAGGAGATTGTTATGCATGGCGAGGATAATTTGTGTGCTCACAGTAATGCCATTGTCCTGTTCATTGAGGCTGAATATGACAAAGGGCCTTGGGTCTATCAAGTTTATGAAACAGTGTCGGTCGAGAAAGTTCCAGAAGGGAAATGTGTTCCAACTCCAAAGATAGCCTCTGCATCCATCATTGTGGCCTCTAAAATGCTGAAAAATGGCTTTGTGCCAGGTAAAGGTTTGGGTGCATCCTTGTAGGGTATTATACAGCCAGTGTCCCTCTCTGAAAATTTGGGTTTGTTCGGTCTTGGATTCAAACCTACAGCGGTAGATGTGAAAAGGGCTAAAATATTGAAACAGAAGGTGTAGGCACTTCCGAAGCCTATCCCGCGTCTCTCTGGGTCTTTTGTCAAGCCCGATGCTAGGAAATGCCCAGTGACTACAGTTCTAAGTTCTGTGGTTGATATTGATGAAGAGTTAATTGAAAGGTTCTAGAGTTTGTTTGATGATGTGAACATGGTGGAAGTTGGAGAAGGTTCTAGCAAAGCGAACATGCAATTCGTCGGGCCGAATGTAAAGCTTAACAATTGGAAGGCTACTCCTCTCCCTACTCAGAAGGAGTCTTGGTAGTTTGTTTTATTTTCCTTTCTATCTGGGTCATTCTAGGGTTGTGATCCAGATTTTTATTTTTCATTTGTTGATGTACAAACCCTGTTATCCTTTATTTTCAATGAAATGCAATTTCCCTTTTCCATCATTCCTGATAGTTCTTATTTTTGTTTTCTTTTCATCTTTGTACAGTTCTTTTTATGCTGGTTTCAATGACATGACATGCATGAGAAATCTTCAGCCAAGTCTTAAAAGTCAATCTGATTCTGAAATATTAATTCAAGAAATAGAGTGTGACGATGAATCAGAATATGATAAGGATGAGGACTTTGAAGAGATTAGTAAGGAACTAAGTCATTTTGAAAAATAAACCCAAGCCTAATCTGAATGAAACGGAAGCAATCAATCTAGGGGATCCAGATAATGTTATAGAAAATAAGATAAGTGTCCATATTGAACCGCAAATCAGAGAAGATATAATTAAAGCATTGTTCGAGTATAAGAATATTTTTGCAGGGTCGTATGATGACATGCCAGGCTTGAGTAATGATTTGGTGGTCCACAAATTACGAATTGATCCAGCATTCCCTCTTATTAAGCAGAAGTTGAGAAAGTTCAAAATTGATATGAGTGTGAAGATTAAAGAAGAAGTCACAAAGCAGCTTGATGCAAAAGTCACTCGCGTCACGCGGTATCCCACATGGCTAGCCAACGTTGTGCCCGTGCCAAAGAAAGATGGTAAGACCAGAGTGTGTGTTGATTACCATGATCTCAGCAAGGCAAGTCCAAAGGACAACTTCCCACTACCAAATATCCACATTTTGATTGATAATTGTGCCAAGAATGAGATTGGGTCTTTTGTGTATTGCTATGCGGGGTATCGTCAAATTTTAATGGATGAGGAAGATGTGGAAAAAACGGCATTCATCACGCCATGGGGAACATACTGCTACCGGGTCATGACTTTTGGTTTGAAAAACACTGGGCAACTTACATGAGGGCAATGACAACCATATTCCATGACATGATAGACAAGGAGATCGAGGTTTACGTGGGTGATGTGATCATAAAGTCCAGGAAGCAGTCTAACCACGTCAAAGATTTGAGAAAGTTTTTCCAAAGGCTCCGTAGGTACAATCTTAAGCTTAATCCTGCAAAGTGCGTATTTGGTGTTCCATCAGGGAAATTGTTGGGATTCATAGTCAGTCGGCGGAGCATTGAATTTGATCCGGCAAAAATCAAAGCTATCGAGGAAGTGCCACTGCTAAAGAACAAGACCGAGGTGATGAGTCTGTTAGGGAGGCTGAACTACATCAGCAAGTTTATTGCTAAGCTCACGACAACTTGTGAGCCCATCTTTAAGTTGTTGAAGAAGGATGTTGCGGTCAAATGGACTGATAAGTGCCAGGAAGCATTTGATAGGATCAAAAAGTATTTATTGAACCCACCTGTGTTGGTCCCGACAGAACCCGGAAGACCTTTGATTTTGTAGTTGATGGTTTTGGATAATTCATTTGGTTGTATGTTAGGTAAACATGACATCACTGGCAGGAAAGAGCAAGCCATTTACTACCTCAGCAAGAAATTCACGTCCTATGATGTTAAGTATACTCCCCTTGAAAGGAGATGTTACGCCCTAACTTGGGTGGCATAGAAGTTGAAGCATTATCTGTCATCTTACACTACTTACCTCATTTCTCGCCTGGATCCTTTGAAGTATATCTTTCAGAAGCCCATGCCCACAGGAAGGCTCGCAAAGTGGAAGATCTTGCTCACAGAATTTGACATCGTATACGTGACTCAGACAGCGATGAAAGCCCATGCTTTAGCCAATCACTTGGCCGAGAACCCGGTGGATGAAGAATATGAACCTTTGAGGACTTACTTCCCTGATGAAGAGGTAATGCATATCAACGAGGTCGAGAAGGCTGAAAAGCCCGGTTGGAAGCTTTTCTTTGATGGGGCTGCCAACATGAAAGGTGTGGGGATATGGGCAATGCTTATTTCTGAGACGGGGCATCACTACCCTATTACGGCCCAGTTGCGTTTCTACTGTACCAACAATATGGAAGAGTACAAGGCATGTATTCTGGGACTAAGGCTAGCTGTAGTATGGAAATCCAGGAAGTTTTGGTCTTGGGAGACTCGGACCTTCTGGTGCACCAAATTCAAGGAGAATGGGAGACACGGGATTTAAAGCTTATATCGTATCGACAATGTCTGCATGATCTTTGTGAACGGTTTTGAACAATAGAATTCACGCATATTCCAAAGATCCATAATGAGGTTGCCGATGCTTTGGCTATCTTGGAGTTAATGTTGCACCATTCGGACAAAGCTTATGTTGACCCTCTACATATTCAAGTTCATGATCAACATGCCTATTGTAGTGTGGTTGAGGAAGAACTTGATGGTGAACCGTGGTTCCATGACATCAGGGAGTATATCAGGATGGGGGTATATCTGATACAAGCCACGGGGGATCAAAAGAGAACAATTCGATGTTTGGCAAGCGGGTTCTTCTTCAGTGGAGGAGGTTTGTACAAAAGAACTCCAGATCTTGGATTGTTAAGATACATAGATTCTAGACAAGCCATGGCTATCATGACCGAAGGGCATTCCGAAATTTGCGGACCGCATATGAGTGGGTATGTTCTGGCAAACACAATTCTCCGAGCAGGTTATTATTGGCTCACCATGGAGTGATATTGCATCAGCTTTGTAAGCAAATGTCATCAATGCCAAGTACATGGATATTTGATTCATTCTCTGCCATCTGAATTGCACACAATATCCCCACCATGGCCCTTTGTTGCTTGGGGTATGAATGTCATCGAACCAATTAAGCCAACATCATCCAATGAATACAGGTTCATTCTGGTGGCCACTGACTATTTCACTAAGTGGGTTGAAGCTAGAACTTTCAAATCTGTGACCAAGAAGGCAGTGGTCAATTTTGTGCATGCAAATATCATTTGTCGGTTTGGGATCCCAAATGTGATCATTAAAGATAATGGTTCTAATCTTAACAACATCTAATGAATGAAGTGTGTCAACAGTTTAAGATTACGCATCACAATTCCACCTCACACCACCCCAAGGCGAATGGAGCAGTAGAGGCATCCAACAAGATCATAAAGAAGATACTTCGGAAAATGATGCAAGGTTCCAAACAATGGCATGAGAAGTTGCCCTTTGCATTGTTGGGTTATTGCACTACTGTTCGCACTTCAGTAGGTGGAACTCCTTATTTATTTGTATATGGCACTGAAGTAGTGATACCCGCGGAAATTGAAATTCCATCCCTTCGGATTGTTGCTGAAGCCGAAATTGATGATGATGAGTGGGTCAAAACCTGTCTGGAGCAATTAAGTTTGATTGATGAAAAAAGATTGGCAGTAGTGTATTATGGCCAGTTGTATCAAAAGAGAATGGCAAGAGCATACAACAAGAAAGTGCGTCCGCGAAAATTTGAAGTGGGTCAGCAAATATTGAAACTCATCCTTCCATACCAGGCTGAAGCGAAAAGCAAGTTCGCCCCAAATTGGTTGGGGACATTCATCCTAATGAGAATGTTGTCCAATGGTGCTTTGTATTCAACAGATATAGAAGGCAAATGTGTAGACATGACTATCAATTCTGATGCAGTCAAAAGATATTATGTATGATTTCTTTGGTTTAAATTGTATTTGTTTGTACTTGGCATATTTTGAAGATTGGAATGACGAAGGCATTTTGTTCTGCTATCTAAACACTTTATCCTTTGTTACCCCTTTGAGCCTTATTTATTTCCTTTCATACCCCTCTTTGGAATCAGTAGAAAAATTCAGAAACGCGAACGCAAAAGATGAATAAAGAAGAAAAAGAGAAAAAGAGAAGAGAAAAGAATGGAAAAGAGTGAAAAAAATTAAAGAAAAGTAAAGAAAATAAAGGAAAAAGTAAAAAAAGAGAGAAAACAAAATAAAAAAAAAGAGAAGAGAAAAGGAAAAAGAGAGAAAGAAATGGAAAAGAGAAAAGTAACAACAACAAAGCACTTCCTATGTCATGAACTACGTTTGACCTAATTTCTTTTAAGGATATGTAGGCAGCCTCATGGTTCGGTCCCATCAAAATAAAAATCCAAAAGTCCTCAAGTAAAAAAACTGGGGTAGAAAGTCGTGGTTGTTGTAAGAAATTTGATTCCAAGAGTTGTAACTTTGAACCCCTTCGAGTTGTTTTGAGCCTTTGATATCCTTTCTTTCTAACCCTATCCAAAAGTCCACACTGTGGTCCAAAGAAGATCTTCCAATTAGTCTTTGAGAGATGCCAAGTCGAGCAAGTAGAGGTGTGATTCATATCAGGGGTGATACTCCGTTCTGAGCAAGAAAATGAAAAATGAGAGTCTTATTGGTGAAAACCCTCACGGGTACTGTGAGGCGATGGAAAGCTGAGAGGAATTAAAAATGAGAGAGTCTTATTGGTGAAAACCCTCACGGGCACCGTAAGGCGACAGTGAGTTGAGAGATAAATAAATGAGAGAGGTTTGTTGGTGAAAACCCTTCAGGGAACTGCAAGCCGAATAAGGTTGTTGACTCTGCAAAGGAATCGGATTATGGGAACCCCAGGCATAAAGTATGAAGAATGAAAAGGATTGACTGAATGGACTAGGCTGTTTAGTCTGAAATGCATGTCATGATCATTGGTGCCAGCAACTTCACTCAGATAAGTCCCTTTTTCTTTACTTCCTCAAAACAGTCCTTCTATTTTGATTTTTCTTCTCTATTCATAACTCTTGAAGCCATTGCATTTCATTTCCTTTTGGGTTTACCCCTCTAGAGCTCTTTTAGTGTTAAACTTGCTAAGCAAAAAAAAGGATTACAAAGCTTACTACCAATAGCCAAATTGCATAAAGCAAAGTGCGGCCAAAGCATGCCAGAAATAGCATGACGCAAAAATGAAAGTAAAGTGATAATGAAAATGGTTTGGGAATTTTCTGGAAGATACAGAGATTCAAATTGGAAGGACAGAAATGTAAAACGACGGGTTGAGTGTAGAACATTCAGTTCATTCAGGGTCCTGTGGTTGAAGTTCAGTCAGAAGTCCAACAATTCTTGGCCAGTTCAAGGCGGACAGTCAAAGCAAAGCACGACAGCAAAATGGCCACCTTCAGCAAGAATGCCGCAAACTAACCACCATATTTTTAAACTGACAAGATTTTTCTTTAAAGGGGCAGAAAATTTCATTTGTTTCGGAGAAACCCTCTGTAAGGAAAGCAAGTACCGGACAGGTTCGATCGTAAATTTTCAGGACCCTCCTAGACAATGGGACTTAGTTAAAATTTAAAACATTCATGATTTTACTCAAGATCTAGCATGAGCTCTACTTTGAGGAAATATAAGTTGGTTTTGAAGTTTTCATTCTTAGGACAAGACTCAATTGGAAATTCTCAGGACGCTCCTGGATAATGGCATTACGTTTTAGGACCTTCATAGATAATAAGATTTAGCAGAAGTCATACCTTTAGGAAGTATAGTTTAGCTTTAAAGCTGCCATTCTTAAGATGATATTTAATCGGGAGTTTTTAGGACCCTCCTGAATAATGGGATCTAGATTTTAAATTCTTTGAGATTTTCTGATAACAAGCATCGGTTAACACTCACAGATGTTCCCAATATCAAACTGGGGCACAAAATTTCTTTTGTTTTGTTTGCTTTTGTTGAAATCAGGTGCCTACCTGAAGAACCAGGGAGGACAACACGAGTTTCAAGAATAGAAAGCAGTTCGTGTTCAAGCAATCAGGCACCCACCTGGAGAAACTAGGGAAGGCAGTTCAAAGAAAAGCAGTCGCAAGAAGGGGACAGTTCCAGGTTCAGCAATCATGCACCCACCTGTTGAATCATGTAGTTGATTTCTGTATTTCAATCATGTTAATTCAGTTTCATAAACTATTAACTTGGTTGGATCATGTAGTTGATTTCTGTATTTTTCTTTCATATTTAAAGTAGGTAATTTGGATATCATGTTAATGGCGGTTGTTTGAAACCCTATAGCTTAGTCGTTCAATTTGAGCAGGGTTAGTTGACTGTTGGAATTACATAGCTTTAGCATTGTTAGAGTAGTCCGTTAGTGCAAGGGTTAGCATGTGGTGAAGAGTAGCTTTGGATCCATATTCATTTTACAATTGCTTGTAAACAGGTGTAAAATCTGAATTCATAATCTGGTGATGCTTGTTAGTTCTTGTCTTATGTTTTTTCCTGGATTTTCTTAAGGGGACAGGGCTTGGTTTGGGCCAATACGGGTCAGCCTACTAGGGAATGGGCCTTTCATGCTTGTTTCTGACCTTGTCACTCCCCGGGTCCAATTTGGAGCCCTATTATATCCAGCAGGCTTTAATTCATTAGTTTTGTAATTGACATAGTGAAAGGGGTTTTCTTTAAAGTACTGTGTGGCCATTCTTGTTTAATGTTGGGCTTGGTATCACGCCCTGCCCCTTGTTGTGACTCTTCCGAAAATCCAAATAACATTGGGCCTATCGCTGGCCCAAACACTTTTTAAGTGATTAAAATGCCTGCTTTTATCCAACATGGGTTTGTAATTAGTAAGGATAATTTGAGCCTAAATCTATAGTGAACCTGACATCTTAAACTTATTCTTTTAAATTAAGTATTGGCTACTACCAATAGATTGAGATGTGCCATTCAATTGAATCACCCATGGCCCTCACAAATGTTACATTATTTGTTAAGAATGAATGTTCATAGAAAAGCTTTGAGGCACGTTAAAATAATATCGTGATTATGTATACGTTTGCGTAACATAATTATTATTCTAAAAACCAATTCGGAGTATGCGTTCGCGCAACTTCGATCAAATCCTTCTTGATAATAAAATTATTTTAATAGGCCACTAATATACTTTAGTTTATATAGTCCGAGGTGTGCCATCCACAATTTAGTCATTCATTGCCCTCGTATTAATTTCATAACTTAGATATAAAAATGACAAATGTTCGTAGTTTGCTTTAGGCGCGTTTAATATACTTTCGTGGTCATGGACACGTCCGCGTGACATGATTGCGATTCTAGAAACAAAACTGGAGTATGCATTCATGCAACTTTGGCCCAAACTTTCTTAATAATAATAAATCATTATTAATTGTGGACACGTACGCGTGACATAATTCTTGACGCGCCAAACAAATGGGTACATGTGCGCGTGACCTATTTTAAGATAATTTCTTAATTAAAAAGGGAAATGCACATAGCTTCTAAAATAGGTAATTAGACAATTTGATTAAGCCAAGTAGGATTAAAGCGACCGTGCAAAAACCACGGAACCCAGGAATGCCTAACACCTTCTCCCGGTTTAACGAAATTTCTTACCCGGATTTCTGTCTTCGTAGACCATAAATAAGAGTCAACTTTCTCGATTCAGGATTTTAAACTGGTGACTTGGGACACCATAAATTATCCCAAGTGGCGATTCTGATTTTAATTTAAACAATCCCATTTCGATTGTCACTTAAATTGGATAAAACTCCCTTATATCCCTTCCAGAGGTAGTAAAAAGGATGTGTGACACTTCCTAAATTGAGATTTTACCACTAGGAGACACACTTCCTATTTGGTTCATTTAAGTTCATTCATAGGAGACACACTTCCTAGTTTGAGTCATTGAAGTTTCACCCCTAGGAGACGCACTTCCTAGTCTTGGTTCTTCAGGATATACTTTTAGCAGACGCACTTCCTAAATTGAGATTTCACCCTTAGGAGACACACTTTCTAGTCTAGGTTTTTCAGGTTATATTTTCTTTTTAGGAGACGCACTTCCTAAAATTGAGATTTTACCCATAGGAGACACAATTCCTAGTTGGTTCATTCAAGTTTCACCCCTAGGAGACGAGCTTCCTAGTCAAGGTTTTTCAGGATACACTTTTAGGAGACGTGCTTCCTAAATAGAGATTTCACCCCTAGGAGATGCACTTCCTAATCTAGGTTATTCAGGTTTTATTTTTAGTAGACACATTTGCTAGTCAAAGTTTCTTGGTTTTACTCACAGGAGATGCACATCCTAGTCGAGTCTTTAGTCTACTTTAATCATTGCATCAGTAGCACAAGTGGTTTACAATTTTGCTAATAACTCACAAATCTTCCGACTGCAAACTGGGGCAGAAAATTTTGCTTGTTTTGTTGTTTTGATTGCAGGCACCCACCTGAAGAACAAAGGAATTCATTTTGGAATTATTTCAAGTTTCAAGTCAGTAGCAGGAACCCACCTGGAGAACCAGAGAAGTCATTTCAGAATTTAATTTAAGTGAGAAGTAGCAGAAGCTCGTGGCAAGAATGCGGGTCAACAATCCAAAATGACCAAAGAAGAAGTCTCAATCCAAAAAAAAAGAAAAAAAGAGGGAAGTGAATCCAAATGCAGAAGCAAATGAAAGATGTGAGTTACTCAAGACATGGCTGAAATCACGAGCATTGCATGTTCGGTCTTGATCCGACGAAGAATGAACTAGCTCCTGCGGCTAGCAAGCGTCAAGGTTCAAATCTAAAGTCTGCATGAAGAGCCCTTCAAGACTAAAGATCAAGCTTCAGAAGACTTATAGATAGGAATCTTGTAATTCATAGTTGACAGGATTAGTTTAGTCTTTTTCATTTTTGATTTTGATGTAATAACAGGACCGCAGACTGGAACCTCGATGGAACGACACCTCACTTGACTCTCTAACTCATCTCTTCCTTATATTCCCGAACTACACTGACCCGATTCCGTTATAGACAAGGATATGTAGGCAATCTCGGAAGCAAGGTTCGGTCAGATCTTTCAAAAATGCTTCCCACGGAGTATCCAAATGGGCAAAAATCGCTCGTATCCGCTCAATTTATCTTTGCCCAAAACTTTTTGTGTTTATGAGCAAAGAGGGGCAGCTATGAGCACATAATTTTTGCTCTATGTGAAATACTCCTATAAATTAAAAAAATAGATTTTTCCCCAATTGTTTGCAATTTTATAGGATTTTTGTTAAATGTTTGCATTTCTGTGCATGCTTACTTTTATTAAAATCATGAAAAAATACCAAAAATACAATGCATTGCATTTAGATTTTGTGTTCACATTTTAGGATTAATTAATTAATTGATTGATTTATTAAAAGTTAAAATTACAAAAATAGCTCATTTTTGCATTCTTAGCTTTAAATTTTGGATTATTAAGTTTTCTCTTTTAATTTAGGATCAACTAATTTTTATAAATATAATAGTTAGATAATTAGCTTAATTTTGCAATTTGAATTAATTTAGGAATTTAATATAGGTTTTTAATTAATTAAAGAAAGAAAAGAAAATAAAAAGAAAAGGAAATTGAAAAGGGCTAATTTTTAAATTCAGTTGGGCCAAATATTTTTGAAGCCCAAATTTTCCCCCCAACCCATCCCAGACCGGGTCGACCCGACCCAACACCCAAGATCCGGACCCTTCTCCTTCTTAAGTTAACCTTAAACCTAATAGACCTGGACACTAAAAAAAGACATCAGTCGCAATACACAAGATGGACCCTAGCCCTAGAGACCTAAGAGATCCGCCATTTTCAATACATAAAATAGACCCCCCCCTTAAGATCGTCTTTTTCGAGACCCCCCCCCCAATCGATTCATCTTCTTCAGCCGTTTTCAATATAGGAACACCCCAAAAACAGACCTCATCCCAACGTCATCCCTCTCTAAAACAAAACTAGCAACAACCAACGTTCACATGTTCCGCCATGAATGGCCACCCCTAAGAGAAAATCTAGCCACTCTCACTTCAGCTTCCTCATTCGAGATGTTGCTTTGCCGGAATTGATCACCGGCGAGTGACGACGCCACTAGCGACGGATCTAGCTGGAAACCCCAAAAACACAGCCGTGATTCTATCACATATACAAAAAAAGAAAAATATTCTAGTTTTTTTCTTCCATTTTTCTGACTTTCACCTCAAAAATCAGAGTTGTTGTCCTCTGATTTTCGTTCCAGAATGAAGGTCATTTGATGTCGTGTATGGCTTCAAATTTTCTTGTACCGATTCAAGGTTCTGTCAAGGTCCGTGTTCGAGAGTCCTGTCCAATTTGAGTTCCGATCGTGGTTGTGGTTTGTTTCCATCCGTGTAACTGCTGGAATTTTTATTAATTGAAGGCAACTTGAGGTTCAATTCTTTCCTCTTTCATTCTATTCTAATATCGAGTTTGATATGTTTGAGACCTCTTTCTATGGTTTTGTTTGATCCTTGTAGTTGTAAATCTCCCACGTTGAATTAACTGAAAGTATCCCTAGCAGGTGTCCACATTGGAATTGGTCTTTAATCGTTCAAGTAAAAGAATGCATACCAATTATGTGACTTCTACTTATTTGTTAATGTGGATCGATACTCAGAATTCTAATGGTGTATGAGTACCATTCTATTTATCTAGCTCATTTTATGGTTTCTGAAACAATTATGCTAAAAGCTTATCATCTTAGACATTCTTATTAGACAAGATGTTCCTTTCCCATATTGAAAATATTGTGTGATTGGTAAAACGTGGTGATGGAACATTTATTGACCGGAAATAAGTATATGAATTGATCGAATATAAGTATGAATCAAAGTACGCGTTCGTGCAATTTTGGACGAAACAATCTTAATAATAATAAAATGCTATAAATCATGTATACGATCTCTTGACACGAGTATGATTTAAAGAATGAATATTCTTAGAAAAATGGATTGTCACCAGAATACTTTATGCTAAAGATGTATTAGCTACTGTCTGCAAAGTCTTTGTTTTGTTTCTGTAGTTTTATGACAAGTTTCCAGGATTCTTGAGCTCTTGTAAGTCTTAAAACACATTTGAACTATAAGGAAGAAGACTTAATTTTTGTGGTGACCCAAAAGTTCATCACTTAATTTAGAAATGAATTCTGCATTCCGAGGCCTTAAACCCTCTTTTTGCATCACCTCAATTTGCGTGCGCAGTCCAGGCGTGTAGTCGAAAAGTTAATATGTGAACATCTGTGAAAAATGATGAATTTTGACTTTAAAATGAATTTAAGTTGACTTCAGTCAACACTTTGGGTAAATGGATCCGGACCCATGATTTGACGGTTTCGGAGGGTTTGTAGGAAAATATGGGACTTGGGCGTATGCCCGGAATCAAATTTCGAGGTCCCAAGCCCGAGAAATGAATTTTTGAAAGAAATTATTTTGCTAAATTAATTATGAAGTAAAGAAGAGAATTTATGTATGAAACCATTGGTATTGGGACCGTATTTTGGTTTCGAAGCCCGGTACAGGTCTTATATATAATTTGAGTTGAACCTGTGAAATTTTGTAAGAAACGGACTTGAAATGATATGAATCGAACCTTATTTGGAAAAATTGGAAAATTTGATGTTCTTAAGAAAATTTCATGTTTTTGATGCTAAATTCATAGTTGTTGATGTTATTTGAGAGATTTGAATGCACGAGTAAGTCTGTATGATGTTTTTAGGTTGGTGTGTATGTTTGGTTTGGAGCCCCGAGGGCTCGGGTGAGTTTTGGATAGGCCACGGAGTAGAATTGGACTTAGGAAAAATGCAGGTTTCAGCTGTTCTATTGCAGGCTTGCAGGCTGCCTCGCAAATGCGAGTTCGCAAATGCGAACTAGCCCAGGCCAGCCTTCTCTTGCAAATGCGAGTTTTCCATTGCAAATGCGATGTTCCCCATTTTGGCCAGTCGTCGCAAATGCGACATAATGTTCGCAAAAGCGACTTCGCAAATGCGAAGGTCACTTTGCAAATGCGATAACAGCCGAGTCTGGGTTCGCAATTGCGATACCTTCCACCTGTAAATTTACACTTAGATGAATTTTCAACCATTTTTCATATCTTCTCAAAACATAAACTCTCTTGGGCGATTTTCCAAAGAAAACTTCTTCTCCAAATCAATTGTAAGTCGTTTGTAACCATTTTTCTTCAATCTTTAACATCTTTTCACATGATTTTAACTCAAAATCAGTGATTTTCATGGGGGAAATTGAGTGTTTCGGGTAGAACCTAGGTTTTTCAAAAATTGGGGATTTGGACCTCGATTTGAGGTCCGGTTTCAAAACAAATAATATATTTGGATTAGTGGGGGAATGGGTATCCGTTTTTGGTTCGAGCCTCGGGTTTTGACCATGTGGGCCCGGGGACGATTTTGACTTTTTGGGTAAAATTTTGAAAAACTTATTTTTGTGCATTAGAATTGATTTATTTAGCATTTATTGACGTAATTAAGTAACTTGTGGCTAGATACGAGCGAATTGTAGTGGAATCAAGAGGTAAAGCAATAATTGAGACTTGAATTGTGTTAGTAGCATTGAGGTAAGTTTTTGGTATAACCTTAGCTTGAGGGATTAGGAGTCGTGTCTTATTTTCTACATGTTAACTATGGAGTACAGCATATAGGCATGGTGACGAGTATCTATACGTCGGTGTCAGGCATGCCCATGAGTCTTGTATGGTAATTGTTATGACTCTGTTGCGGTTTATGTCATATTTTATTCCCTAACCGGGATGTGTGTTGTGATATTATTGTTCCCTTTTCGGGATGTTGTTGTAATATTATTGTTGCCTTGCCGGGATGTTGTTATATTGCTACTGTTCCCTTGCCAGGATTCTTTTATGATTGGTGCTGATAAATGAAATGGGAGCGGGTTGCACGCCTGCAATGGTAATATGTGAAATGGGAGCGGGTTGCATGCCTGCAACGGTAATATATGAAATAGGAGCGGGTTGCACGTCTGCAACGGTAATATGTGAAATGGAAGCGGGTTGGATACATGCAACGATAATATGTGAAATGGGAGCGGGTTGCACGCCAGCAACGGTAATATGTGAAATGGGAGCGGGCTGCACGCCTGCAACGGTGATATGTAAAATGGGAGCGGGTTGCACGCCTACAAAGGTAATATATAAAATAGGAGGGGGTTGCACGCCTGTAATGGTATCACATGAAATGGGATTGGGTTGCATGCCTGCAACGGTATTACATGTGTACCTATTCTTCTTATTTCCTTATCTTTGCTGGTACTTGATTTATGGCATTCCTTATATTTCCCTACTGTTGTACAGTTGTTATCTGTTACTCCCCGTAGCATCTTTCCGCCACCCAACTTTAGTTGTAATTATCTGTTTCTATTTCTGCTGTATATGATTTAACTGCATAAGTTTATTTGGTAGTTCGGTCCTAGCCTCGTCACTACTTCGTCGAGGTTAGACTAGGCATTTACCAGTACATGGGATCGGTTGTGCTGATACTACACTTTGCACTGTGTGCAGATACTGATACCGGAGCGTTTGGACAGCAGTGAGGGTGATGTCTTCAGTCCACACAGGCGATCCGAGGTAGTCCTGCAGACGTCCGCAGGCCTTGGCATCTCCTCCTATCTTTTCTTTTTCTGTTTTTACTTATTCAGAGACAGACTTATGTATTTCATTCAAACCTTGTTTGTAGTATTCTTAGACAGTCTGTGACTTGTGACACCAAATTCTGGATAGTTTTGTACTTCAAATTATGTAGCAGTGTTTGGTTGGAATATTAAGTTTTGGCTTCCGCATTTCCGATTGTTTAATCTTATCCTGTTGTTTAATCACTTAGTATTTTACATTGTTTAATATGCTTAATAAAAAGGGAGATGAATTTGCAATATTCGGCTTGCCTAGCTTCCACGAGTAGGCTCCATCACGACTACCGAGGGAGGAAAAATTTGGGTCGTGACAAGTTGGTATCAGAGCTCTAGGCTACTTAGGTCTCACAATTCATGGACAAGCTTAGTAGAGTCTGAGGGATCGGTATGGAGACGTCTGTATTTATCCCCAGAGGCTACAGAGTTAGGAAAAACTTCACATCTATTCTTCTCTATCGTGCGATTTTGTTCTCTCACTGCTAAATTGAACCCTCTACTCATGTTCTTTCACGAATGGTGAAGTCTCGTACCGCTTCTTCAGCCGAGCGGTAGCTTAGACCGGTGATGGATCAACTACATCTTCAGATGCCTTGTGGAGGTTGGACAGATTAACCAAGCTCTTCACTATCACTTTCAGTTGTGCATCTTCTGAGGATCCCCAGGATTATTTAGATAGCTGTCATGAGGTTCTCAGGAATATGGGGATAGTGGAGACCAATGGGGTCGACTTTGATACTTTTTGATTATCTGGATCTGCTAAGACTTAGTGGAGGGATTATTGTTTGGCTAGACCAATTGGGTCACCAGCTTTGACTTGGGATTAGTTTTCTCGGCTATTTCTAGAGAAGTTTCTTCCTAGCACTCAAAGAGAGCTTTATCGGAGGCCGTTTGAGCGTCTCCAACAGGGTTCTATGACTGTTACTCAATACGAGACTAGATTTATTGACTTGGTCTATCATGCTCTTCTTATACTTCCCATTGAGAAAGAGAGTGGGGAGGTTCATTGAGGGACTCATTCAGCCTATTCGACTTCAGATGGCTAAGTAGACGGGGAGTAAGATTTCCTTTCAGGATGCAACCAATGTGGATAGGAGAGTCGAGATGGTTCTATCATAAAGGGGTGGTTAGGGGTCTGACAAGAGACCTCGTCATTCAAGCAGATTCAATGATGCCTCGTCTGGAGGCAGTCATTCTTTTGGTAGAGGCCATCCTCCTAGGCCCTTTCAGTCAGCACTTCAGGTTTCTCACAGTGCTTCAGGTGGTCGTGGTTCTCATATGCAGTATTCCGACCAGTAGTCCTATAGTGCACCACTAGCTCCTATCAGTGCGCCTTCGCTTCAGAGTTTTCAGGCTCGTCAGCCCCAACAATCGAGGGCTTGTTTTACTTGTGGCGACATGAGGCACATTGCTAGATATTGCCCTCGAGCACCAAGCGGTTCTCAGCAGCAGGGTTCCCGTGCTATGGTACAAGCACCAAGTGCTCCACCGCTAGCTCCGCCAGCTAGGGGTGGGGTTAGAGGTGCTAGAGGTGGAGGTAGAGGTATTAGAGGTGAAGGTCAGGCAGCTAGAGGTAGAGGACATCTAGCAGTAGGATGTCCCAGAGATATAGTTTAGGGTGGTGGGGCCCAGACCTGATGTTATGCTCTTCCAGCCAGACCTGAGGCTGAGGCTTCCAATGCAGTTATCACAGGTACTGTTCTAGTTTGTAGTAGGGATGCTTCAGTGTTATTTAATCCAGGGTCTACATACTCCTATGTGTCATCTTATTTTGCACCATATCTAGTCATGCCTAGTGATTCTTTGAGTGCTCCTGTATATGTGTCTACATCATTGGGTGATTCTATCATGGTAGATCATGTCCATCTTCATGTGTAGTTGTGATTGGGGATGGATTAGTTATCACCTTACCACACGATTTTGGACTGTCATGCCAAGACTGTGACCGTAGCCTTGCCGGGATTGCCTCATTTAGAGTAGAGAGGGACTCCTAGTCATTATACCCATAGTGTTATCTCATATATGAAGGCTCGGCGTATGGTCGAGAAGGGGTGTTTGGCCTATTTGGCATATGTACGTGATTCTAGTGCTGAGGTTCCTTCTATGGATTCTGTGCTTGTTGTTCGTGAGTTTCCTGATGTACTTCCTTCAGACCAACCGGGTATGCCACCCGACAGAGATATTGACTTCTACATTGATTTGGCTCCGGGCACTCAGCCCATTTCTATCTCGCCGTAACGTATGTCCCCGCCTGAGATGAAAGAATTAAAGGAGCAATTGCAAGACCTGCTTGAGAAAGGCTTCATTAGACCTAGTGTATCGCCTTGGGGTGCGCCGGTGTTGTTTGTTAAGAAGAAGGATGGATCGATGTGAATGTGTATAGATTACCGGCAGTAGAACAAGGTTACAATCAAGAATAAGTATCCATTGCCAAGGATTGATGATTTGTTTGATCAGCTTTAGGGTGAAAAGGTATTTTCGAAGATTGACTTGAGATCTGGCTACCATCGGTTGAGGATTAGGGCGTCTGATGTCCCTAAGATAGCTTTCTGCACTCGGTATGGGCACTATGAGTTCTTGGTGATGTCATTTGGGTTGACAAATATCCCAGCAACTTTTATGGATTCGATGAACCGAGTTTTCAGACCTTACTTGGATTTATTCGTGATAGTCTTCATTGATGACATTTTAATTTATTCCCGCAGCCGGGAGGAGCATGAGCAACATCTGAGAGTTGTTCTTCAGACCTTGAGAGATAGTCAGTTATATGCTAAGTTTTTGAAGTGCGAGTTTTAGTTGGGGTCAGTTGCTTTCTTGGGTCATGTGGTATCAGTAGAGGGTATTCAGGTAGATCCGAAGAAGATAGATGTAGTCAAGAACTGGCCTAGGCCCATATCAGCTACGGAGATCCAGGGTTTTGTGGGTTTGGTAGGCTATTATCGTCGGTTTGTGGAGGGGTTTTCATCTATTGCAGCCCCGATGACTAGGTTGACCCAGAAGGGTGCACACTTTAGGTGGTCGGACGAATGTGAGGTGAGCTTTCAGAAGCTCAAGACAGTTTTAACTACGATGACAGTGTTGGTTTTACCCACAGGTTCAGGGCCATATACAGTTTATTATTATGCATCTCGTATTGGACATGGTGCGGTGTTGATGCAGGATGGCAAGGTCATTGCTTATGCTTCGCGTCAGTTGAAGATTCATGAGAAGAACTATTTGGTCCATGATTTGGAGTTAGCAGCCATTGTTCACGCATTGAATATTTGGAGGCATTATCTATATGGCATGTCATGTGAGGTGTTCACGGATCACAAGAGTCTACAGTATTTGTTCAAGCAGAAGGAGCTAAATTTGAGGCAGAGAAGGTGGTTGGAGCTATTGAAAGACTATGATATCACCATCTTATATCATCTGGGAAAGGCCAATGTGGTGGCCGATGCTTTGATAGGAAGTCAGCCAGTATGGGCAGTCTTGCGTATATTCCGCTCGGTGAGAGACCGCTCGCTTTGGATGTTCAGGCTTTGGCCAATCAGTTTGTAAGGTTGGATGTTTCTGAGCCCGGCCGTGTGTTATCTTGCACAGTCGCTCGTTCTTCATTATTGGACCTTATCTGTGATCAGCAGTATGATGATCCCCATTTGTGCGTCCTAAGAGACACGGTGCAGCACGGAGGTGCCAAGCAGGTTACCTTAGGAGATGATGGAGTTCTGAGATTGCAGGGTCGAGTTTGTGTGCCTAATGTGGATGGACTCCGATAGTTGATTTTAGAGGAGGCCCATAGTTCCCGGTACTCTATTCATCTGGCTGCCGCTAAGATGTATCAGGATCTGCGGCAGCATTATTGTTGGCGGAGGATGAAGAAGGACATTGTTGCTCATGTGGCTCGGTGTTTGAACTGTCAGCAGGTTAAGTATGAGCATCAGAGGCCCGATGGGTTGTTCCAGAAGATTGAGATTCCTGAGTGGAAGTAGGAGTGTATTACTATGGACTTCGTTGTTGGACTCCTACGGACACGGAGGATATTTGATGCAGTGTGGTTTATTGTTGATAGGCTGACCAAGTCAGCACATTTCATTTCGGTGGCAGTTTCCTATTTTTCTGAGAAGTTAGCTGAGATCTATATCTGGGAGATTGTTGTCTTCATGGTGTACCTGTGTCTATCAATTTGAATTGATGTACGCAGTTTACCTCACATTTCTGGAGAGCAATTCAGCGAGAGTTGGGCACACGAGTTGAGTTGAGCACAGCGTTTCATCCTGAGACTGACGGGCAGTCCGAGCGGACTATTCAGATTTTTGAGGATATGCTCTGAGCTTGTGTCATTGACTTTGGAGGCTCATGGGATCAATTTTTGCCTTTAGCAGAGTTTGCCTACAAAAACAGCTACCAGTTGAGTATCTAGATGGCTTCTTATGAGGCTTTGTATGGTAGACAGTGTTGGTCGCCGATTGGATGGTTTGAGCCGGGAGAGGCTCAGTTGTTGGGTACGGATCTGGTGCAAGATGCCTCAGACAAAATTCATTATGAATTTTTGAAAGAAGTTATTTTGCTGAATTAATTATGAAGTAAAGAAGAGAATTTATGTATGAAACCATTCGTATTGGGCACGTGTTTTGGTTTTGGATCTCGGTATAGGTCTTATATATGATTTGAGTCGAACTTGTGAAATTTGGTAAGAAACGGACTTGAAATGATATGAATCAAACCCTATTTGACAAAATTGAAAAATTTGATGTTCTTAAGAAAATTTCATGATTTTGATGCAAAATTCATAGTTGTTGATGTTATTTGGGAGATTTGAATGCACGAGCAAGTCCGTATGATATTTTTAGGTTGGTGTTCATGTTTGGTTTGGAGCCCCGAGGGCTCGGGTGAGTTTTGGATAGGCCACAGAGTAGAATTGGACTTGGGAAAAATGCAGGTTTCAGCTGTTCTATTGCAGGCCAACAGGCTTTGCATTTGCGAAGCCTGACTCACAAATGCGAGTTCGCAAATGCGAGGGCTGAGTCGCAAATGCGAACTAGCCCAGGCCAGCCTTCTCTCGCAAATGCGAGTTTTCCATCGCAAATGCGATGTTCCCCATTTTGGCCAATCGTCGTAAATGCGGCAGAATGTTCGCAAAAGCGACTTCGCAAATGCGAAGATCGCTTCGCAAATGCAATAGCAACAGAGTTTGGGTTCACAATTGCGAACCCTGGTCTCAATTGCGATAGGTACAACTTGTAAATTTACACTTAGACGCATTTTCAACCATTTTTCACATCTTCTCAAAAACAAACTCTCTTGGGCGATTTTCCAAAGAAAACTTCTTCTCCAAATCAATTGTAAGTCGTTTCTAACTAGTTTTATTCAATCTATAACATCTTTTCACATGATTTTAACTCAAAATCAATGATTTTCATGGGGAAAATTGGGTGTTTCGGGTAGAACCTAGGTTTTTCAAAAATTGGGGATTTGGACCTCGAGTTGAGGTCCGATTTCAAAACAAATTATATATTTGGGTTCGTGGGGGAATGGGTATTCGGGTTTTGGCTCTAACCTCGGGTTTTGGCCATATGGGTCCGGGGGCGATTTTTGACTTTTTGAGTAAAACTTTGGAAAACTTATTTTCATGCATTAGAATTGATTCATTTAGCATTTATTGATGTAATTAAGTAACTTTTGGCTAAATACGAGCATATTCGTGGTGGAATCAAGAGGTAAAGAGATAATTGAGACTTGAATTGTGTTCGTGTCATCGAGGTAAGTGTTTGGTCTAACCTTAGCTTGAGGGATTAGGAGTCGTGTCTTATTTGCTACGTGTTAACTATGGAGTACGGCGTATAGGCATGGTGACGAGTATCTATACGTTGGTATCAAGTATGCCCGTGATTCTTGTATGGTAATTGTTAGGCGAAATACAAAAGTTAGCACCTCAACTATGGACCAAAATCCTTGTTACACACTTTTTGCGGACAAAAATAACTGTACACACTCAACCTTTTAAGAGCGTGTCCAATACACACTACTTTTATATTTAAGCATCTCAGAAAAAGTGAGGCATGTCATGCACCAATAATATATACTACGTGTCATTAATTTTAAAATAAAATAAATTAATGTGAAATTACAAATATACCCCTAAACTATTCTCCTTTCCATACCTTTCTCTTCTCCATGGGAGATTGACGCCGACACCACAAAAAATCCACAACTATCACCTTTAGATTATAAAGCAAAATTAGGAACTCAAATACATTAATCACGAGTTTGTGAGTCTAGATTCAAATCTGACACAAGAAATATGATGCAAAACTCAAAACTCCATTAAAGTTGGTTATGGCCAAATCCATGGTTGCTCGATTCGTGGTCATCTTCTTCGATAAAAAAAATTAGGTGTTTTGATAGTTGATTATGGCCAGAATCTGTGGCATTATTCAGTACAATAAGCAACCAAAGTGATGAAAGCGCAAGCAACAAAGAACAACTTTATAAAAATGGCCTGTAAATAACAAATAGAATCAATTGATTCTCGACATCTTTTGACTCATCTCCGATATCCCTCTACACCAAATTAATATTGTACCAAATTAAATTTGTGTTCTTAAATTGTTACCACTAAATTACAATTCAAACCCAAATTTATAAAATTCTCTTAGATATAGATTTCTTTTAACTTTCTCTATCAATTTCTTCTAAAGTCATTTTATATTATTGTTATTCTTAAAATGGTGGACAGGGGTGGGGAAGAAGATGAAAATGGGAAAAGGAGGAAGGTCAGCAACAAACTAATAGGGGCAGAGTTCTGGGGAAGAAGAACAGGGAGGGGTGGGTTAAAGTGAAGGGAAAAAAAATCATTTGAAAAGCAAAAATTTAAAATTTTGACACATGTGTCACACCTCCTTTTTACCTACACCCCCCGTGAAGGGGCGTAAAGGGAATTTTTCCAATTAAGGGACAATCGAAATGGAATTTATTATTTAATTCAGAGTCGCCACTTAGGAGATTTATGGTGTCCCAAGTCACCGGTTGAATCCCGAATCGAGGAAAAGATTGACTATGTATAACAGTCCGCGAACCAGAAATCCAAGTAAGGAATTATGTTAACCTGGGATAAGGTGTTAGGCATTCCCGAGTTTCGTAGTTCTAGCACGGTCGCTCAACTGTCATATTCGGCTTATTTATCTGATTTTAATACATGTTGAACCTGTGTGCAAATTTTAACTGTGTACCGCTTTTATTATTATTATTTTTACCGAGAATTGCAACATCGTGAAAATACATCTCGAACCACGTCACATCAATGCACCCGTGGTTATTGACACATTTCAACTCTGTTGAGATTTGGATTTGGGTCACATAAAGGTGCACCCGAGTTTAGGAAGAAAACATTATTAAATACGCGCCTAAGGATACTAGCGCGTTGTTATTTTGAGAAAAGCCGTAAATTTCGCTATGCGGCCTGTCTCAAAATCTAAGCATTTGAAATAACTGTCCATTGAGGGCCCCGCAATTTGTGTATTCTTATTTTTCGAGGCTCGTCTAATTCATTATTTTTTTAAGGAATTTGCAACGTCGTGGAAATGCATCTCGAACCACGTCACAATCAATATATCCGTGATTGTCGACATATTTTGACTTCGTTGAGATTTGGATTTGGGCCACATAAATGTACACCAGGGTTTAAGAAGGTAATGTTATTAAAGTACGCGCCTAAAGAGACTAACGCATGATTATTTTGGGAAAAGACCATGAAATTCGCTAAACGGCTCGCCCCGAAATTTAAGTATTTCAAATATACATTTGATGAAGGCCCCGCGACTTATGTGCTCTATTTAGCGAGGCTCGTCTCATTTCATTTATAGGTCCATCCTCAAGTGACCTAAGATTTTCTAATTAATTTGTCTCTAAAACATGGGAAAAATCCTAATCGATTTTGTCAAAGGCCAAAAACAGTAATTGCAAACCAAAATGTCTCAGGGCTCAAGGATAAGCCCGAAAAAATGTGAATTGGCACACCCAAAAGCCGGCCCGACGTAGTCTTCAGCCGAGGCCCATGCGATTATACAAATAAGGTAAAACTCGCGCCATTTATTAAAGCGCTAAGCTCATGTGGCCTGGAATTAGGTTGATCACTAGACCGACGCAGCTTCAGCGGAATCAAATCGAGTACCCATCGGAATTACTGCGTCCTTTTACTCGAATGAACAGAACATGGTTTGAAGATTAAATTATTTCAACTACTTAACTACAGGTCCGTTTTTTACTAAAGGTGGAAGAGCAAATTAAGAGGTAGCTTTGAGTTCGACAACAAGATTGTGTATCGAGCCTTCAAGAATTAGCCTATTGGTCATACACTTCTACCAACGCTAGTTAACACATATATAGTATGAACTAATTTGCATGATATGAGTTACCGCAATACAATACATGCTCAACTGGACATCAAACTCGATTTCAAATCCAACTGTTTCCAACTTTTCTTTTTGAACATAAATGAACACTAAACTACACATACACCCATTGTACTGAATTGCAGTAGATAATCACAAATTTGAATGGGTTCGAAGCAGTTCAAAGGTAGTTTATTACAAGTTGTAGATTCAGCCATTCCAAATTACTTAAACAAACAGTCCTAATTACAATGCAAACCATTACATTAAATTATAAGGAAGATATAGTAGCTACTGAAGTTTTCCAATGAAGTTAGGTTTCCATTTCATTTTTATTTCAACCAAACTCTACATGATGTGGAGATTCAGCATGTACCTGGATTGGAAAAACTGGACAAGAAGAGGGAGAAGTCAGCAGCAGGCAAGCAGCAGACAATACAGCAGCAATGGGATTCAGAACAGCTCCAAAACCAGTTTTTTGAAAAAAACCAGAACAACACTCAACCACAACCCAGAATGAGTTTGTCCACCAACAGCAATACAAACACCCAAGATAGAACAAACTGAGCTCGGATAAGTTCAGAAGCAGAATCAATAGACTGCCAAATAGATTCAACAATCAAAAGGAGCAAGAACCAGTGCTTAGAATCTGAATTCTGCCTAGAACTCAATGTAACAATATCTTTTTCTTAAACTCTTTCTTAGAACTAATTCAAGACTCAAAAAATATTCCTCTCAGATTCACTTTTTCCTCTCTTCAAGTCCCTCTCCAGATTTTCCAAAGATCCCCCTCCCTTTAGATTTTTCCGCCCCCTCTTCTGTCTGAAAATGACTCTATATATAACCCCCAAAGCAGGCCTGCCCCCTCTACCTTATCAGATTTTTTGCCCATGATATTCCCTTACAGCCCATTATCAAGTGTCTTCTGCCCAAAGGTATGGGCAGCTAATAATTAATCCCCCATGATTTTATGTTTTGTTCCCCACTAATACTAAACAATTCCTTAGTTTAATGGTGCTTTAATACTTAGTGGACAAAACACTCAAACTACCCATTTCCTCCTGTTTTCAATTCCCAAATTACCCCCTAAAGCCCTGAAATTACTGTCCTACCCACTAACCAAGCTGAATCCGACAAACTAACAGCTACGACCAATTCAAATCAGCTAATAATTCAATCAGTAATTCAAACTAGAACTCAGGTCAGATCAAATAGCATAAAGACCAATGCATTTGAACAAAATCATATTGAACTACCAAGTTCAAATTTCAGACCATGATTGGCACAAATACAGGGGAATGACTAACTAAGTTCCCAGTTCTAAATCAAACAAGATGCATGAAATACTCTCACACACCGGATGAGCACAACTGCATTTATAATGTAAAATGACGAATAACAAAACGAACAAGGAATCAGACATCACAGAAAGTGAGATCATTTGAACTAGTAATACTAATATCCAATTACAAGGTTAGACACAGTTTTGTGCAAGAACATTGCGGGCCCTGACCCTCACAACCAAACTAGAAAGACAAACATACTTAAACGATGCAACATATGCCAATTGACCAAGACGAGAAAAAGCTCGACCAAGTAAAAGGTTATTGAAAAAAGGCAGAATCAGAAGAAAAATTGAAAAATTAATAAAACTAAACCAAAGAAATAAACAGATATATACAAATACAAAATGGAACAAACGGGAAAGGCAGAAATACCTCAAGAACTAGGACACTAGTCGATCCCGACTTGGACTCTAACTCGGACTTTTTGAGGTCGAACGAACCTTAATTGAGTGTTCTCAACTGAGAACATTTCGACTAAAGTCGATTAGACCCCAAATCATCCTTTAGTTGGGACAGATTTCAACCTCTGGCCTTCTAGGGTTCTTGGGGGTTTGATTTGGGGTTCGAGTGGTTCTGGTCTGATTCGAACCAAACCAACGGTGGTTTGGTAACGAGGGAGGTCAGTGAGATATACGGTATGAATTTGGGACTGGTTGGGGTAGATCTAGGTCTACTCGAATCTTCGAATGAAGATTCGAGAAGTTTGAGGATGATTCGAAGCAAACGGGTACTGGATTTGGATTTGGGGTGGTTAGATGTTTTAGGGGTGTTAATTTGGGGGTCATTGGATGAACTAGGGTTCTAGACTGGTTCTTCGATCTGATATTCGAAACAGATGGTGATGATTCGAGGACAACAGAGGGTAGATTTGGAAAGAGGAGGGTGTGGTGGTTCAGGGGTGTGAAGATGGGGGTCATTGGACCACCGGAACCGCCGTGAGGCGATTTATGGTGGGCGGTGCACGGTGGAAAGAGGCGAGGGTATGTTTGGTCTCTGAAACTCAGAGACGAAGAGGTGAGAGGGGGTTTGGCTTAGGGGGCGTGGGGGTAAGGAATCAAGGTTATATACGGGGGGGTATACGGGGGTGTTTTAATCCTGGCCGTTGGATCAAGCATGACCAACGGCTAGGATCAATGAGCTAATCAAATACGGTGTCGTTTGGTTTAGTGTTGGGGTTGGGCTTGATCCGGGTAACGGGTCGGGTAATGGGGTTACAGGTGAGGGCGGAGTGATCTTTACCGTTGATCCAGTGAGATCAACGACCCAGATTGAGAGTGACAAAAACGACATCGTTTGGACGGTTGTATTACCAGCCTAACTGGACCGGGTAAAAAGGGTATTCGGACTGGGCTGTAAGGGGTTATTTTGGTTTGGGCCTGGTCTATTTAATTCAAAACTGGCCCAGTCCGACTTCTCTTTATTTCTTCCTTTTCTTCTATTTTCTTTTCAATTCATAATTACCAACTAAAAATCCTAATTATAAAATTGACAATTAGCTAAAACATTAACTCTTAATAATAGCTATCACACGAAGTTAAACATCAAATAAAGATAAAATCACAAAATTCGGACATTAAATGCAAAGTACATATTTTTGGTGATTTTTCCATTTTTGTAAAACAAACTTGTTTAATTAAATCCTAAATTGTAAAATTAAATCCTAATTTGCAAAATTAAATCCTAAATGCACATGCAACACATATTTTTGTATTTTTCTTAATTAAAGTAAAAAATGAACGCGCACAGACAAGTACAAATAAATCACAAACAACACAAAACCATTTTTATTTTTTGAATTTTTGGAGTAGTTCTCATAGGGCAAAAATCACGTGCTCACAACTGCCCCTCTGTGTCCGACAGCACAAAGAGTTTTCGTGTAAAGATAAAGTTAGCGGATACGAGCGATTTTTGCCCGTTGGAATACTCCGTGTGAAGCATTTTTGAAAGATTTGACCGAACCTCTGCTTCAAAGGTTTCCTACATATCCCTGGCTAAAAGGGAATCAGGTCAATGTAGTTCGGGAAGTGTTGGTAGCTGGGACTACCATGAAGCTGTGGATTTACCGTTACTGCTGTTGCTGCTGTCGCTACTTACTGACCTCCTTGTAACACCTTGATAAAAAAAAGAAGTTATACTAAGCTACGGTCTATGAATTACAATGATTTATTCTCAAACTTGGTCTTGTGACTGTCGTTGCCTTGTTGCTTTGTTGTCTTGCTGCCTTGTGTTTCCTCTGATGTTTCTTTGCTTCTGACTTGACTTGCATTCTCTCTTGGTGCCTAATTTGAACTGCTTATTTCCTTCTTGTGAGCTTCGAATTATTTTTCCTTCGAAGTTTGAACTGCCTTCTTCTGACTAGTGTTGCCTTCCTTCCGACTTCCGAATTTTAACTTATGCTGGGGATTTTTGTTGTAACCCTCCGCTTTACTGACTTCAAACTTCAATGTATTCCTCTGTTATATGGGCGGGCTCCCAGTTTCACAACTTGAAAATAAAATGACATTCCTTTCTTCAGGCGGGCTCCTGACTTCAACAACTCCGAAAAATAAAACGTCATTCCTCTCTTCAGGCGGGCTCCTGACCTCAATAACAACTTCGAAAATAAAAACGTCATTCCTTTCTTCAAGCGGGCTCCTGACCTCAATAACAACTTCAAAAATAAAGTGTCATTCCTTTCTTCAGGCGGGCTCCTGACTTCAATCAACAACTTCGAAAAATAAAATGTCATTCCTTTCTTCAGGCGGGCTCCTGACTTTAATCAATAACTTCGAAAAATAAAACGTCATTCCTTTCTTCAGGCGGGCTCCTGACTTCAATCAATAACTTTGAAAAATAAAACGCCATTCCTTTCCTCAGGCGGGCTCCTGACCTCAACAACATCTTCGAAAAAATAAAAACGCCATTCCTTTCTTCAGGCGGGCTCCTGACCTCAACAACAACTTCGAAAATAAAAACGCCATTCCTTTCTTCAGGTGGGCTCCTGACTTCAATCAACAACTTCGAAAAATAAAACGCCATTGTTTCCCCTTACCTCCTAAACCATTTTCCTTCTAACTTGAATTATCTTTCTTCAAAACTACTTCCCTCAAAACTTGTACTGTCTTCCTTCTTCAAAACTACTTCCCTCAAAACTGGTGTCTCATTTCTCTGCGAACTGCTGGGGATAACACTTTTTCAAAAATATATTATCTTACTCCTTCAAAGACTACTTCCCTTAAGACTGATGTTTCATTCCTCTGCAAACTGTTTCCTTTTGCAAAACTGGTCTTCCTTTTTTTCTTCTTTTTTTGTTATCTTCTTCCTTCGAAGACTACCTCCCTTAAAACTCGTGTTATCTACCTCCTGACATTGCTTTTTTTAAAACTTGTTTTTCCTTCTCCCGAAAAACTGCTAGGGATATCGCTTTTCACCAAACTTGTGTTAGACTTCCCGAAAATTTTCGAAATGAACGAAAATTTTCTGCCCCAGTTTGACAATCTTTCTTGTGGCGCATCTTTTCGTCATCAGTAACATTCCCTGTCCCTACTTCAAATCAAAGAAAATTTGGTCAGTTTCAAATGTGGTGGTTGGTTGTGATACTCCTGCCGGGGATGCTATCAACCATTTTCCCATCTATGCGTTGTCTGGCCATCTTGAAGCTTGGCTGATACCTTCCGACCTTCTTGACGATTCCTTATTCACAAACCTCTTAACCATTTTCCCAGTCTCCTTATCTGACCTCATGTATTTTCATGACAGCTGATCTCACTTGAAGATCTTGCATGTTCATTGATTAACCACTCCCTCCATCGTCTGTGTTACTGAAATACCTTTTTCCGGTGCAGACCCAATTTCTTCTTTTGCGGTACTGTCCGTGAACTGGCATTTCCCCAACCTTTGAGTCTCCTATGAATTTCCCAATTATGTCCATTGCTTTCCGCGTTGTTCTTTCTTGATTTTCCGCTGGCCTTGGCCTTATAACCCTCGATTTCTGCTGGGGATATCCTTCTTGACACTGGTCCACCCTTTTGTCAATCTCATCATCGAATATACCCTTGGTTCAATCACCCTGGCCCTCCTTTTGTTGCACTGTCCCTGAATTGATATGGACCAATCTTGGGTATTTTGCGCGAACCTCAAAGCATGTTGACTATTACTAGCTCAGTGTGCTTGTTCTTTCCTGACTTATACCACTTTGATGTATTAGTCAGATCTCGTCTTGCATAATTGGAAAGCTGATGGCAAATTATGAAATCATTTCTCACTTGTTCTGACCAAAGAGACTCAAGAAGAAGAAATGACTAAGGTAAAAGGAACGGAGTAAAAGACAAAAGGAAGATATGACTCTTAACGAGAAAAACTACAAAGTAAAACCTATCAGATGTGGATACCAACTCTATTGGCCATGACATGCACATGTGGCCTGTCATTAATCGCCTTTCACAATCTTCGTCTGGTGCTTTCCTATTTGATTCTCAATTTTATTCGACTTGTAGTGCCCGAAGGGTTTTCACTATCAAGCCTCTCTCATTTTGGTTTTTCTCTCAACTTATAGCCGCCTCAAGGTGCCCGTGAAGGTTTTCACCGATAAGACTCTCTCATTTTATTACTTTTCTATCGGGGATCAAAGTGTTATTCTCGACTTCCATTTGCATGACTTGGCATCTTCCGAAGACTGGTCAAAAGGTCTTTCTTTGGACCGTGACATGGGATTTTGGATAGGGCTAGAAAGAAAGGGTATTAGCGGCTCAAAACGAATCAATTTGGGTTCAAAATTTACAACCTTCGGAACCAGATTTCTTTATATTAAACACAACTTCTGCCCCAGTTTCTTGCTTGGGGATTTTTGATTTTTGTTACACTATGACCGAGCCGTGAAGAGCCTACATATCCTCTTTGAGGAATCAGGTCAAACGTAGTTCCCAATTCCTTTTTTGTTTTCCTTTCCACTTATTTATTATTTTCTTTTCTTTTTCTTTCTCTTTTTCTCATTTCTCCTTTCTCCTTTATCTTTTGTTGTTTTGTTGTTTCTGTTGTTTTCTTTTCCTTTTTCTTTTTCTTTTTCTTTATCTTCTATGCTTGTGTTTTCTAATCTTTGCTACTGATTCTGAACAAGAGGTATGAAAGAAAACCAATAAGGCTCAAAGGGTTAACGAAGGATAAAGTGTTTACATAGAAGAATAAAATGTCTTCGTCATTCCAATTTTCAAAACATGCCAAGCACAAACAACACAATTAAACATTCGCCACATCTTCTGATTGTGCCGGATATGATAACCATATCCACACATTCGCCTTTTCATTTGTCATTTTTAAAGCCCCGTTGGGCAATATTCTCACTTTCGTTACCATGAACGGCCCCCTTGTCAATATGGCTAATTTGCTTTTATGGTTTTTCTTTATGTTTTGCTTGCCCCAGTTTCACGTGGCTCGGGCTTCAAATGATCTCAAGCTATTCTTATTTCCCTTAAGTGTCCCGATCATCTCCTAATGGCTTTATAATTAACTCTTAAGATTAGGCCCAAACTGTGTGCGCATGTCATGTTACTAGAATCGGCTTTGAACAAAGACAAAACAAAAGGATAAAAAGAACTAAACAAAGAAGATGACTTGGGGTAACAAAAGACCGGAATTTGCATTAGACAAGCGGTGAAACGGTTCGTATAACGAAACAAGCAAAACAACTGGGGTACAACCTTGGAACAAACCTAAAACAATCCTAGACAACACTAAACAAACCACTATGACAAAAATGGAAGGATAAGAGGGTTTGACACAAGACAATGTCCAGATTACAACCCTGCAAATAACCCGGACAACAGAAATGATAACAAAATGAACCACCAAAACTCCTCCCTAACTAACCAAGAAAGGAGCGTCTTTCCAATTGCCAAGCTCGGCATCTTAGCCACTGCATTATGCATCAACATTACTAGGACCTTCACAAACTTCCACCTCATTGTTCTTAACAAATTGCTTTTGGGTTCCCTTTGCTGGCTCGTTCTTAAGATCAACCTCTGATAGTACTGAAAACTTTGAAGCGCGCGGACCTTCGAGGATCTCAGAAGAATTCTCATATTCCCTTTCGAAACAAGTCATACTCACCGTATGCATCTCATTACGAATAGGCGATGGACTTTGGCTAGTGTCTGTTGCATCTGGATTTTGCACGACAATGTCACCTGCATCAATAAGATTCTGAATTGCTTTCTTCATATTCCAACACTTCTCTATGTCATGCCCCGGGGCATCTGAGCAATATACGCACCTCTGAGAAAAATCAAACTTCTTTGACAGAGGGTTTGGCATTTTTATATGAATCGGCTTCAACATGTCCAATTGCTTCAACTTTTGGAACAAACTGACATATGATTCTCCCATAGGGGTGAAAGCCTTTTCTTTTTTCAGCAACCTCTCATTCATGAATGCTTGACTAGGCCGGAAACCTGATCCAGAGGGTTTTCAGTAGGCTCGTGAGGGTGGATAGGCATTTTGTGGAGTTGGGTACTGGGAAAGTGATGCACGATTTTGGGAGTTCCGTGGAGAGAAGTGGCATTGGGGAGGATCACCTGGTGCACAAGGATATCTACGGGGATGATGTCGAGGCTGGAAGTGTTGATCGAGAAAGCTCATCGGATCATCTTTTCTGTTTCTCTTCCTTCCACTCAAACTTACTGGGGTGTTCTGAATGTCTTTCGAACAACTCATGATTTTACCTGACTTGATTCCCTCTTCTACCAGCTCCCCAATTTTTAACACATCTTTGAAAGGCTTTCCCAAGGCCGGGATCAAATGACTGAAGTAGGTGGGCCCCTGGGCTTGTAGGAAAAGCTCAACCATTTCTTCTTCACCAATCGGGGTATTGACTCGAGCAGCTTGCTCCCTCCATCTGAGCCCAAACTCCCTAAAGCTTTCCTCCGGCTTCTTTTCCATTTTATATAGGGAAGAACGATCTGGGGTAACGGCTGATCTATACTGAAAGTATCGAACAAAATCTTGAGCCATGTCACCCAATGTAGGCCACTTATTAACATCTTGATGAATATACCAGTCCAAAGCTGCCCTAGTCAGGCTCTTACTGAAATATGCCATCAGCAGGTCATCTTTCTCACCAACGCTTCTCATTTCACTGCAATAGACCCTCAGGTGGTCTACCAGATATCCACACCCATCATACAAGTTAAATTTTGTCACTTAGAACCCCATGGGCAGGCGAACGTTAGGGGACACAGACAGTTCTTGGTAAGTCATGCTACCTTGGTCTTCCCTTCCTTGTTTGTTTTTCAAGGATTGTTCTATGCCTTTCAGCTTCATGGGTATCCCATCTCTCCCTTCTCTTCCTGTGAACCTTTCATTTTCAACGTGCAACTTATCCTGAAGGCTCTGTTTGCATGAGTTGGGAACTTTGTGGGCAACCTCTGAGGGGTAATATTGGGCATCGTGAGCTTGGAGATAAGGGGGTAGATCTGGAGGGTATGGAGGATCATCTGGCATTGTGTTCAGAGCTTGGGTAAGGGCGGCATCTAGGAATCTAGGTGGTGGAGGGGGTGGTGCCTTCCTAGTCATCCAGGCCTGATACATGTCTACCATGTGCTGTCTCAACATTTTTACCTCTTCTACCAACCTGTAGTCCTGTTCAACCAGCCGTTTTCGGTTATTGGTACCAACCCACTCAGTTCTGTTATTCTCTACCATTGTCTTTTGCCTTTGTGTTGCAGGGACGCGTTACTTTTAGAACTACAACCAACCACCTTTCTAAGGATTGAACAAGAACAAAACGAGAGCAACATGTTAGCGTTAGGGTTTTTAACAGATAGGAAAACGCACATTGAGGATGCAATGCAACTAGGCAGTTAACCCTTTCTATCATGCATTTGCTTCAGTTACGTGCGTCATTCCGGCTTCTTATAATTGTGCTCATTTTGAACGCCTTCCTTTATTTTCTTTGTTTTCTCATTTTTTCTCTTTTCTATATATATATTTTTCTTTTTGATGTTGGTCGAATCTTATGTGGATTGCCTACGTATTATGTCCCTGCATGAATCAGACTGGGCGTAGTTCTGCCCTATAAGTGCAAAAAGCAAAAAGATAATTTTTTTGGAAATTTTCGATTTTTCATTAACAAACATTCTATTACAAACCAGACGCTTCTTAGAAAGGGAAATAACAGACTTGAAACCAAATCAAGTACGAACTCAATAACTACCGACAGACTCTGATGCGAAATAAAGACAGACTCTAACAGACAACAGACTCTAAGAGAAAGAAAATGCAGATTCAAACTATGAACACATTAAGGTTTTGAATTTGGGTGTCCGCGGGGCGTCATTCAGCCTCGCCGCGGGTTTAGGTGTAAGGTTCCTTTCCAGCTGCTCCAATCCATGCATGATTTGCTTCACAAATATCATCACCGCCGAGAAGAGGTAGTACGAGTCATGTTTTCACACTCCCGACATTTCCTGGTGATAGCACAAGCAATAGTCAGAATCTTGTTCCTGCTTCGGTCTTTCTCTAGGAGTAGGCATTCTATCTGATCCCCCCTAGCCTTCAAAACCCGAGAATCACGTAGATGTTGTTTCCGTAACTGCTGTATTTCATCTTCCATCGAGGCCATCAGATTATAGTAGTGTTTACTCTCGGTTTCAAAAGCCTTGGTTTGTTGAGCCGCCTTGCTCTCTAGGGTGGTCACCTTCCTTTTTAGACTAGCAATGGTCTTTTCATAATCTTTCCTTGCCTGTTGTAAGTACTGTGTGCGCTCTTTCGTTCTCTTTTCCCCTTGTGCCTGGAGTTGTGCTATGGTATCCTCAAATTTCTTCAAATCATCCCGGCATTCACCGATTTCCTTTTTTAACCCTTTTATTAACCGCTCATCCGACCGACTCCTTTGTTGTTTGTCAGCATCTCTCCTTATTTGTCGGATTTGGGCTTTCAGCGCCTCATTTTCTTGGGCCAATTTGCTCTTTTCTCCCCGGTCGGCATCAACTTGCAGACTATTTTCAAATTCCAGGTCTCTAATCTGTTGCCTCAGCCTGCCTACTTCCGCCCTGTAACTCTCTTCTTTAGCCAACCAATCCCACTGTTCTTGCGACGCCTGGACGAACTCCTGGAGATGGGGCCTTTTAGCCGACCTTTCATGCTCAAGTTCTCTCATGTACCAAGCAAGGTATCCTAGCACCACTTCGCCTTTGGCCTGATCCTGCACGCAAGTATCCGCTTTTAAATATTGTCATTCACTCCAGATTTGACGGACTCTTACTTCAGGGAACTGTCCGTCGGGGCTAATCTCAATTACCTGAGCATTAAGATCTTCGTCCTGTGGCACTGTTTGGCATCTCCCGAGTTGTCTTAAAACCCGATATGGCGTGTAAGGCTGAATGCTCTTGAGTCCCATCAACAGAAAATGGGTCATAGATGCCGGCGTATGGATGACCTCGTCAACGGGCAACCATCCTAGTGTCCACTGTATTTGGCTGGCAGTGAGGGTCCGAAAGAATGACGTCCACGACGTGACTCCCTCGGGTAGACTGACCCCCTTGATTCTTGTGTAGAACTCTTCTATGCGAGTTTTCTTCGAGGAACCATAACTCAAGAGCTGGGAATGGTGGCAGAGATGCTCAGTCATCCATATCTACAGCAACAAGTTACACCCCTCGAAAAAGTTCCCTCTGGCTTTGCAGGCTGTGAGAGCTCAGAAGATATCAGATACTATCATAGGTGCAAGAGTGCTTTTGTCTTGAATGAGCAAGGTACTGATGACCCCGGCTATTTTTAGATCGATGTTTCCGTCTTTCCTTGGAAATACCAAAAGGCCCAAAAAGGTTATCATAAAAGCCACTCGTCTATGCTCGTCCCATTTCTGACGGTTACTTTTGCTGCATAACTTATTACCCGGGTTGTTGAATCCTCCGACATGACCATATTTGTCGTATATAAAGCGCGGATTACAAAAACCTGCGGCCAGATCTGGGTTATGGACCGTCCTGGGTATCTTTAATGAATCTAAAAAACGACGCACAGTGACAGCTCTTGGAGCAACCAGGTATTTTTGCCTCAACGGAACTTCAGCGTTTCCGATGTACCCGGCTATTTCCTCCAAAGTCGGGGTGAGTTCAAAATTGGAGAAGTGGAAGACATTGTGTGCCGGATCCCAGCAGGTGACCAAAGCTCTTATGATATCCCCCCGAGGCTGGATTTCTAATAAACCCGTAAGACCTTTTAGATATCTTTTGACCTTATCTTTCCCTTCACCACCTAAATCATCCTACCATAGCCGCAACTTGAAAGGGATTTTAGTCATTATTGAAAAAGGTTCATTTTGCATCGTGCTCATCCTGCACAATTATTAAGGTGATTAAGAAATAAAATTCATTTGACGCAACAAATTGACTATTTTTAATTTTTCACAGATTAAAAGGAAGATCCGGTTCCGCACCCGGCTTTTCAGCACTTCGGGAACGAAGATTTTAAAGTTGGGTGAGTCAACGGGTCAAAAATCCAAAATGACTAAAAGTGGCCGTTTATGCAAAGTCAGCCTTCCAGCGTCCCTTTCGGGAACATTCGGCTATTCGTGCCAAAAACGGTACAACCCGACTTATTTGTGTTTACAATTAAAATTTGACATTTTTTTGGCTATTTTTGCAAAAGGGGAGGTTGGACCCGATGAGGGTTGACTACGTATCCCGCACCTTGTGAGAATCAAACCGGCGTAGTTCGGTCAGATAAAACAAACTTCTTTTGAAAACAAGACTCTTTTCAATGGCAAATAAAACCCTTTTTCATAAACAAAACCCTTTTTTTTTCTCAAAAATTTGACAGAGTTTCGACGCTATTCGGACATTGATGATATTTTTTTTCAAAACAGGCGATTAACTCTCTTTAACCCTCACACTGCTATTTCTCTTTCCTCAAAATTCGGTCAACATGCAAGTCCGAAGCAAACAAATGCACGGGTAGCAAGTTGGATGCATCAAGATGGTCTTTTGTCGTTTTGGTACACCTGTCCTAGACAGACCTAACCCCTGTGTTGAACCTCCTAAGTCAAATGCACATGATGCAAACAAACGTTCCTACTAGGGATCCGGCATGAAGCTGAGTTATTTTGGGTTCGTAACCTGGGTATTTGTTCTAGACTGTGTACCCGAGCGGACAACTCGAGGCGAGGAGGGGGCTACGTACCGGGGACCCGCGGGATCGTCCGACTTTGTAACTTGTCCGGCCTCTTTTTTATTCCAAGGTATGACACTAACAGAATAGAGAGTCTCGACCAGCAAGCTCATCCCCGGAGGTAAGAAGAGAAGGGTTTCGGCACAGTTTATATAGAGTTCAGAAAATATCACAGCGGTAAAAGAAACATTTAGCACATTAGGCCCAAGCATGTAAAAAATCAGATAATAAACAAAGCCAAATATAACAATTTATCTAAGCTCGAATTCTGAACCCTGAACCAGAGATTCTGGGATCTAGGTCCCCAGCAGAGTCGCCAGAGCTATCACACCTCCTTTTTACCTGCACCCCCCGTGAAGGAGCGTAAAGGGAGTTTTTTCAATTAAGGTACAATCGAAACGGGATTTATTATTTAATTAAGAGTCGCCACTTAGGAGATTTATGGTATCCCAAGTCACCGGTTGAATCCCGAATCGAGGAAAAGATTGACTCTGTATAACAGTCCGCGAACCAGAAATCCAAGTAAGGAATTCTGTTAACCCGGGAGAAGGTGTTAGGCATTCCCGAGTTCCGTGGTTCTAGCACGGTCGCTCAACTGTCATATTCGGCTTATTTATCTGATTTTAATACATGTTGAACCTATGTGCAAATTTTAACTGTGTACCGCTTTTATTATTATTATTTTTACCGAGAATTGCAACATCGTGAAAATACATCTCGAACCACGTCACATCAATGCACCCGTGGTTATTGACACATTTCAACTCTGTTGAGATTTGGATTTGGGTCACATAAAGGTGCACCCGAGTTTAGGAAGACAACATTATTAAATACGCGCCTAAAGATACTAACGCGTTGTTATTTTGAGAAAAATCGTAAAGTTCGCTATGCGGCCTGTCTCGAAATCTAAGCATTTGAAATAAATGTCCGTTGAGGGCCCCGCAGTTTGTGTATTCTTTTTTGTCGAGGCTCGTCTCATTCATTATTTTTTTAAGGAATTTGCAACGTCGTGGAAATGCATCTCGAACCACGTCACAATCAATGTACTCGTGATTGTCGACATATTTCGACTTCGTTGAGATTTGGATTTGGGTCACATAAATGTGCACCCGGGTTTAAGAAGGTAATGTTATTAAAGTACGCGTCTAAAGAGACTAACGCGTGATTATTTTGGGGAAAGACCATGAAATTCGCTAAACGACTCGCCCCGAAATCTAAGTATTTCAAATATACATTTGATGAAGGCCCCGCGACTTATGTGCTCTATTTATCGAGGCTCGTCTCATTTCATTTATAGGTCCATCCTCAAGCGACCTATGATTTTCTAATTAATTTGTCTCTAAAACATGGGAAAAATCCTAATCGATTTTGTCAAGGGCCTAAAACAGTAATTGCAAACCAAAATGTCTCAAGGCTCAAGGATAAGCCCGAAGAAATATGAATTGGCACACCCAAAAGACGGCCCGATGTAGTCTTTAGCCGAGGACCATGCGAGTATACAAATAAGGTAAAACCCAGGCCATTTATTAAAGCGCTAAGCTCAGGTGGCCTGGAATTAGGCTGATCACTAGACCGATGCAGCTTCAGCGGAATCAAATCGAGGACCCATCGGAATTATTGCATCCTTTTACTCGAATGAACAGAACATGGTTTGAAGATTAAATTATTTTAACTACTTAACTACTGGTCCGTTTTTTACTAAAGGTGAAAGAGCAAATTAAGAGGTAGCTTTGAGTTCGACAACAAAATTGCGTATCGAGCCTTCAAAAATTAGCCTATTGGTCTTCTACCAACGCTAGTTAACACCTATATAGTATGAACTAATTTGCATGATATGAGTTACCACAATACAATACATGCTCAACTAGACATCAAACTCGATTTCAAATCCAACTGTTTCCAACTTTTCTTTTTGAACATAAATGAACACTAAACTACACATACACCCATTGTACTGAATTGCAGTAGATAATCACAAATTTGAATGGGTTCGAAGCAGTTCAAAAGCAGTTTATTACAAGCTGTAGATTCAGCCATTCCAAATTACTTAAACAAACTATCCTAATTACAATGCAAACCATTACATTCAATTATAAGGAAGATATAGCAGCTACTGAAGTTTTCCAATGAAGTTAGGTTTCCATTTCATTTTTATTTCAACCAAACTCTACATGATGTGGAGATTCAGCATGTACCTGGATTGGAAAAACAGGACAAGAAGAGGGAGAAGTCAGCAGCAGGCAAGCAGCAGACAATACAATAGCAATGGGATTCAGAACAGCTCCAAAACCAGTTTTTTTTAAAAAACCAGAACAACACTCAACCACAACCCAGAATGAGTTTGTCCACCAACAGCAATACAAACACCCAAGACAGAACAAACTGAGCTCAGATAAGTTCAGAAGCAGAATCAATAGACTGCCAAATAGATTCAACAATCAAAAGGAGCAAGAACCAGTGCTTGGAATCTGAATTCTGCCTAGAACTCAATGGAACAGTATCTTTTTCTTAAGCTCTTTCTTAGAACTAATTCAAGACTCAAAAAATATTCCTCTCAGATTCACTTTTTCCTCTCTTCAAGTCTCTCTCCAGATTTTCCAAAGATCCCCCTCCCTTTTGTTCTCCACTAATACTAAACAATTCCTTAGTTTAATGGTGCTTTAATACTTAGTGGACAGAACACTCAAACTACCCATTTCCTCCTGTTTTCAATTCCCAAATTACCCCTCCTAAAGCCCTGAAACTACTGTCCTACCCACTAACCAAGCTGAATCTGACAAACTAACAGCTACGACCAATTCAAATCAGCTAATAATTCAATCAGTAATTCAAACTAAAACTCAAGTCAGATCAAATAGCATAAAGACCAATGCATTTGAACAAAATCATATTGAACTACCAAGGTCAAATTTCAGACCATGATTGGCACAGATACAGGGGAATGACTAACTAAGTTCCCAGTTCTAAATCAAACAAGATGCATGAAATACTCACACACCGGATGAGCACAACTGCATTTATAATGTAAAATGACGAATAACAAAACGAACAAGGAATCAGACATCACAGAAAGTGAGATCATTTGAACTAGTAATACTAATAACCAAGTACAAGGTTAGACACAGTTTTGTGCAAGAACATTACAGGCCCTGACCCTCACAACCAAACTAGAAAGACAAACATACTTAAACGATGCAACATATTCCAATTGACCAAGACGAGAAAAAGCTCGACCAAGTAAAAGGTTATTGAAGAAAGGCAGAATCAGAAGAAAAATTGAAAAATTAATAAAACTAAACCAAACAAATAAATAGATATATACAAATACAAAATGGAACAAATGGGAAAGGCAGAAATACCTCAAGAACTCGGACACTAGACGATCCCGACTTGGACTCTGACTCGGACTTTTTGAGGTCGAACGGACCTTAATCGAGTGTTCTCAACTGAGAACATTTCGACTAAAGTCGATTAGACCCCAAATCATCCTTTAGTTGGGACAGATTTCAACCTCTGGCCTTCTAGGGTTCTTGGGGGTTTGATTTGGGGTTCGAGTGGTTCTGGTCTGATTCGAACCAAACCAATGGTGGTTTGGTGACGAGGGAGGTCAGGGAGATATCCGGTATGAGTTTGGGACTGGTTGGGGTAGATCTAGGTTCTGCTCGAATATTCGAATGAAGATTCGAGAAGTTTGAGGATGATTCGAAGCAAACAGGTACTAGATTTGGATTGGGGGTGGTTAGATGTTCTAGGGGTGTTAATTTGGGGGTCATTGGACGAACTAGGGTTCTAGACTGATTCTTCGATCTGATATTCGAAACAGACGGTGATGATTCAAGGACAACGGAGGGTAGATTTGGAAAGAGGAGGGTGTGGTGGTTCAGGGGTGTGAAGATGGGTGTCATTGGACACCGGAACCGCCGTGAGGCAATTTCTGGTGGGCGGTGCACGGTGGCAAGAGGCGGGGGGTATGTTTGGTCTCTGAAACTCAGAGACGAAGAGGTGAGGGAGGGTTTGGTTTAGGGGGCGTGGGGGTAAGGAATCAAGGTTATATACGGGGGGGGGGGGGTCGGAGGGGGTATTTTAATCCTGGCCGTTGGATCAAGCACGACCAACGGCTAGGATCAAGGAGCTAATCAAATACGGTGTCGTTTGGTTTAGTGTTGGGGTCGGGGTCGATCCGGGTAACGGGTCAGGTAATGGGGTTACGGGTGAGGGCGGAGTGATCTGGACCGTTGATCCAGTGAGATCAACAACCCAGATTGAGAGTGACAAAAACGACGTCGTTTGAACGGTCGTATTGCCAGCTTAACTGGACCGGGTAAAAAGGGTATCCGGAATGGGCTGTAAGGGGTTATTTTGGTTTGGGCCTGGTCTATTTAATTCAAAACTGGCCCAGTCTGACTTCTCTTTATTTCTTCCTTTTCTTCTATTTTCTTTTTAATTCCTAATTACCAACTTAAAATCCTAATTATAAAATTGAAAATTAGCTAAAATATTAACTCTTAATAATAGCTATCACACGAAGTTAAACATCAAATAAAGATAAAATCACACAATTCAGACATTAAATGCAAAGTACATATTTTCGGTGATTTTTCCATTTTTGTAAAACAAACTTGTTTAATTAAATCCTAAATTGTAAAATAAATCCTAATTTGCAAAATTAAATCCTAAATGCACATGCAACACATATTTTTGTATTTTTCTTAATTAAAGTATAAAATGAACGCGCACAGACAAGTACAAATAAATCACAAACAACACAAAACCATTTTTATTTTTTGAATTTTGGGAGTAGTTCTCATAGGGCAAAAATCACGTGCTCACAACATGTCCTTTAAGTAAGAATTGGGATAAAAATTTCTACAGTTTAAAGCACTTATAATTTTTGTTAAACACGCGCGTGCAACGTAGCAAAAGTAGTGAGTATTAGACACACTTTGAAAAGATTGAGTGTGTAAAGTTATTTTCGTCTACAAAAAGTGTGTAATAGGGATTTGGTCCATAATTGAGGTGTTAACTTATGTATTTCGCCTAATTATTGTGACTGTGTTGCGGTTTATTGTGCTTCAAATGAGGATTATCTTTATTGTTCTATTGCTGGGATGTTATTGTCAGATTTTGTTCCCTAGTCGGGATGTGTGTTGTGATATTATTGTTACATTTCCGGGATGTTGTTGTAATATTATTGTTTCCTTGTCGGGATATTGTTATATTGTTATTGTTCCCTTGACAGGATTCTTTTATGATTGGTACTGATAAATTAAATGGGAGAGGGTTACACGCCTGCAACGGTAATTTGTGAAATGGGAGCGGGTTGCACGCCTGCAACGGTGATATGTGAAATGGGAGCGGGTTGCACGCCAGCAATGGTAATACATAAAATGGGAGCGGGTTGTACGTCTGCAATGGTATCACATGAAATGGGATCGGGTTGTACGCCTGCAACGGTATTACTTGTGTACCTGTTCTTCTTATTTCCTTATCTTTGCTGGTACTTGATTTATGGCATTCGTTTTATTTCCCTATTATTGTACTGTTGTTATCTGTTCTCCCCGCATCATGTTTCCCCCGCCCAACTTTAATTGAAATTATCTGTTCCTATTTTCGCTGTATATGATTTAACTGCACATGTTTATTTGGTAGTCCGGTCCTAGCCTCGTCACTACTTCGTCGAGGTTAGTCTAGGCACTTACCAGCATATGGGGTCGGTTGTGCTGATACTACACTCTGCACTGTGCGCAGATACTGATACCGGAGCGTTTGGATAGCAGTGAGGGTGATGTCTTCAGTCCACACAGGCGATCCGAGGTAGTCCTGCAAACGTCCGCATGCATTGGCGTCTCCTCCTATCTTTTCTTTTTCTGTTTTTACTTATTTAGAGACAGACTTATGTATTTCATTCAGACCTTGTTTGTAGTATTCTTAGACAGCCTGTGACTGGTGACACCAAATTCTGGATAGTTTTGTACTTCAAATTATGTAGCAGTGTTTCGTTGGAATATTAAATTTTGGCTTCCACATTTCCGATTGTTTAATCTTATCCCGTTGTTTAGTCACTTAGTATTTTACATTGTTTAATATGCTTAATAAAAAAGGAGATGAACTTGCAATATTTGGCTTGCCTAGCTTCCACGAGTATGTGCCATTACGATTCCCGAGGGCGGAAAAATCTGGGTCGTGGTAATTTTATACGTTGCTAATGGATTCATCAATAACAAGCTCTTGTTCAGTTTGAAATTGTGGTTAGATTTGTTGCTTATAATTTTAACATAAAGAAGGAGAATGTATATGTTGAAAAATTATTGTAGGATAGTTCCTACCGATGCTTGAATGCATTGAATATGATAATTGGCGTGGTATTCAAAAATAAATCGAGGTACGCGTTCGCGCAACTTCAACCAAACTTTCTTAATATTAATAAAGCGTGATTAATTGTGCACACGTACGCGTGACTTGATTTTTGACGCGCCAAACAAATTGTACATGTGCGCGTGACCTATTTTGAGATAATTTCATAATTAAAAGAGGTAAATGCACATAGGTTCTAAAATAAGTAATTAGACAATTTGACTAAGCCAAGTATGATCAAAGTGACCATGCTAAAACCACAGAACACGGGAATGCATAACACCTTCTCCCGGGTTAACATAATTCCTTACCCGGATTTCTATGTTCGTAGACCATAAATAAGAGTCAACTTCCTCGATTCGGGATTCTAAACCGGTGACTTGGGACACCATAAATTATCCCAAGTGGCGACTCTGAATTTAATATAAATAATCTCATTTCTATTGTCACATAAATTTGAAAAAACTCTCTTATATACCCTTTCAGGGGTAGAAAAAGGAGGAGTGATAGCTCTGTCGACTCTGCTAGAGATCGAACCCAGAATCTCTGGTCCAGGGTTCAAGAATTCGAGCTTGTTAATATGATATATGTTTGGATTTATTACTGTATTTGTGAATCTGATGTGCTAATTGCCGTTTATTTATCATTTATATATTATTTGAATTGTATTAAAATGCCTTCTTACGCCTCCCTTCTGAGTCTTCAAAAAAATGGTGCACACGTTCGCGTGGGCCACTTTTTCTGTTAAAAGTTATACCAAATAGAACGAGGCTGGGCCAGCAACAAGGCCGGGTAGACTTCCGTGCTCCTGGTACATTGCCCCCTCTTCGGCTCGAGTTGTCCGCTCGGGTAAGCCAGGCCAAGAACACAACCCCAGGTTTAAACTTAGAATAACACAACCTCATGCCGGATCCCTAGTAGGAACCTTTGTTTGCATCACGTGCATTTGACGTTGGGGACTCAACAGGGGTTCGGTCCGTCTAGGACATGTGTACCCAAAATAATAGACCATCTTGATGCATCCTATGTGCTACATGTTGCATTTCTTCAAAGGTAAAAAGGTCATTTGGCGGACCAATGATAGTTGAGGGCAAATGAAAAAAAGAAAAAAAAAGAGAGGGTGAATTGTAAAAATAAAGCAAGTAGGGCCCAATTATGTTTTCTGTCACATTTTGTTAAGAAAAAAAAGAACTTGAAAAATTCAAAACAAACGATTTTGCACTTTTTCATCATTTTCCGAAAATCAAAAAAATCAAAAAAAATGGGAAAAGAAAATACAAAAAGATTTTACATGTTTCATTATTTTTCAAAAAAGAAAAAGACAAAAAAAATATTTTTTCTCTAATTTAGTTGTTTTTTTTATTCTCGCCTGTATCCAATCTGCCCGAACTATGCATACCTGATTCTCGTCTTTCGGGGCATGATACGTAGGCAACCCACATAGGGTCCGGTCTTCCTAGTGAGTCTTAGGTTCTTGTCTTCGCAGGGTCTTAGCCAAATCTTGCATTTTTAGCGACTTTTAGCCACATAGGTTAATTTTAAAAAATAGTCACAATCATGTCTTGCATGTGTCCAATAGGAAGGGTTATTGTCTCACATAGCGTTCTAGGTCTTTAACTTTATTTGGTCTTAATTTTCTCATACAGGTATGGACTTAATTACCGGAGTTTGAGCATGACAGACACCCCAGGACCATCCAGTCAGGGTCGCTCATTCAAGAGTTTGCTTAAAGAGATTTTTTTAAGTTATTATGTTTTGAGTTTGTTGTTCTTTTTTATGTCATCCTTTACCTTCTACTTTTGTACAGTAATGCCGAGTCTTTTAGGTGATGTTAGAGTTTGTCATAGTCTAATTAAGTTTGCCGAGTCTTTTGTTGTATTTCCTATTATGTATTTGGAAAATGTGTTATAAATCAAAAATCCAAAAAAAATGCGTTTTTATATTTTCGGTAGAAATTTTCTTTAAAATACTAATTCTAGAAATAAAAAAAATTATTTGAGGTGGTTTTCCTTTATTGAATTAACTAGATAACATACTTGTGCGATGCACAGGCCCAATTGTTGTCTTTTTTTCTTATTTTCTTTCTTTTAATATTTCTTGGTCTATTGATAATTACACACTTTATTCGTCTTTAGGGAAAGAAAAAAGAATATAGGCATTTGTGTAATAACGTATAGAACCACATTTACCTGTATTATTTTTTTTTATTTTTTACGTTATGTGTATTTTAATTTTTCTGAAATTGTATTCCTATACCAATCACTTTGTAATACTTGTTGAAGTCTAATACTTTATTATACAAAGATTGCAATACTTCAAATACAATGTGGAGTATTTCTACATAGGTTCTACACATTTTTATTTAAAAAAATAGTTCTGCACCACCAAACTTAAAATTGATTATAAAAAAATAATTGAAAAGTCAATTAAAAAATAAGTCGTGATGTATTTCCTCATTGTTTAAATTGAATATATATAGTTTTGCTCTTTAGTATTTTCAATTGTGTTAATGTATTATTTTTTCTGTTTATATTAATCAAAATTTTAATAATAAAACATATGCATTTTATTTCCAAATAGTTGACGAAAAAACTTTTTTTGTTCTTTGAAATAATAATCATAATTTTCAATTATTCACAATTTTTAACAAGAAAATTTGTATTTTATGCTAGGGTGTAATACAACTTTATTTACCATAATGTTGAATTTTTTATTGAACACAAAGGAAGTACCTACTAACTTTAATCAAAGAGGGAAAAGTATAATCATGCATAATGATACTTCTTATGCAGCCTAATATGTAATAAAGAAAAAAATTTCCCAAATTAGTTGTCTTAATCTTTTGTTCAGATTATTCTCAAATAATTTTTTATAGAGGGAATCATTTTTATACCATTTGAACAATATTCAATATTCTATAATAAAAAAGGAACTTGAAACTATATCTTTATTCTTAAATATTTTTTTCCTAATTTTATAAAGTATTCCAATTAAAATTAAAATTCAATGAGGACTTGTATAAAATGATATAAATTGATACTAATATAAGAACACCTTAATAAAAATTTACATAATTTATTGCCACTTTTTTTAAAAAATAGTCTATACCTAAAATAGTCAATAAATAAAACAAATAAAATAATACTTTCTTAAGGAGATAATAGAATTGTTATTATATATAAATGTATGTAACCATTGTATGCTTTTAACCAAATGAACGTTGAATTATAGAATTACCAAACAGATAATTGTTTTCAGTTAAAAGTACTAATTGGAAAAAAAAAAAATTAAACTCTGAAGGTGTGAAGTAGTCTGCTTTAAACAAATTGAAGAGTAACATTAATTAAGTAGTGCAGTTAAAGAAGATAATGGAAAGTGGTGTCCACCTGAAGAATTCAATAGTTTGGGTCACGCTACTTTTGTTTTTTCGAGTCACTAGAAACCAAAAATCAGGCTTTTGAGCCTATTGTACAAGCAAACAATGCAGTTATATTTTTGAAATGACCATGATGCCCTTGGTCGACCTCCTCTTCTCTCTTCTATATAATAGATATCTAGAACTCAAAATAAAAATTGCTTCTATATTTCCTTTTAGTACATTAAAGACTAAAAATTCAAAAAAAGGAATTTTCTTTTAGTTTTCTTTAAGATATTAATTCCAAAAATGCAAAAGATTTTCATTTGAGGTTCTTCTTTGGGAAATTAATGAAAAACGAATTAAAAAAAATATTCTTTTTATTTTCTAGAACTTTAGGATATTGTACATAGAAGAAAAAAATACTTTATATGTTGTTTATCTTTAGAGTTTCTTCCTTAGGTAATCAAAAACTGAAATTCAAAAATAATTTTTTTTATCTTGTTCATTTCTCGTTTCATAATCTTTTTTCAGGGATATCAAATAAAAATTTAAAATATTTTCTTTGGTTAATTCTTTAGATTTCCTTCCTAAAAAATCAAAAAATATATTTTTTTTCTAGGATTTTTTCCTTAATAATTTCTCATAGAGTATTTGTTTCCAAAAAAAAAAAGATGTATACTCGTTAAGCTTGAATTTAGAATAGGTTATAGAACATTAAGTCTAGAGAATTCAAAAAAAGGGGGATTTGCTTCTTTTATTTCTCTTTTCTCATCAGAGTAGTCATTAAGGTAAAAAAGAAAGAAAAAAAAGAAAAAGAGAACGTTAGTTTGTTCCCGATCTTCCCGAACTACGCAAAGATCTGATTCATGCGGTGTCATGATACGTAGGCAACCTACATAAGGTTCAATCGTATCATTTTTTTATTATTAAAAGAAAAGGGAAAAAGGAAGGAAAAAAAGAAAAGAAAAGAAAAGAAAGAGATGAAATTATGGGATGTGAGAAGGAGAGGAAAGAAAAGAGAGATAATTAGGAAAAGAGGAAGGGAAATGAGCAAGCCGAGAAGTACTAGAAAAGAAAAGAAAGAGAAGACCGAAATGAATAAATTAGGATGATGCCATATGATCATTATACCCTCGAAGTCATGTTAGAACCGATAACTGTGACTAAGTGCATTGCACATAATGTGAGATTATCTTATGTTAAATGCCCTAACACTAACGTGATGACTTCATTTTGTTCCTTTTATTATCTTCATTATAGCAGAAGGGTGGTTGGTTTGTGGTTCTTAAAGTGGTAACTCTTCTCTACAACATAAGGTCGAAAGGCAATGGCAGACGACAACGGAATTGAGTCGGTTAATACTGGTGCCCAAAAGTAATTGGTTGAACAGGACAATAAGTTGGTTGAAGAGGTAAGGATGTTAAGACAACACATGGCAAACATGTATCAGGATTGGATGGCTGGGAAGGCACCACCCCCGCCACCACCTAGCTTCTTAGATGTTACCCTTACCCAAATTTTGGTTATAGTGCCAGATGATCCTCCATACTCTCCAGATCCATCCACTTATCACATCTTTCCCAACCATCCTAGTAGCCCCATCACTCGTCCTCAAATTACCTTTCCCCAAATTTGCCCTCCTGTCATTATCGCGCCCCCTTTTCCTCGCAAAATCGGGTTTATGACATTTGGAAGGACAACTCGTTCCCTTTTGGGAATTGAGTTTTTTGATTTGAAGAGTCGCCACCTAATGATTAAGTGCATTAGGACACTGGGAAGAATTTGTTTAGAAAAATCAGAGTTTGATTAAGGGCTAGAAATTATCTCGAGGGGAAGGCGTTAGGAACCCCTCAAGATCCACTAGTGTGGTTCCCGGCCATGCTATAATTGTGACTTAAGTACAAACAATAAATAAGCAATTAAGGGTTTCAAATATGAGGGGTTGCACATTGTGATTGCAAATAAGTTAAAGTTTGAAGAAACAAGGAAGTTGAAATTTGAGAAAAAGGAGTTTGAAATTTTGAAAGTAATAAAATAAACAAGTAAAGGGAAGGGGGTCCTAGGTTTATAAATAATATGGATCACATTAATACAATACCCGGTAATCACTCCTCAGAAGAGGGGTTACACATGGTATTAGCGCACCGGTCATCATAGCCATATCTACCCTTTCCCATCCTGTTGAGGTATTTAAACGCGGAATGGTTTCGTTACTTATTGTATGCTAGTACCCGCCTCAATCCTATCAGTCCCGGAGGCATTTGGAACTACTAGTCCTAAAGGTAAGGGAAATGTGGGTTTTGTGTCGTTTAAAAGAATAAAATTCTAAAGCGACAAACAAAAACACATAAGGCAGAGATGGGAAACACATAACAATTTAAGAGGCTCAGATGGGCCTCCTCACATAAAGACAAATTGTTTAGCATGTCTTGCAGATACTGGTTATGGTCTGAATTAAACTTAAACGTTAAGGAGGCAGACTGGTCTATTACACATTTCAGATAAGAAACCGGAATCAGACCTGCCTGCTAGTTGGAATTAATAGAGTCTGATTCAATTAGCTAATTTTACCTTATAGCTTGCCTAAGTGAAACCTACAGGCATGACATCTAATAATGCAGAAGTGTACTGATTTTTACAAGAAGAAGGCCTGTTGATTATAGAAAACATAAGTTCTGCAGACATTGAGTAACGTTACTACTGATTTTAGACTTGTAAACGATTCAGATCAGTTAGTTACTCCTATAGACATGCTTTCTAAGCGTTATTGAGTTTAACCTTTACGAAAATGCAGAAATCCTATAGGCATGGTGTTTAAAACGTTGATTTTTATTATTTAAGCCTATAAATATGTTTGCCTAGAGATAGATGCATATGCAGAATTCAGGAAACTCTATAGACATGTTCTCTATGTGATAGGCAGAAACGTAGAAACCTATATACATGGTCTCTATGTATGAAATGCAGAAGCTATAGACATGGTATCTATGTATGAAATGCAGAGGCTATAGACATGGTATCTACGTATGAAATGCAGAACCTATAGACAGGATTTCTATATGAAATGCAGAACTTGTAGGCATGGTTTATATATGAAAAACGCAGAAGTGCAGGACTTGTAAACATGATTTCTATATGAAAAATGCAGAAGCGAAAACAGGACATGATTGCAGTAGTAAATACCTATGAACATGATAATTACCCTTATGCATACATGAGTGACCCTCCCCTTTTCACTAAGACCCCATAAGTTATTACAAATTATTACAGCCCAGAATGAATAAAGAAAAGTAAAATAAAATTACATCAGAAAGCTAAAAATCCCAACCAAGGAGAGCCTGATTCAGACTTCTGTCTGAAGCATGACGTAAACCAACTCCAAAGATCAAATTCCAAAGCCTTTCTCCTATTCGGGATGTGTCAGAGTTCCCTAAGAGTCTCAAGTGGACTTCGGGCAGTGCTTACACCCAAATATATTACAAAATTGGATTATAGTGTAGTGTGGAAGGGCCAGCCCTCAAATGTCCAAGTTCAGAGGGAGCTCAAGGTCCCAAAGCAAGGCTCATAGGAGGGCGGCAGAACTTAGAATCTAAGAGAGAGTGCAAGTTCATAGAGGGGATTTTGGGGAAAGCCAAGACAGGCTGGTGGTCATACCCAGTAATTGAAAGTGCTGGCACACCCCAACCAGCCTATTAGCCACATTGTTTGGGAGTTAGGATCCATTAAAGGATTAAGTCCAGACATGAGCAACAATTTGGATTTTGCCATGCTTTGAACTTTAACTCAAACACATAGAAGGGAATAAGGGTATGGGGAATTCACACAACAACAGATGCAAAGAGACAACGTCTTCAATACAAAACATAAACAGCAAAGTAGACAAGATTGTTCAAATTGTAATGTAAACACATAGGGATGAAACTGAAAATTAAATTAGAACATACCACTTTCAGGAAAATAAGAAGAGAAAAGCAATATTAAAGCCAAATTGCAAACACACAGCCAGAAGATTTCAGAAGAGAGTAGAGTGTTGAATTGATAATGTAGGAGTATTGAAATTGAACGTGTTCAATAAGTGTTGTCAGAGTATTGAACTCAAGGTCTTAAAAAGTATTGAATTGGAAGTGTGTAAAAGTGCAGAAGGGTCGTGCCCTTTATAGTGCAGAAAGCAAGTAAGAAAAAAGTTTCGAAATCAATCACATAAGGCCTCCCTTCAATGAAGGGAATCTGATTTCAAACGGGCAAGATAATTAAGGAAAGAGTTTGATCAAAATCTTTTCCAAAGTAGCACAAGAAGGGTAAATACACAGAAGTTATTTAAGGCAAAAGTCCAGTGGTACATGGTTTGTGCAAATAAGGAAAGGCGATCACTCAACAGCCAGTAAAATCAAAATTGTAGGCTTTGTTCGAATGAACCAAGTCAGGAAAAATGAGGAAAGGGTTTTACTTAAGGAAAATCAGTAACAATCAATCAAACCTTATTAAGAGGAATTCCTAATCAATCACAAGTTGACAAAAACTTTTGAAGGAAAAATTCCTCATATATAAAGCATACAGACATATCGAACAAGAAAGAACTATCATGCAAAAAAAGCCTAGTATAGAAGGGTTCTGGGTCATAACAAAGAGGCTCAAATCCAGTACATAGACTCAGAATGAGTTTGAGAGTGTCCAAGGTCCCAAATAGAACCCTAGTCCAAAACACAAGATCAAACTCGCCAAAAAAACCCCAAATCCCAGGGTTTTCAACTCGAGTCAGATACAGAGAAGAGAAGACAAATAACTGAAACAGGCTCAGAGGTCTCTTTAGGGGGTTCATGTGAAAACAAATAGATAAAATAGCAGGTTCAAGGCAAATAGAAAGAAGAACTGATTTGAAGCATAAAGAACACGTTTTAAGAAAGCTTGGAACTTAAACAAGTTTCAGAAGAGAAACGAGATAGTATAGCACTTAAGAGAACAATAGAGGAAACATGTTTAACAAAATCCAGAAGAAGGCAACTAAAGACCTAAAAGCTTAGTAGAAAATAAAGTAGAGGAACATAGGGGTAAACAAACACATAAGATAAACATGTGAAAGCATGATATAGAAACCAGTAGAAGAAAGAACGTAGCACAATAGAAGGACATGCAAAATAAGGTAAACATAAGAACACATGAGAAGGACATGCGAGGTAGAAAAGAGAACATAAAAACATAGCATAGGCAGATTCACACAAAGAAAAGAAGAAGAGGAGTCAATAAACATTTTAAAACCCTTTCAGAGACCCTAAATCGAAGAGAAGTAATTTTTGAAAGAAAATTAGGGAAAACGTTTAAGAACTCAAGTAGAGCACAGACATAGCATAGATATAAGAAAACAACCAGAGAAAAACCTCAAATAGCTAAGGGTTTCAGAGAAACCCTAGAAATGAGAAAGGCTTGAAAGAAGGTCCGATCTTGACTCGGAGAGGTCAGAAATAGGCTTCTGATGTTTGAATACGCCGGAGCCAGGCTGGAGAGGCCATAGAACTTTGGATCTGTAGAGATCTGAAAGGAAACCATCGTGGTCGGACCTCGAAACCTCGAACACCCAGGGTTTAATGGTGGAGGAGGGAGAGTACAGGCCATCCATTGCCTGAGAAGCCATGGGTTCCGGTGAGATTGCGGTTGAAGGGTTGAGAGAGGCTAGGGTTTCAGGAACCTTCGAGAGAGTTTGAGAGAGGGAGAGTATTCAAAGGCAGCTTCGAGATGAAAATGAGGGGATTAGGGTAGGATTAGTGAATTAAAAAGGTAAGGGGTAATAGTGGTCGTTGATCTAAATGATCAACGGCCTGGATTGAAAGAAAGGGCTAGGCGGGTTAATTGGTTGAGTCAGGGTCAGGTTAGATTAGAATTGGGGCGGTCCAATTCGGTTTCAAAATTGGGTCAATTAGGGGGGTCAATTTGGTTATGATTGAAATAAAAATGGGCCAGATTTTAAATCGCCAGTTTTTTCCTTTTTATTTTATAAAATATAGTAAAATAATTTTGAAAGTGAATTAAGAGTACTAGATTAGTTAATAATATATAAATATTAATTTGAAAATGTTGAAACTATTTTATAATTATAAAAATGCTATTAAATCGTAAAGTAGGCTAGAATTGCAATTATATGAAATTTAGCTTTAAAAATACCAAATAAATTTGTAAAAATATATAAAAATTACCTTAACTATATTTTAGTATAAATATGGGAAATAAAACAAATTAACCAACAAAATGATAATTTTCGAAATAATTATTGGTTTTTATACTGCTAAAACGAGCAATAAATTGATTAAAAAATCTTTAAAAATTGGGAAAAAATACTAAAATACTTGGGCATTCTTATATATGCGTACATATGTTATTTTAAAAGTATTTTGTATATGAAAAATACATAGAAAAAAATTGGGTATCAACAACTGCCCTTCTTACCCGGGAAGGATGAAAGAGTTGTCCGGTAAAGATATGATGGCCAATTTTGACCAAAAGAGATGGTTTGAATAATTTGACCGTGCTCTGGTTCCTGAGCTGCCTACATATCCCTGGTCTTACAAGAATCAGGTTATATGTAGTTCAGGATCCATCGACGGAATATGCTGATAGAGGTTTTACAAGAACGGACGCGGTATTCAGGTCAGGAAAGATAGTTAAGGTCTAATCCGGGCTGCGGGAACTGGAGGGGGATTGCTCCTGCTGAGACATCCATTGCTAGCCGGTTTACCTGCAAATGAGCAATACGGACATATATTGTGCATAATTTTAAACGTAATGCAAGTTCCGTTGGACCATGCATGCTGTTTTTGGACGGTTAAGATGATGTCCTCAGACCATGACGTCCTGGGCAATGAAGCATATAATAAAGGATTCGCAGGCCATGAAATGATGCTCTCGGGCTATGAACATGATGCCTCCGAGCTATGATGCCTTTGAATAATGATACGCAAAAGATAAAATGGGGTCCTCAGGGCATGGCATGGCGTTCTCGGGCTATAAAAATGGTGCCTCCGAACAATGATGCCTTCGGACAATTTGGCAATATTTCAGCCCATGAGATGTAGAAGGAGGCAATCTTTCAGCCAATGCAAAAAATGTAAATGCGGTGGCGGTATTTCAGCCGATACAAGATATAAATAGAAGTGGCGATATTTCAGCCATGCAAAAAATGTAAACGAGGTGGTGGTATTTTAGCCGATGCAAGATAGAAAGTGGCGATATTTCAGCCATGCAAGAAAAATAAAAGTGGCGATATTTCATTCGTGCAAAATATAGATGAAGGTGGCGATCTTTCAGCCATGCGAGACATAAATAAAGTGGCGATATTTCAGCCATACAGGTGGAGATAGGGCTTAGTCTCGAAAGGCAGAATGGTAGCCTTATGCGATGCAGCGAAATGTAGATGGAGGTAGAGCTTAACCTCGGAAGGCAGAATGGTAGCCTTATGCAATGCGGAAAATGCATATGGAGACAGAGCTTAGTCTCGGAAGGCAGAATGGTAGCCTTATGCAATGCATCGAAATGCAGATAGAGGTAGAGCTTAACCTCGAAAGGCAGAATGGTAGCCTCATGCAATGCAGGCGAAATGCAGATGGAGGTAGAGCTTAACTTCGGAAGGCAGAATGGTAGCCTTATGCAATGCAAAGAATGCAGATGGAGACAGAGCTTAGTCTCGGAAGGTAGAATGGTAGCCTTATGCAATGCAAATAATGCAGATGGAGACAGTGCTTTGTCTCGGAAGGTAGAATGGTAGCCTTATGCAATGCAAAGAATGCAGATGGAGACAGTGTTTAGTCTCGGAAGTCAGAATGGTAGCCTTATGCAAGAAATAAAAGGCAGGTGGCAATAGCTGATATCTGATTTCGATATTGTGTGCGTATAGCAACTGTGAGTAGGTGACGGTTCTGAGACTTATATTCCTAATCAGTATGAGTGTATAGTATATTCGATGATTTTCCAACTCAGGTGCCTGCATCCAAAGAAAAATCGTGAGTTTTGTAAAGGAGAAAGGTTTATTTGTATCCCCACTGACTTTGCTTGACCTGCTCGACTCTGTTTCGGTGATATTGTGTGTATCATTGGGGTAGCGTTGCTAAACAAAGCAATTTTGGTAACAGACATGCATGATTTAGTAAAAGCATAATATAAGTGCTTAGTTAAGAATAATTTTCTTTAGATGAACCGACGACTGCGACGTGGTTCAAAACATTGCAACTTTGCTTGCTCCGAAATTTTGAGGGTCCTCCTCAAAATTCTGCCCCAGTTTACCGGGTTGCTGCTCCTGACGGCTGTTAATTATAAATGGCTGGAATCGACTTTGGAATTTTGAGGGTCTTCCTCAAAATTCTGCCCAGTTTCCAATAGCGGGGAAAATGGAAATTTTATAGAATTGTGACCGAACCCATAGGGCTGCCTACGTATCCCCTTTTAAACGGGAATCAGGTTAGGCGTAGTTCAAATTACATCATAAAAGAAAGCATAAAGGTGACACATAGTATCCCTTGACTGCGTCCGAATTGATCGACTTTGGCCAAACTTCTCCGTCCATTTCTACAAGTATGAGGGCTCCTCCTGTCAGAACCCGGTGAACCATGTACGGACCCTGCCAGTTGGGAGAGAATTTCCCTTTGTCTTCCTCTTAATGTGGAAAAATTTCTTTAACACCAGTTGCCTCAGTGCGAATTGTCTCGGCTTGACTCTTTTGTTGAAGGCTCAGAATATTCTGTTCTGATAGAGCTGACCGTGGTAAACTGTATTCATTCTCTTTCCGACTATAAGAGCTAGTTGCTCGTAACGGCTCTTCACCCATTCTGCGTCGTCGAGCTCTGCTTCCTGTATGATCCTTAAGGAAGGAATTTCAACCTCAGCGGGTATGACTGCTTCTGTACCATATACCAACATGTAGGGAGTTGCCCCAGTTGATGTGCGGACTGTGGTGCGGTATCCCAATAAAGCAAAGGAGAGCTTCTCGTGCCACTGCTTATGCTTCTCTATATCCTTAGTATATTCTTGATATTCTTGTTGGCAGCTTCTACGGCTCCGTTCATCTGAGGTCTGTAAGTTGTAGAATTCTTGTGTTTGATCTTGAAGGTTCCACACATGGCCTTCATCAAGTCACTGTTGAGATTGGAACCATTATTAGTAATGATTGATTCTGGGATCCCGAATCGACAAATGATGCGATCACGGACAAAGTCTGCCACAACTTTCTTAGTCACTACTTTGTATGATGCTGCTTCAACCCATTTGGTGAAATAATCAATTGCCACTAGAATGAACCTGTGCCTGTTTGATGCAGTGGGTTCGATAGGTCTGATGGAATCCATTCCCCAAGCGGCGAATGGCCACGGCGAGCTTGTTGCATTAAGCTCATTTGGGGGCACCTTTATCATGTCCGCATGTATCTGACAGCGATGGCACTTTCGGACATGCTAGACGCAGTCCGTTTCTATAGTCATCCAAAAATAACCAGCCCGGAGTATCTTCTTGGCTAAGACAAAACCGTTCATATGTGGACCGCAGGTCCCAGCATGGATTTCCTCTAGTAGCCTGGATGCTTCCCTTGCATCGACACTCCTTTATAATCCCAAATCAGGAGTCCTCCTATACAGGATTCCTCCACTATGGAAGAAATTGTTAGATAACCTCCGAAGTGTGCGCTTTTGAGTGGTGTTGGAAAGCTCTGGGTATTCTCCTTTTGCCAAGTATCCCTTGATATCATGAAACCAAGGTTTTCCATCCGATTCTTCCTCGACATGTGCACAGTAGGCTGGCTAATCATGAATCTTCACCGGAATAGGATCAATGAAGTTCTTATCTGGATGTTGTATCATAGAGGACAGGGTAGCCAATGCATCGACAAACTCATTCTAGACTTTGGGAACATGCTGGAATTCTGTCTTTGTGAATCTCTTTCTCAACTCCTGTACATGATACAGATAATGGAGTATCTTGGAGTTCTTGGTTACCCACTCTTCTCAGGCCTGATGTATAAGCAAGTCTGAATCCCCGATTACTAGAAACTCTTGGATGTTCATGTCAATGGCCATCTTGAGTCCCAAGATGCAGGCTTCGTACTCGGCCATGTTGTTGGTGTACGGGAACCTATGTTTGGCGGACACCAGATAATGCTGACTGGTTTCTGATACTAGAACTGCTCCGATGCCAACTCCTTTGAAATTTGTTGCTCCGTCGAAAAACATTCTCCAACCATCATAGGATTCTGCAATGTCTTCTCCTATGAAGGATACCTCCTCGTCAGGAAAATACGTCCTTAAGGATTCGTATTCTCTGGCCACGGGATTCTCGGCAAGATGATCTGCAAAAGCCTGTCCCTTGATCACTTTTTAAGTCACGTAGACAATGTCGAATTCACTCAGTAAGATTTGCCACTTGGCTAGATTTCCAGTGGGCATGGGCTTCTGAAAGATGTACTTCAACGGATCCATCCTTGATATGAGATATGTAGTATAGGCATAGAAATAGTGCCTTAACTTCTGAGCTACCCAAGTCAGAGCACAACAGGTACGTTCCAACAGAGAATACCGAGCCTCGTATGGGGTGAACTTATTGCTGAGATAATAGATGTTCTGCTCCTTCCTTCCCATTTCATCATGTTGTCCCAAAACACAACCGAATGCTCCATCCAATACTGCAAGGTAGAGCAATAGAGGTCTGCCTAGCTCGGGCGGGACCAAGATTGGCGGTGTGGACAGGTACTCCTTGATTCTATCGAAGGCTTTTTGATAGTCATCAGTCCATTTGGCAGCGGCGTCCTTCTTCAACATCTTAAAGATTGGCACACAGATGACAGTAGATTGAGATATGAACCGGTTGATGTAGTTGAGTCTTCCCAAAACACTCATTAAGTCCTTCTTGTTCTTTGGCGGTGGCAACTCTTGAATGTCTTTGACCTTTGACGGATCCAGTTCTATTCCTCGGGGACTCACAATGAACCAAAGTAGATTTCCGGCAGGAACCCCGAATGCACATTTTGCAGGATTCCGCTTCAAATTGTACCTTCTTAGTCTATTGAAGAACTTTCTCAAATCTTCCATGTGATCAGTGGCTTTCTTGGACTTGATAATGACGTCATCTACATATACCTCGATCTCCTTGTGTATCATATCATGAAAAATGGTAGTCATGGCCCTTATGTAGGTCGCCCCAGCATTCTTTAATCCAAACGACATCATCTTGTAACAATACATTCCCCACGACGTAATGAAGGCCGTTTTCTCAGCATCTTCTTCATCCATACAGATCTGATGATACCCAGCAAAAAAATCAACAAACGACTGCAGCTCGTACTTGGCGCAGTTGTCAATTAGAATGTGTATGTTTGGCAAGGGGAAGTCGTCTTTGGGATTAGCCCAGTTGAGGTCCCGGTAGTCGACACAGACTCTGACCTACCTGTCCTTCTTTGGTACTGGCACGATGTTGGCTAACCATGTTGGATACTCTACTACTCTGAGAACCTTAGCTTTGACTTGCTTGGTGACTTCTTCCTTGATTTTCAAACTCATGTCAGGCTTGAACTTCCTGAGCTTCTGCTTTACCGGTGGGCATGTCGGATCAGTTGGCAGCTTGTGCGCCACAATAGATGTACTCAAACCAGTTATGTCGTCATACGACCAGGCGAATATGTCCTCCTATTCCTTCAGAAATTTTGTGTATTATTCCTTTTCTGCCGGGGACAAATGAACGCTGATCCAAGTTTCTTTGACATTTTCTGCATCTCCCAGATTAACAATCTCGGTCTCGTCTAGGTTGGACTTAGGTCTATTCTCAAAATCCTCAACCTCTTTAACAACCTCTTCTGGTATATCATCTTCCTCTGAGTCCGTTTGTCTCGTTGTCTCGTTACATGTCACAGTCGTTAGTTCATCAGGATAAGTAATAGTAATATTGTAAATAAAGTAAATGAGATAAAGTAATAACAGTAAGATTCATAAGAAAAAATAGAAATTCTTTGAAAAATTCCATGACTGTTTTGAACATTGATGATCTTATTGCGAAATTAAAAGGAAAAAGGAAAGTCAACTACTAAAAATGAAAAATAGTGCATGATGCTTGTTCAGTCTTGCTATCTCGAGGCTTTCCCGGCTCTGGTGGTTCTGATGGACCAATTGTTGAGGCGCGCTCCTCGGCTCACGGCTTGTATGGAAGGGCCTTCCTCTCCTTCCTCCTTGAAAATGACACAGCAATCCATGTCATCCTCTTTCAAAAACAATCCCTCATCGCTGCCAGTGCTTCCTCTTCTTTTGACCCTTATATAACATCAGCTGGCTGGAAAATCTACTCCAAGCGAGGTATCAGGTGCTCTAGTGGATAATAAGGCCCGCGCCATGACGAAAACCATTCATTGAACTCTTTCCAAGTGTACTCGTATCCCAGACCGAAGGTGGTACCATGTTTCTTCATCTTAACAAGCTTAGTGATCCCTTATAGATTCTTTCCAAGTCCCTTGCCTGGCTTATATCCGCACCAGTCCAATATGCTTTCGATTTTGTTGTCCCACCATTTATCCTTATCAACGACGTTGACTCGCTCGATGTGGTGATAGGTTTCTCCGCCTTTCTTCCTTTTCCTCCGATCACTGGGATAATCTGGCGACTATATATGGGATTGCCAACGTCACGGTAGATGATCACCTCTTGGTGATTCCACTCAAATTTCACTGATTGATGTAGGGTTGATGCTACGGCTCCAGCGGCATGAATCCATGGTCATCCCAAGAGCAAGATGTAAGATGTCGGCACGTCTATTACTTGAAAGTCGACATCAAACCAAGTAGGCCCCATGTGTAAACAAAGGCTGATTTCCCCAATAGTGGACCTTTGGGAATCGTCGAAGTCTTTGACATTAATGGCCCCATCTTTGATCTCATGCAGCCCATTCCCTAATATTCTGATTGTTACCAGCGGACAAATGTTGAGGCTGGACCCTCCATTGATCATGACTCTAGTGATAAAATAATCCTCGCATTGCATAGTGATGTGCAACGCCTTGTTGTGGCTCATCCCTTCTGATGGCAACTCATCTTCATGAAAAGTGATTTTGTGACTCTCCAATACCTGTCCCACCATATTTGCCATTTCTCCTCCGGTGATATTGCTTGGTACATACGCCTCACTCAGCAACTTCAATAAGGCATTCTTATGTGCGTCAAAGCTTTGTAGCAGAGTAAAGATAGAGATCTGGGCTGGCGTTTTGTTCAACTGATCAATGACTGAATACTCTTTGGCATGTATCTTCCTCCAGAGGTCATCGGGCCCAGCTTCAGTGATGGCTGGCCGTGCAGATGCTTGCTTACTTGACTCAGCCAAGTGTTTTGGAGTATAAACCCTACCGGTCCTTGTCATACCATGTGCTGCAACTACTTCTGTTTTCCTTTTCCTTATTGCCTCGGCTGTGTAATCCCATGGTATGGCTTTTGTGTGGAATGGTGTTATGGCTGTCATTGCTACCGGAATGGGCACCCTTGCATTGGAAAGTAATAAAACAACCTCAAATGGTACAGGTGCCTTTGGGGACCCAAACTTGACCTCAATTGGTGTTGGCGTCTTTGTAGGGGGTGGTGCTTCAAACTCAAATGGTACAGACATATTCACCTCAGCGTCCCTAGAAGGCTGAATCTGGACCACAATCGGGTTAAGGGTGACTGTTGATTTCTTTGGCTCGTCACCCTCTGCGATTAATCCGATTGATCCCCCTTTGGGGTCCTAATCATCCTCTATCTCAATCATGTGAATGCCTCCACTCTTGTGGTCTGGTAGAGGGTTGTTGCGGACGTTCGGGGCAGGCTCTTTTGCCATGATGATCTTGTTGTCAATCAAAGCTTGGATCTTATCCTTACGAGAGTGGCACTAATCAATGGTATGCCCTTTCATGCTGGAATGGTATGCACAAGTTTTATTTGGGTTGACCCATTGGGAGGGTTTTTCGGGGTTTATGGCAGGGATAGGGGTGACATAACTAGCAGCTTTAAGCCTTTCATATAGCTGGTCAATTGTTTCGGCAATGGTGGTATACTATTTGGGAGGTCTGCGGTCGAAATTTGGTCAGGGTCTAGGAACATTTTGGCGAGGGGGAGGTGATTGATAGTAGGCTTGTTGGGTGTTGTAGTCTTGGTAGACGTGTGCGGGTTGGGAGTATCTGGGTGAAGTAGGTTGATATATGGGTGGTGGAGGTGATTGGTAAGTAGGTGGTGGAGCTTGGTAAGAGGGCGATGGTGCTTGGTAATTTGGGGTAGGTTGATATGTGAGTGGAGGTATTGGGTAGGTTCGGTATTTGATTGGGGATTTTGTTCTCTGTGCAACCATCACGTCACTTACGTCCCTTTTCTTGGACATGCCACCAGACTATAGAGTCTTGTTGGTAGCCTGCAAAGCTTCAAGGTTTGTGACCATGCCACTTTTGATACCTTCCTCGATCCTCTCCCCCAGCTTGATGATGTCGGAAAAATTCTGGCTTTCAATCAGCATCAACCTTTTGTAGTACTATGGGTCTTGAGCTCGGACGAAAAACTTGTTCATTTTTTCATCTTCTAAAGTCGGTCTGACCTTAGCAGCCTCTGATCTCCAACGAGTGGCATACTCACGGAAAGTTTCTGTAGGTTTCTTCTTTAGGTTCTGGATGTAGAACACATCTGGCGCATTCTCCGTATTGAACCTGAACCTGTCCATGAAGTCGGACGCCATACTTACCCAATTCGACCACTTCTTCAGGTCTTGGCTAATGTACCAAGACAGAGCATCTCCTTTCAAACTTCTCATAAAAAGCTTCATACGAATCTTTTCGTCCTTCCCTACTCCGACTAGCTTGTCGCAGTATGTCCTTAAATGGACTCTGGGATCCCTTGTACCATCAAACATTTCGAACTTAGGAGGTTTGTACCCCTCGCGCAGTTCGACATCTGGTTGTATGCAGAGGTCTTCGTAGTTCAATCCCTCGAATCCCTTGCTTCCTTCAACACCCTGAACTTGGCTAGTCAACTTCTTGAGTTCTGTGACCAGGTTCCTAATAAGGGAGTCTTTATCATCAGACTCGGGTGTGCTTGAGATAGGTTGGGTGGAGGGTGGCATGGTTTCCACATAGATGGGGGTGTTATAGTGAGTGTGGAGATGATCATTTGCGGATTTCAGTGGTTCAGGGATGAGTAGCGGGGTGTTGTTGGAAGTGTGGCAAGTGTTATAGTGGTGATGGGGAGCGGGATGGTTTTGTAGTTTTAGGATGTTTTGTGGAGGTGTGGGGTTTTGAGTGTTAGGAAAGTTGACATCTGGGGTGGTAAGGGAAAACGACAAGCTTGCCAAATTTTGGATTAGATCGAGTTCCTCCTGAAATTTCAGCAGTTTCTGCTCGAGTTGGGATGCACCTTCTTTGGAGACATGAGTACCTTGAGTGATTTCTACCCGTTCAACCGAGTTTTCCTTTCTGATGTTGCTCAAATCTTCCATTTTTTCCTTGTTCCTATTTCTGACGGGACTAGGAGGAGGAGTGGGTGGAGGGCCCTTGATCTTATGGAGTATGATGACGATGCCAGAGTGCACGAACTAACCTTTGGGGAGGGGAATAAAACAAAAGTAAAAACAAAAAGGTAGCAAGTTAGTGCGGATTATAAGGAAACGATGTTGCGATATTTAAACACATAGTGCAAGAATATAAACCGTGTCCTAATTTGGGAGCCTTGTTGTGCCCGAGGTAGGCCTAGCGACAAATTGATTTGGAGAACTTAGAATGCTAAATGCCTCATTTTATTGATAAAAAGTAGATGAATCCTAAAACGACACTAAATAACAAGGAATAAAATGTCACTAATGGCCATTGGCCTTATTACATTTCATAAAGTAAAAGAAAACTCCTATCTATTTGGTCCTAGAAGGACCTTCCTCAGGTTGAATGCTCTCGTTAATCAAATCCTCTAGCTCGCGTAGGTTCACCAGTAGAAATGCCTTTGCCATGTGTTCTCCTTCATTTCCTTCAGCGTTCTGGCAGTCGGTGACTCTTTTCCTCACTTTCCCTTCCAATTCCAGCAGACTGTACTTTAGATATTCCAACTTTTCGCTAGCTTTGGCGGCCCTCTCTTTCCACTCGTTAATTTGGTCATTTGATGGAAGACTCCTCCACCAGTCTAGCAAGAGTGAGGGTGTGCTAACCATACCAAAGTTGGGGACCTCGTGCCTCATGTTTCTGCAAGACAAAAGGCTTAGGCCCTTACCCCCACCGGACTCGACTATTTAACTATCAATAATTGGCATAAGCAGCATTTAGTTCTCCAAATAAATGCACAGAACGTGGTAATGCCAGTTTGGGTTCCAAGGAAACCCAGTGGACTTTGGACAAGGCTATCTTAAAGAGTCATTATGTGGACAACATAACTGACTCGTCTAGGTTTTGATAGTGATGCATGCACAATTGAACAGAGTAGGGTTTCTATGGGGTATTAGACTGGTACCCTTGAGCGGACAACTCAAGAGGGAAATGCACGGAACCGTCGACTACACCGTTGATTGACTGGTTTTACCGCAAATACGCCTTTGCCAAATTTAGGGGTAATAATATCGGAAGGGCGCAACCACTCATTATAAGCGTTGATATGGTATTTTGTTTGGCACGAGTGGAATATGATGTTGAATATGCAGTTACAATAATTAAACATATTGTCATGTATTTGCACATCATAAGGTAATAATTACAATAATTGCTCAAAATTACAACAGTATTAAAGGAAAGCGGTAAAAGAAAGCATTAAGAGAAATAAAGAGAAGAAACAAAGAGCCAAGTCAGTTTTCGAAGGAAAGCAAAATAAATACTTAAAGGCATTAAAGACATTCAAGAAAGCATAAAGTCACAAATAGCATGAAATGGTAAATCCTTAAAGAAATCCCCAGCAGAGTCGCCACGTTGTCGCGCCCCTTTTTTCTCGCGAAATCGGGTTTGTGACATTTGGGAGGACAACTCGTTCCCTGTTAGGAATTGGGTTTTTTTTTATTTGAAGAGTCTCCACCTAATGATTAAGTGCATTAGGACACTGGGAAGAATTTGTTTAGAAAAACCAGAGTTTGGGTAAGGGCTAGAAATTATCTCGAGGGGAAGGTGTTAGGCATCCCTCAAGATCCACTAGTGTGGTTCCCGGCCATGCTACAATTGTGACTTAAGTACAAACAATAAATAAGCAATTAAGGGTTTCAAATATGAGGGGTTGTCACATTGTGATTGCAAATAAGTTAAAGTTTGAAGAAACAAGGAAGTTGAAATTTGAGAAAAAAGAGTTTGAAATTATGAAAGTAATAAAATAAACAAGTAAAGGGAATGGGGGTCCTAGGTTTATAAATAATACGGATCACATCAATGCAATACCCGGTAATCACTCCTCAGAATAGGGGTTACACGTGGTATTAGCGCACCGGTCATCATATCCATATCTACCCTTTCCCACCCTGTTGAGGTATTTAAACGCGGAATGGTTTCGTTACTTATTGCATGCTAGTACCCGCCTCAATCCTATCAGTCCCGGAGGCATTTGGGGCTACTAATGCTAAAGGAAAGGGAAATGTGGGTTTTGTGTGGTTTAAAAGGATAAAATTCTAAAGTGACAAATAAAAACACATAAGATAGATATGGGAAACACACAACAATTTAAGAGGCTAAGATGGGCCTCCTCACTTAAAGACAGATTGTTTAGCATGTCTTGCAGATACTGGTTATGGTCTATATTAAACTTAAACGTTAAGGAGGCAGACTGGTCTATTACACATTTCAGATAAGAAACCGGAATCATACCTGCCTGCTAGTTGGAATTAACAGTGTTTGATTCAATTAGCTAATTTTACCTTATAGCTTGCCTAAGTGAAACCTACATGCATGACATCTAATAATGCAGAAGTGTACTGATTTTTACAAGAAGAAGGCCTGTTGATTATAGAAAACATAAGTTCTGCAGACATTGAGTAACATTACTACTGATTTTAGACTTGTAAACGATTCAGATCAGTTGGTTACTCATATAGGCATGCTTTCTAAGCGTCATTGAGTTTAACCTTTACGAAAATGCAGAAATCTTATAGGCATGGTGTTTGAAACGCTGATTTTTATTATTTAAGCCTATAAATGTGTTTGCCTAGTGATAGATGCATATGCAGAATTCAGAAAACTCTATAGACATGTTCTCTATGTGATAGGCAGAAACGCAGAAACCTATAGACATGGTCTCTATGTATGAAATGTAGAAGCTATAGACATGGTATCTATGTATAAAATGCAGAGGCTATAGACATGGTATCTACGTATGAAATGCAGAACCTATAGACAAGATTTCTATATGAAATGCAGAACCTGTAGGCATGGTTTCTATATGAAAAACGCGGAAGTGCAGGACTTGTTTTCATGATTTATATAAGAAAAATGCAGAAGTGAAAACAGGACATGATTGCAGCAATAAATACCTATGAACATGATATCTACCCTTATGCATACATGAGTGACCCTCCCCTTTTCACTAAGACCCCATAAGTTATTACAAATTATTATAGCTTTGAATGAATAAAGAAAAGTAAAATAAAATTACATCAGAAAGCTAAAAATCCCAACCAAGGAGAGCCTGATTCAGACTTCTATCTGAAGCATGAAGTAAACCAAGTCTAAAGATCAAATTCCAAAGCCTTTCTCCTATTCGGGATGTGTCAGAGTTCCCTAAGAGTCTCAAGTGGAGTTCGGGCAGTGCTTACACCCAAATATATTGTAGAATTGGATTATAGTGTAGTGTGGAAGGGCCAGACCTCAAATGTCTAAGTTCAGAGGAAGCTCAAGGTCCCAAAGCAAGGCTCATAGGAGAAGGGTAGAACTTAGAATCTAAGAGAGAGTGCAAGTGCATAGAGAGGATTTTGGGGAAGCCAAGACAGGCTGGTGGTCATACCCAGCAATTGGGAGTGCTGGCATACCCCAACCAGCCTATTAGCCACATTGTTTAGGAGTTAGGATTCATTAAAGGATCAAGTCCAGACATGAGCAACAATTTGGATGTTGCCATGCTTTGAACTTTAACTCAAACACATAGAAGGGAATAAGGGTATGGGGAATTCACACAGCAACAGATGCAAAGAGACAGTATATTCAATACAGAACATAAACAGCAAAGTAGACAAGATTGTTGAAACTGTAAAGCAAACATATAGGGATGAAGCTGAAAATTAAATTAGAACATACTAGTTTCAGGGAAATAAGAAGAGAAGAGCAGTAGTAAAGCCAAATTGCAAACACACAACCGGGAGATTTCAGAAGAGAGTAGAGTGTTGAATTGATAATGTAGGAGTATTGAAATAGAAAGTGTTCAATAAGTGTTGTCAGAGTATTGAACTCAAGGTATTAAAGAGTATTGAATTGGAAGTGTGTAAGAGTGCAGAGGGGTTGTGCCCTTTATAGTGCATAAAGCAAGTAACAAAAGGTAAGAAAATAGTTTCAAAATCAATTACATAAGGTCTCCCTTCAATTAAGGGATTCTGATTTCAAACAGGCAAGATAATTAAGGAAAGAGTTTGATCAAAATCTTTTCCAAAGTAGCACAAGAAGGGTAAATACACAAAAGTTATTTAAGGAAAAAGTTCAGTGGTACATGGTTTGTGCAAATAAGGAAAGGCGATCACTCAACAGCCAGTGAAATTAAAATTGCAGGCTTTGTTCGAATGAACTAAGTCAGGAAAAATGAGGAAAGGGTTTTACTTAAGGAAAATCAGTAACAATTAATCAAACCTAATTAAGAGGAATTCCGAATCAATCAGAAGTTGAAAAAACATTTTGAAGGCAAAATTCCTCATATATAAAGCATACAGACATATCGAACAAGAAAGAACTATCATGCGAAAAAGCCTAGTATAGAAGAGTTCCGGGTCATAACAAAGAGGCTCAAATCCAGTACATAGACTCAGAATGAGTTTGAGAGTGTCCAAGGTCCCAAATAGAACCCTAGTCTAGAACACAAGATCAAACTCGCCAAAACCCCCAAATCCCAGGGTTTTCAACTTGAGTTAGATACAGAGAAGAGAAGACAAATAACTGAAACAGGCTCAGAGGTCTCTTTCACGGGTTCATGTGAAAACAAACAGATAAAATAGCAGGTTCAAGGCAAATAGAATGAAGAACTGATTTGAAGCATAAAGAACACGTTTTAAGAAAGCTTGGAACTTAAACAAGTTGCAGAAGAGAAACAAGATAGTATAGCACTTAAGAGAACAGTAGAGGAAACATGTTTAACAAAGAACTCAAACAAAATCCAGAAGAAGGCAACTAAAGACCTAAAAGTTTAGTAGAAAATACAGTAGAGGAACATAGGGGTAAACGAACACATAAGATAAACATGTGAAAGCATGATATAGAAACCAGTAGAAGAAAGAATGGAGCACAATAAAAGGACATGCAAAATAAGGCAAACATAAGAACACAGGAGAAGGACATGCGAGGTAGAAAAGAGAACATAAAAACATAGCATAGACAGATTCACACAAAGAGAAGAAGAAGAGGAGTCAGAAAACATTTTAAAACCCTTTCAGAGACCCTAAATCGAAGAGAAGTAATTTTTGAAAGAAAATTAGGGAAAACGTTTAAGAACTCAAGTAGAGCACAAACATAGCATAACTAGAGAAAAACCTCGAATAGCTTAGGGTTTCAAAGAAACCCTAGAAATGAGAAAGGCTTTGAAGAAGGTCTGATCTTGAGTCGGAGAGGTCAGAAATAGGCTTCTGATGTTTGAATATGCCGGAGCCAAGCCGGAGAGGCCATCGAACCTTGGATCTGTAGAGATCTGAAATGACACCATCAAGGTCGGACCTCGAAACTTCGAACACCCAGGGTTTAATGGTGGAGGTGGGTGAGTACAGGCCATTCATGGCCTGAGAAGCCATGGGTTCCGGTGAGATTGCGGTTGAAGGGGTGTGAGAGAGGTTAGGGTTTTAGGAACCTTTGAGAGAGTTTGAAAGAGGGAGAGTATTCAAATATAGCTGAGAGATGGAAATGAGGAGATTAGGGTAGGGTTAGTGAATTAAAAAAAGTTAAGGGGTAATCGTGGTCGTTGATCTAAATGATCAACGGCCTGGATTGAAAGAAAGGGCTAGACGGGTTAATTGGTTGGGTCGGGGGTCGGGTTAGATTAGAATTAGGCCGGTCCAATTGGGTTTCAAAATTGGGTCAATTAGGGGGTCAATTTGGCTATGATTGAAATAAAAATGGGCCAGATTTTAAATAGCCAGTTTTTCCCTTTTATTTTATAAAAAAAAATTAATATGATTTTGAAAGTAAATTAAGAGTACTTGATTAGTTAATAATATATAAATATTGATTTAAAAATGTTGGAACCAATTTTATAATTATAAAAATGCTATTAAATCTTAAAGTAGGCTAGAATTGCAATTATATGCAATTTAGCTTTAAAAATACCAAATAAATTTGTAAAAATATATAAAAATTACATTAACTATATTTTGGTATAAATATGGGAAATAAAACAAATTATCCACAAAAATGATAATTTTGGGAATAATTATTGGTTTTTATACTGCTAAAATGAGCAATAAATTGATAAACAAATCTTTAAAAATTGGAAAAAAAATACTAAAATACTTGGGCATGCTTATATATTCGTACATATATTATTTTGAAAGTATTTTTTATATTAAAAGTATATAGGAAAAAAATTGGGTATCAACAGTCATATCCACTATCCCCATGATCACAACTCCTCAACAATCTTCCCTTCATAGATCCAACAATGAACATCCACTCAAAGCTCATGATGCCCAATATTACCCCTTAGAGGTTGCCCACAAGGCTCCTGACTCATACAAGAAGAGCCCTCAAAATGAGCCTCATGTTGAAAATGAAAAGTTCACGGGAAAAGAAGGGCGAGATGAGATATCCAGGAAGCTGAAAGGTATAGAACAGTCCTAAAGAAGCATGCAAGGGATGGGAAATTAGATTAACATGTCTTACAATGACTTATATATGTTCCCTGATGTTCATCTACCCGCGTGGTATAATGCCAAAGTTTAACTTGTATGATGGGTGTGGAGATCCAGTAGCCCATCTGAGGGGTTATTGCAGTGAAATGAGAAGTGTTGGTGGGGAAGATGATTTGTTGATGGCATATTTCATTGAGAGCTTGACTGGGGTAGCCTTGCAATGGTATACTCGTCAAGATGTCAATAAATGGCATGCATGGGATGACATGGCTCAAGACTATGTTTGACACTTTCAATACAATATAGACATTACCAAGACCGCTCCTCCCTATCTAAGATGGAAAAGAAACCAGAGGAAAACTTTAGGAAATTTGGGCTCAGATGGAGGGAACAGGCTGCTCGAGTCAGTCCCCCCGATTAGTGAAGAAGAAATGGTTGAGCTTTTCCTACAAGCCCAGGGGCCCACCTACTTCAGTCATTAGATCCCGACCTTGGGTATACCATTCAATGATGTGGTAAAAATGGGGGAGATGGTAGAAGAGGGAATCAAGTCAGGCAAAATCATGAGTTATTCAGCATTAAAAGATATTACAGAAGATATTTAGAACATCTCAGTAAGTTTGGGTGGAAGAAAGAGAAATAGAAAAGATGTTGTTAAGTTATGCCAACGATAGGATCCGGTGGGCATTCCTGCTCAACGCTTTCAGCCTCAATATAGACCCCATGGATATCCCTATAACCCTCCCCAATGTTACTTCTCTCCACAAAACTCCCAAAGTCGTACATCACCTTCCCAGTAATCCATCTACAATGCACCACTATATGCTCCACATCTATAGGACTCGCGATGGCCTGCACCATTTCCGTAAATATCTTACCCGCCTCCTCAAGCATATCAACCACCTACCCGCAAAAGGTTCCAACCGAGGCCAGAGTACAAAATGAAAAGGCAACAAAAAAAGAAAAGACTTTCACTCCTATTGGAGAATTATATGCTAGTGTGTTCCAAAAATTGAGGCAACTGGACATGTTGAAGCCGATTCAGATAAAAATGTTGAACCCTCATCCAAAGAATTTTAATTATTCTAAAAGGTGCGCATATTGATCTAATGCTCTGGGTCATAGGATAGAAAAGTGTTGGCATCTGAAAAGAGCAGTTCAGAAGCTTATTAATGCAGGTGACATTGTCGTGCAAAATCCAGATGCAGTAGACACTAGCCAAAGTCCATCGCCTATTCATAATGAGACGCATATGGTGGGTATGATTTGTGTTGAAAAGGAATATGAAAATTCTTTTGAGATCCTCGAAGGGCCACTGGTCGCAAAGCTTTCAGCGCTATTACCCTCGGTTCCGGAAGTTGATCATAAGAACGATCTAGTAAAAGGGACCCAAAAGCAATTTACTAAGGTCAATGTGATGGAGACTTGTGAAGGTCCTAGTACTGTTGAAGCAGAACTCAGTGGCTATTCTGTTGATCTTGGTGATTTGGAAAGATGCTCCCATTTTGGCTAGTCAGGGAGGGGTTCTGGTGGTTTATTTTGTTGTCATTTCTGTTGTCTGAGTTATTTCAGGGTTGTAATTCGAATATTGTCTTGTGACTCAAACCATTCTATCCTTTTATTTTGCTTAGTTTGTTTAGTGTTATCTAGGTTTGTTCTAGGGTTGTAACCCAGTTTAGTTTGCTTGTTTTGTTGTTCAAACTCTTTCACCGTCTGTCTAAATGCAATTTTTTGTTTTCTGTTATAGTTCTCTTCTCCTTCTATAGTTCTTTTCTTGCTGACTCTAGTGACATGACATGCATACATAATTCTAGGCCTGGTCTTAAAAGTTAGTTTAATCATGAAGCAAGGAAACAATTTTGAAGATGATAGGGACACTTGAGGGAAATAGGTACAGATTTGGACATTTTGAGATCATTTGAAGCCCGAACCATGTGAAACTGGGGCAGATAATTCGGTAAGTTAATAGGGTGACAAGAATCGTTAAAAGAGAGTGCATCCCGGACAATTTGAAGCAAGCGAATTTAAGTTCAAGTGCATTTCAAGTTACAAAATAAAGTCAAGAAAGTTTTTTCCGAATTGGCGGAGGACATCTATTGTGAAGAGGGAATCACCCAACGGAGGTTCTATACATGACAAGGTGCTAACTAAAAGTGGAAGGCATATCAATGGTATCAATCCTGAAGCTGCAAAAAAAATATTGTGCATGATCTTTAATTTTTATCCTCAAGTTGCATGTGTTGTACTTGGTATTTTCAGGGGTTAGGAGGCCCTCTTTCAGCTACCCAAACACTTATAACATTCGATACCCTTTTGAACCTGTACTGATTTCTTTGACCTGCCTTATTTTGGAATCAAGTTAATGTCATACAAAAAAAAAGGGTTCATGTCCCCATAGGTTTATTTTAGTAAGTTCAATCCAAAAGGAAAATTCAAAAAAAAAAGAAAAAAATAGAGATATAAAAAGGGGGGAAAAAGAAAAAAAAGAAAAAGAATGAAAAAGAAAAAAAATGAAAAATGAAAAAGGAAAATAGTAACAAAAAGTAATCGCATGAACTACGTTCAACCTGATTCCTTTTAAGGATACGTAGGCAGCCTCACGGTTCGGTCCCATCAAAATAAAAATTCTAAAGTCCTAGGCAAAGAAACTGGGGCAGAAGTTGCGATTTTGTAAAAGATCTTATTCTAAAAGTTGTAATTTTGAACTTATTCAAGTTGTTTTGATCCTTTATGATATCCTTTCTTTGTAACCCTGTCCAAAAGCCACATTACAGTCCAAAAAAGACCTCCCAAATAATCTTTGAGAAGGCCATGTTAGACATGCCAAAAGTATATGACATTTTTACCATAGCTAATACCTTGTCATCTGCAGAATCAAAGAAAATAAGAAGAAAGGAATAAAATGAGAGAGTCTTATTGGTGAAAACCTTCACTATCACCATAAGGCGATGGTGAGTTCAGAGAAAGAACAAAATGAGCGAGGCTTGATGGTGAAACCCCTTCGGGCGCAACAAGTCGAATAAGGATCATGAATTAGATTGGATAATCAGAGCACTAGAGCCCAGTTTCATGGTTTAGGGGTATAACAAGAGTTGAACATTAGACTTGCTTGACAGATTAGGCCACAGGTGCATGTCATGATCATTAAAGTTGGTATCCATATCTGATAAGTTTCTACTTTGTACTTTTCTTGTTAGGAATCATCTTTTTCCATTGTCCTTTACTCTGTTTATTTTGTCTTGTTTACTTCCTCTTTCTAAGTCTATTTGGTCAGAACAAGTGAGAAATGACTTCAAAATTTGCCACCAGCTTTCCAATTGCACAAAATGGGATATGGCTAGCACAACAAAGTGGCATAAGTCAGGAAAGAACAGCATGCGCACTGAGTTGGTAACAATCAATGTGCTTTGGGATTCATGTGAAATACAAAGGTTTGGTATATTTCAATTCATGAACAATGCAACAGATAGAGGATGTTGGGTGAACGGATCAAAGGTATTTTCTATGATAAGGTTGATAGAGAAAGTGGTTAACCAATGACAAGCAAGGTTTTCCAAGTGGAAATCAAAGTTATCATGGCAAGTGATGGAGTAATAGACCTGAAGGCCAGTGATTTAAGTCAGGAAAGAACAGTATGCACACTGAGTGTGTGGCAATTGACGTGCTTTGGGATTCATGTGAAACACAAAGGTTTTGTATATGTCAATGCATGAGCACAATGCAACAGATGAATGGTATTGGGTTTGAACGGATCAGAGGTATTTTCCGTGATAAGGGTAACAGAGAAAGCGGTCAATCAATAAACAGGCAAGGTCTTTCGAGTTGAAATAGAAGTTATCATGGGAAGTGAAGGAGCAATCGCCCTCAAAGTCAAGGCCACAAACCAACCACCATGTTTAAACTCACAAGTTTTCTTTGATTGAAACAGGGGCAGGAAATTTTGTTTGTTCCGGAGAAACCCTCCGTGAGGAAAGCAAGTGTCAGACAGGCTGGGTAGTAAGTTTCTAGTACCCTCCTGGATAACGGGATTTAGTAAGTTTTGAGAACCTCGCAAGTGACAAGGTCTGACGAGAATTTTACTTTTAGGAAGTATAATTTAGCATTTAAGTTTTTCACTTTTGAGATGAGACTTGGTTTGAAATTTTTCAGGATAAGGGTATTTAGCTTAGAACTTATTTTGATAACAAGAATTGGTTAACACTCACAGATGTTCCCAATATCATACTGGGGTAGAAGAATTTCTTTTGTTTTGTCTGTTTTGTTGTAATCAGGTGCCCACCTGGAGAACAAGGGAAAACAACTCAAGTTTTAAGGGAAAGCGGGTCAAGTTCAGCAATCAGACACCCACCTAGAGAACAAGGGAAGATAGTTCAAGTTTCAAGGGAAAGCAGTTTCAAAGGAAAGCGGGTCAAGTTCAGCAATCAGACACCCACCTGGAGAACAAGGGAAGACAGTTCAAGTTTCAAGGAAAAGCAGTTTCAAAGGAAAGCGGTTCAGGTTCAGCAACTAGGCACCCACCTGGAGAACAAGGGAAAACGGCTCAAGTTTCAATGGAAAGCAGTTCAAGTTTCAAGGAAAAGAAGTTTGAGTTTCAGCAACAGGCAACCACCTGGAGAACAAGGGAAAACAACTCAAGTTTCAAAGGAAGACAGTTCAAGTTCAGCAGTCATGCGCCTACCTGGACAACAAGGGAAAACATCTCAAGTTTTAGGGAAAAGCAGTTCGAGTTTCATCAATCAGGCGCCCACCTGGAGAACAAGGGAAAACAACTCAAGTTTCAAGGGAAAATGGTTCAAGTTTCAAGGGAAAATAGTTTCAATTAACAAAAGAAGACGGTTCAAGTTCAGCAATCAGGCGCCCACCTGGAGAACAAGGGAAAGCAGCTCAAGTTTCAGAGAAAAGCAGTTCGAGTTTCAGCAATCAGGTGCCCACCTAGAGAACAGGAAAAAGCAGTTCAGGTATTGGCAATCAGGTGCCCACCTGAAAAACAAGGGAATTCACTTCAGAATGCAATTCAAGTTAGCAACAATAGAAATTCGCCTCGAGAGTACAGGTCAACAGTTCAAGACGCACAACAAAACTGTAGAAGCAGCAAGACCAAGTTTGAATATGGAAGATAGGATTCTTGTAATTCATATATCATAGTTTAGCCTAGCTTCTTTTTATTTTGCCTCGGTGTAATAAGGAGTTCAGCAAGCAGTAGCAGCAGCAGCAACAGTGAAATCACAGCTTCCCGATAGCCCCAGCTACCGAAACTTCCCGAACTACACTGATCTGATTCCTTTGTAGCCAAGGATATGTAGGAAACCTCGAAAGCAAGGTACGGTCAAATCTTTCAAAAATGCTTCCCACGGAGTATTCAAATAGGGAAAAATGCTCGTATCCGCTCACTTTATCTTTGCACAAAAACTCTTCATGTTTCCGAGCAAAGAGGGGCAGCTGTGAGCACGTGATTTTTTCCTCTATAGGAATTACTTCCATAAAATGTAAGAAAATAATTTGTTTTTCCCTTTTTTGCAATTTTAAAGTATTTTGTAGGAATTTGTGCTAATTGTTTGCATTTATGTGCATGTTTACTTTGGTTAAAATCATGAAAATGTCAAAAAAAAATACCATGCATTGAATCTAGGTTTTGCTTTTACATTATTACGGTTAATTAGTTAATTATTTATTTTATTAAAAAGTAAAAATCACAAAATGGTTCATTTTTGCATTTTGAGAATAGTAGTTTTCTCTTTTAATTTAGGATCAAGGAACTTTTATAATTTTTAGAAAGTGGTTAGTTTTACAATTTAGATTAATTTAGGGTTTAATTTAGTTTTTTCATTAATTAAAGTAAAGGAAAAGAAAAATAAAAGAAAAGTTGAAAACAAATTAGAGAAAAGGCTTTTTTAATTGGGCCAATTATGCTGAAGCCCAAACCCCCTTTACCCCAAACCCACCCAAGTTCCCTCCGACCCTGCCCAAATCAGATACCCGGTCCAGCCCCGCCTTCACTAAAGCCAAACGACGCCGTTTCTGACCCCCCTCATCTCAACTATTGGATCATTGAGATCTAACGGCCCGAAACTAATCACTCCCCAACTATATAAGCATTTGAACCTCGGTCAAACCCTAGAGACCCCTTCCTCATCTCCCTCGTCCCCAAGCCATCAAACCCTAGCCGCCCTTTCACCCATCACCAGCTCCGCCTTACTCCGCCGCCGGAAATCGCCCACTGCGGCAGACCACCTCCAAACACCACCAAATTAACCCACCGGAATCCTTGTCATCTCCTCTTCCCACATCCCTAACCCATTCCCCTCGAATCCCTCTCAAACCCTTCCGATTTCAGATCTGAAATTCAAACTATGATGACCCAAAAGATCATTACTTGTTTTAAAATAAAATTCTATGTTTTGAGGCCTTCAAAACCTCTTTTAGCATCACCTCGTTTTGTGTGCACAGTCCGGACATGTAGCCAGAAAGCTTATATGTAAAAATCTATGAAAATTGATGAATTTTGACTAAAAATGAGTTAATTTGACTTCGGTCAACGTTTTAGGTAAACGGACCCGGACCCGTGATGTGACGTTCTCGGAGGGTCCGTAGGAAAATATGAGACTTAGGCGTATACTCGGAATCGAATTCCGAGGTCCCAAGCCTAGAAAATGAATTTTTAAAGAAAATAATTTTCTGAAATTGTTTAAAGGAATTGGAAATGAATTTTGATTAGAACATGTTGGTATCGGGCCCATATTTTGGTTCTAGCGCGTGGTACAGGTCTTATATGTTATTTAAGATAACTTTGTAAAGTTTGGTAAGAAACGGATGTCATTTGACGTGATTCGTGCCTATATTGCAAAATTTGATGTTTTAAGAAGTTTGAAATAATTCATTGATTTTGAGGTTTAATTCGATGTTAATGATGTTAATTTGGCGATTTGATCACACGGATAAGTTCATATGGTATTTTCGAGTTAGTACATATGTTTGTTTGGATTCCGAGTGCTCGGGTGAGTTTTGGATGTGTTTCGGAAGGTTTTAAACTCTTAAAAAGTTGCAGGTTTTTAGCTGTTGGAATTCAGATATTTCCTTCTTTGCGTTCGCGGGAGGACCCTCGCGAACGCGATGTGTTAGTTATGTTGAAGGAAATTCCTTCTACGCGAACGCGTAACCCAGGTCGTGAATGCGAGGCGTTGGGAAGTCTTCCTTTCGTGAACACAGACCTGGTAACGCGAACGCGAAGGCTAATTGAGCGTGGGAAGGGGGTGGGGTATTAAACCTATGCGAACGCGACCACATGGACGCGAACACGAAGGCTCAAGAGGCAATTTCTCCGTGAACGCGAGCCATATTCCGCGAATGCGAAGGCCTAGCTGGCCTAACCTATCGCGAACGCGATGGACCTGTCGCGAACACGATGAGTTATTTCGCCCAGTTATTTGAAGTTCCAAAAACATAACACATTACGGGATTTTCATTATTTTTCACAAACTTCATCTTCTCCACACCTCTTGGGCGACTTTGAAGAACTTTTTCGCCATAACCTCTTACATAAGTAATCTTTAACTTGTTTTCTTCTATTTTATCAACACCCACTAGATTTCTAGGCCTAAAATATGTGATTAAGGGTAAAAAAAATTAGGGATTTGGATAGAGTTAGGGCTTTTTGATTATTTGGGAATTTGACCTCGTTTTGTGGTCGGATTTAAAAACAAATTATATATTTTGGTTCTTGGGGGAATGGGTAATCGGGTTTTGGTTTGAACCTCGGGTTTTGACCATGTGGGCCTAGGGGCAATATTTGACTTTTTGGGTAAAACTTAGGAAAACTCATTTTCATGTATTGGGGTCGATTCATTTAGCGTTTATTGATGTAATTAAGTAACTTGTGGCTAGATACGAGCGAATTGGTGGTGGAATCAAGGAGTAAAGCTATAATTGAAACGTGAATTTTGTTCGTGGCATCGAGGTAAGTGTTTGGTTTAACTTTAGCTTGAGGGATTAGGAGTTATGTCCTATTTGCTATTTTCTTCTTGTTGAGTATGACGTATAGGCATGGTGACGAGTATCTATACGTTGAAGTCAAGCATGACCGTGGGTTATTGTTGAGAAAGAGAAGAGATCATTATGTTTGCCCCTTGCGGGCTATTGTTGAGTTGTGGTTCCCTTGCATTGTGTTCTTAATTGATATTATGGATGTTTAGGTTGATGATTCTTTGTGTTAGGTGTTGTAACAAGCTTAGTTATAGTTGAGGTAGTTAGGTGTTGTAACAAGTTTGGTTATAGCTGAGGTAGTTAGGTGTTGTAGCAAATTTGGTTATAGCTGAGGTAGTTAGATGTTGTAACGAGTTTGGTTATAGCTGAGGTAGCTAGGTGTTGTAGCAAATTTAGTTATAGCAGAGGTAGTTTGATGTTGTAACGAGTTTGGTTATAGCTGAGGTAGTTAGATGTTGTAACGAGTATGGTTATAGCTGTTTCTCCCTTGCTGGGATATTGTTTGTTGATATTATTGTTCCTTTGTCGGGATATTGTTTGCTGATATTATTGTTCCCTTACCAGGATTCCTCGTGATTATTGTTGGCTTGTACATAGGAGCGGGTGGTATGCCTGCCACAAGATAAAATGAAATGGGAGCGGGTGGTATGCCTGCTACAAGATATAATGAAATGGGATCGGGTGGTACGCCTACCACAAGATAAATGAAATGGGAGCGGGTGGTACACCTACCGCGAGATAAATGAAATGGGAGCAAGTGGTATACCTGCCACGAGATAAGTGAAATGGGAGCGGGTGGCACGCCTGCTATAAGATAAATGAAATGGGAGCGGGTGGCACACCTGCCACGAGATACATGAAATGGGAGCGGGTGGCATGCCTGCCACGAGATAAGGAAATGGGATCAGGTTGCACGCACACAACAAGATGTGAAAAGAAAGTGAAATCTGCTTTTGTTTTCCTTATTCTTGTTAGTGGTAGATTTTGATTCCTTTATAATTATCTTGATATTTTGTTTTACCTGTAAGTCCCTGAAGCATGTTTCCCTCTCCCATCTTTACTTGTTTATTTTCGTATTTCTTTTCCGCTATATATATTTGAAATGCACAGGTTTATTTGGTAGTTTGGTCCTAGCCTCGTTACTACTTCGCCGAGGTTAGGCTAGGCACTTACCAGCACTTGGGGTCGGTTGTGCTAATACTACACTCTGCACTCTTTTGTGCAGACCCCAGTGTTGTGGACTTTGGACCGTAGTGAGATTGCTAATTCTTGATCATCAAGCGACTCGAGATAGTCCAATAGATGTTCGCAGGCCTTGGCGTCTCCTTCTATCTACTATTCATATTTCTTTCTTGCATTTCTAGAGACATTGTTGTATTTATTCCTTTCAGACCTTTTATTTGTAGTATTCTTAGACCGTCTGTGAAACTGTGATACCAGTTCTGGGTATTCGAGACTCAAATAGTTGTATTAGATATTGATGTTCAGATAGCTTATTGTTTCTTTCATCCGTTTGTTTTAAATTTCTCTGTTTAAATATTATTATTTCAAAATTGTTAATGAATATAAAATGGGTAAAAAGGTAAATTGTGCAATTAATTGGCTTGCCTAGCTCGTACTAGTAGGCGCCATCATGACTTCTGAGGGTGGGAATCTTGATCGTGACAAGTTGGTATTAGAGCTCTAGGTTACATGGGTCTCACAGTTCACAAACAAGCTTAGTAGAGTCTGAGAGACCGGTACGAAGACGTCTGTATTTATCCCCCAGAGGCTACAGAGTTAGGAAAAAACTTCACATCTATTCTTTCTTGTTGTGAGATTTTGGTATCTCAATGCTAATTGAAACTTCTCTACTCTTGTCCTTTTGCGAATGGCGAGGTCATGTACCGCTTCTTCAGCCGAACAGCAATATAGACCGGTGATAGATCAGCTACGTCTTCGGAGGCTTTGTGGAGTTTGGATGAGTTTCACCAAGTTTTTCACTACTTTTAGTGGTGCATCTTCTGAGGATCCCTAAGATTATCTAGACAGCTATCATGAGATTCTCAGGAACATGGCGATCGTGGAGAACAATGGGGTTGATTTTGCTACTTTTCGCTTGTTTGGATCCGCCAAGACTTGATGGAGGGATTTTTGTTTGGTTAGACCATCCAGATCGCCATCATTGACTTGGGAGTAGTTACTCAGCTATTTCTGGAGAAGTTTCTCTATATCACTCAGAGAGAGGTCTATCGGAGGCAGTTTGAGCGTCTCCAACAGGGTTCTATGACTGTTACTCAGTACAAGATAAGATTCATCGACTTGGTTCGTCATGCTATTATCATACTTTCCACTATGAGAGAGTGTGAGGAGGTTCATTGAGGGACTCGTCCAGCCGCCGCTCAGTTAGCTGGAGGTGGAGGTGGAGGTATTAGAGGTGGAGGTAGAGATACTAGAGGTGGAGGTGCAGGTATTGTTCTAGTTTGTGGTAGGGAAGCTTCGATTTTATTTTGCATCGTATCTGGTCATGCCTAGTGATTCTTTGAGTGCCCCTGTTTATGTGTCTACACTGGTGGGTGATTCTATTGTGGTGGATCGCATCCATTGTTCATGTATAGTGGTGACTGGAGGTTTGGAGACTCGTGTAGATTTGCTTCTTCTGGACATGGATGATTTCGGTGTTATATTAGGGATGGACTGGTTGTCACCTTACCACGCTATCTTGGACTATCATGCCAAGACTGTGACCTTAGTTTTACCGGGTTTGCCTCATTTAGAGTGGAGAGGGACTCCTGGTCATTCTACCCGTAGTGTTATTTCTTATATGAAGGCTCGGCGTATGGTCGAGAAGAGGTGTTTGGCCTATTTGGCATATGTTCGTGATTCGAGTGCTGAGGTTCCTTCTATTGATACTGTGCCAGTTATTCGTGAGTTTCCTGAGGTTTTCCCTTCAGACCTACCGGGTATGCCAACCGACAGGGATCTTCACTTTTGCATTGATTTGGCTTCGGGCACTCAGCCTATTTCTATCCCATTGTATCATATAGCCCCGCCTAAGTTGAAAGAGTTGAAGGAGCAGTTGCGAGACTTTCTAGAGAAGAATTTCATTAGGCCGAGTGTTACGCCTTGGGGTGCGGCAGTGTTGTTTGTTATGAAGAAGGACAGATCGATTAGAATGTGTATTGATTACCGGCAGTTGAACAAGGTTATAATCAAGAATAAGTATCCATTATCGAGGATTGATGATTTGTTTGACCAGCTTCAGGGTGCCAAGGTATTTTTAAAGATTGACTTGATATCTAGCTACCATCAGTTGAGGGTTAGGGCATCCGATGTCCCTAAGACAGTTTTCCGCACTCGGTACGGGCATTGTGAGTTCTTGGTGATGTCATTCGGGTTGACAAATCCCCCGGCAACTTTTATGGATTTCATGAATTGAGTGTTCAAGCCTTACTTGGATTCGTTCGTGATAGTCTTCGTTGATGATATTTTGATATACTCCCGCAGCCGGGAGGAGCACGAGCAACATCTTAGAGTGGTTCTTCAGACCTTGAGGGATAGTCAATTATATGCTAAGTTCTCGAAGTGTGAGTTCTGGTTGAGTTTAGTTGCATTCCTAGGTCATGTAGTATCAGTAGAGGGTATTCAGGTTGATCCAAAGAAGATTGAGGCAGTCAAGAACTGGCCTAGACCAGCATCAGCTACAGAGATTTGGAGTTTCTTGGGATTGGCAAGCTACTATCGTCGGTTCGTGGAGGGGTTTTCATCTATCGCAGCCCCGATGACCATGTTGACCCAGAAGGGTGCCTAGATCAGATGGTCGGATGAGTGTGAGGTGAGCTTTCAGAAGTTCAAGACAGCTCTGACTACGGCACCGATGTTGGTTTTGCCCACAGGTTCAGGGCCTTATGCAGTCTATTGTGATGCACCTCGTATTAGACTTGGCGCAGTATTGATGCAGGATGGAAAGGTCATTGCCTATGCTTCGCAGCAGTTGAAGATTCATTAGAAGAACTATCCGGTTCATGATTTAGAGTTGGTAGCCATTGTTCATGCGTTAAATATTTGGAGGCATTATCTGTATGGCGTGGCATGTGAGGTGTTCACGGATCGCAAAAGTCTTCAGTATTTGTTCAAGCAAAAGGAGTTGAATTTGAGACAAAGGAAGTGGTTGGAGTTATTGAAAGATTATGATATCACTATCTTATATCACCCGAGAAAGGCCAATATGGTGGCTGATGCTTTGAGTACGAAGTCAGCCAGTATGGGCAGTCTTGCTTATATTCCGGTCGATGAGAGACTGCTTGCTTTGGATGTTCAGGCTTTGGCCAATCAGTTCGTGAGGTTGGATATTTTTGAGCCCAGTCGGGTGTTAGCTTGGGCGGTCGCTCGTTCTTCTTTATTGGAGCGTATCCGTGATCGGCAGTATGATGATCCCCATTTGTGTGTCCTCAGAGACACGGTACAGCACGGAGGTGCCAAGCAGGTTACCTTAGGTGATGATAGAGTTTTGAGATTGCAGGGTCGAGTTTGTGTACCTAATATGGATGGACTTCGAGAGTTGATTTATTCTGGATTTGCGGCAGCATTATTGGTGGCGTAGAATGAAGAAGGATATCGTTGCATATGTGGCTCGGTGTTTGAATTATCAGCAAGTTAAGTACGAGCATCAGAGGCCCAGTGGTTCGTTTCAGAGGATTGAGCTTCCCGAGTGGAAGTGGGAGTGGATCACTATGGATTTTGTTGTTGGACTCCCATAGAATCGGAGGAAGTTTGACGCAGTATGGGTCATTGTTAATAGGCAGACCAAGTCAGCGCATTTCATTCTTGTGGCAGTCTCTTATTCATCAAAGAGGTTAGCTGAGATCTATATCTGGGAGATTGTTCGTCTTCCTGGTATGCCTGTGTCTATCATTTCGGACCGAGGTACGCAATTTACCTCGCATTTTGGAGAGCAGTTCAGCGAGAGTTCGGCACGCGGGTTGAATTAAGCACAACATTTCATCCTCAGACGGACGGGCAGTCCGAGCGAACTATTCAGATTTTGGAGGATATGCTCCGAGCTTGTGTCATTGACTTTAGAGGCTCGTGGTATCAGTTTTTGCCTTTAGCAGAGTTTGCCTACAACAGCAGCTATCAGTCGAGTATCAAGATAGATCCTTATGAGGCTTTATATGGTAGGTTGTGTCGGTCTCCAGTTGGATGGTTTGAGCTGGGAGAGGCTCGGTTGTTTGGTACGGATCTGGTTCAGGATGACTTGGACAGGGTAAGGATTATTCCGGATAGGCTTCATACAGCTCAGTCCATGCAAAAGAGTTATGCCAACCGCAAGGTTCGAGATTTGGCTTCCATGGTCGGTGAGCAGGTATTGCTCTGATTGTCGCCTATGAAGGTCGTGATGAGATTTGGGAAGAAGGGCAATCTTAGCCCTAGGTTCATTGACCCGTTTGAGATTCTTGATCGAGTGGGAGAGGTGGATTATAGACTAGCATTGTCGTCGAGCTTATCAGCCATGCATCCAGTGTTTCATATGTCCATGCTTCAGAAGTATCACGGCGATCCATCCCACGTGTTAGATTTCAGCACTATCCAGTTTGACAGGGACTTGTCTTATGAGGAGGAGCCAGTAGCTATCCTAGACCGGCAGGTTCATCAATTGAGATCGAAGAGTTTTCCTTCTGTTCGTGTTCAGTGGAGAGGTCAACCTCCTGAGGCATCGACCTGGGAGTCCGAGTCCGATATGCGGAGCCTTTATCCCCATCTTTTCCCCGACTCAGGTACTTCCTTCTTCTGTCCGTTCGAGGATGAACAGTTGTTTTAGAGGTGGAGAATGTCACTTGTTTTAAATGAAATTCTATGTTTCTAGGCCTTAAAAACCTCTTTTAGCATCACCTCGATTTGTGTGTGCAGTCCGGGTGCATAGCCGGAAAGCTTATATGTGAAAATCTGTGAAAAATAATGAATTTTGACTATAAAATGAGTTAATTTGACTTCGGTCAATATTTTGGGTTAACGGACCCGGGCCCATCATGTGATGGTCCCGGAGGGTCCGTAGGAAAATATGGGACTAGGGCGTATGTCCAGAATCGAATTCAGAGGTCCCAAGACCGAGAAATAAATTTTTAAAGAAAATTGTTTTTTGAAATTGTTTAAAGGAATTGGAAATGAATTTTTATTAGAACATATTGGTATCGGGCCCGTATTTTGGTTTCGGCGCCTGGTACATGTCTTATATGTGATTTAAGATAACTTTGTGAAATTTGGTAAGAAACGGATGTCATTTGACGTGATTCGGACCTAAATTGCAAAATTTGATGTTTTAAGAAGTTTGAAATAATTCATTGATTTTGAGATTTAATTCGATGTTAATGATGTTAATTTGGCGATTTGATCACACGGATAAGTTCATATGCTGTTTTTGAGTTAGTACGTATGTTTGGTTTGGAGCCCCGAGGGCTCGGGTGAGTTTTGGATGTGTTTCGGAAGGTTTTAAACTCTTAAAAAGTTGCAGGTTTTTAGGTGTTGGTATTCTGATATTTCCTTCTTCGCGTTCGCAAGAGGACACTCGCGAACGAGATGTGTTAATTATGTTGAAGGAAATTCCTTCTACGCGAACGCGTAACCGAGGTCATGAACGCGAGGCGTTGGACGGTCTTCCCTTCGCGAACGCGGGCCTGGTAACGCGGACGCGAAGGCTAATTGAGCCTGGACAGGGGGTAGGGCACTAAACCTACGCGAACGCGACCACATGGACGCGAACGCGAAGGCTCGAGGGGCAATTTCTCCACGAGCACAAGCCGTATTCCACGAACGCGAAGGTCTAGCAGGCCTAACCCATTGCGTACGCGATGGACCTATCGCGAACGCGATGAGTAATTTCGCCCAATTATTTGAAGTTCCAAAAACAGAACACAGTACGGGATTTTCATTATTTTTCACAAACTTCATCTTCTCCACACCTCTTGGGCGATTGTTGAAGAACTTCTTCACCATAACCTCTTGGGTAAGTAATCTTTAACTTGTTTTCTTCCATTTTTATCAACACCCACTAGATTTCTAGGCCTAAAACATGTGATTAAGGGTAGAAAATTAGGGATTTGGATAGAGTTAGGGATTTTTGATTATTTGGGAATTTGACCTCATTTTGGGGTCGGATTTGAAAACAAATTATATATTTGGGTTCGTGGGGGAATAGGTAGTCGGGTTTTAATTCGAACCTCAGGTTTTGACCATGTAGGCCCGGGGCGATTTTTGACTTTTTGGGTAAAACATTGGAAAACTCATTTTCATGCATTGGGGTCGATTCATTTAGCGTTAATTAATGTAATTAAGTAACTTCTGGCTAGATACGAGCGAATTGGTGGTGGAATCAAGGAGTAAAGATATAATTGAAACGTGAATTGTGTTCGTGACATCGAGGTAAGTGTGTGGTTTAACCTTAGCTTGAGGGATTAGGAGTTGTGTCTTATTTTCTATTTGCTTCTTGTTGAGTACGACGCATAGGCATGGTGACGAGTATCTATATGTTGGAGTCAAGCATGATCGTGGGTCTTATATTGTGATTTTCATGACTTCGTTGTATTAATCATGCCTTGGTGAAGATTGTTATTTGTTGTGTAAAGTTGTGGAAAGAATTGTGACTTATGAACATTGAGGAGCGTTGGCTCCAGTTGTATAATGAATTGTGAAAGAATAAGTGATAATTGAAACTATAGAGCATTGGTTCGAGTTGTGAAGTGAATTGTGAAGTAAAAGTGAGAAAGAGAAGAGATCATATTGTTGCCCCCTTGCCGAGCTATTTTTGAGTTGTGGTTCCCTTGCATTGTGTTCTTAATTGATATTACGGATGTTTAGGTTGATGATTCTTTGTGTTAGGTATTATAACAAGCTTAGTTATAGTTGAGGTAGTTAGGTGTTGTAAAAAGTTTGGTTATAGCTGAGGTAGTTAGGTGTTGTAGCAAATTTGGTTATAGTTGAGGTAGTTAGATGTTGTAAAGAGTTTGGTTATAGCTGAGGTAGTTAGGTGTTGTAACAAGTTTGGTTATAGCTGAGGTAGTTAGATGTTGTAATGAGTTTGGTTAGAGCTGAGGTAGTTAGATGTTGTAACGAGTTTGGTTATAGTTGCTTCTCCCTTGCTGGGATATTGTTTGTTGATATTATTGTTCCCTTGCCGGGATATTATTTGCTGATATTATTATTCCCTTGTCGGGATTCCTCGTGATTATTGTTGACTTGTACATTGGAGCGGGTGGTACGCCTACCACAAGATATAATAAAATGGGAGAGGGTGGTACGCCTACCATAAGATATAATGAAATGGGAGCGGGTGGTACGCCTACCACAAGATATAATGAAATGGGAGCGGGTGGTACGCCTACCACAAGATATAATGAAATGTTATCGGGTGGTACGCCTACCACAAGATAAATGAAATGGGAGCGGGTGGTACGCCTACCGCGAGATAAATGTAATGGGAGCAGGTGATATACCTGCCACGAGATAAATGAAATGGGAGCGGGTGGCACGCCTGCCACAAGATAAATGAAATGGGAGCGGGTGGCACACCTGCCACGAGATACATGAAATGGGAGCGGATGGCACGCCTGCCACGAGATAAGGAAATGGGATCGGGTTGCACGCGCACAACAAGATGTGAAAAGAAAGTGAAATCTGCTTTTGTTTCCTTATTCTTGTTAGTGGTAGATTTTGATTCCTTTATAATTATCTTGATATTCTGTTTTACCTGTTAGTCCCCGAAGCATGTTTCCCTCTCCCATCTTTACTTGTTTATTTTCGTATTTCTTTTCCGCTATATATAATTGAAATGCACAGGTTTATTTGGTAGTCTGGTCCTAGCCTCGTTACTACTTCGCCGAGGTTAGGCTAGGAACTTACCAGCACTTGGGGTTGGTTGTGCTGATACTACACTCTACACTCTTTTGTGCAGACCCCAGTGTTGTGGACTTCGGACCGTAGTGAGATTGCTAATTCTTGATCATCAGGCGACTCGAGATAGTCCTGTAGACGTCCGCAGGCCTTGGCGTCTCCTTCTATCTACTATTCATGTTTCTTTCTTGCATTTCTAGAGATAGTGTTGTATTTATTCCTTTCAGACCCTTTATTTGTAGTATTCTTAGATCGTCTATTAAACTGTGACACCAGTTCTGGGTAGTCGAGATTCAAACAGTTGTATTAGATATTCATGTTCAGATAGCTTATTGTTTCTTTCATCCATTTGTGTTAAATTCCTCTGTTTAAATATTATTATTTCAAAATTGTTAATGAATATAAAATGGGTAAAAAAATAAATTGTGCAATTAATTGGCTTGCCTAGCTCGTACTAGTAGGCGCCATCACGACTCCTAAGGGTGGGAATCCGGGTCGTGACACAAACCTAAAAACCCTAGCTCACCCAAATAACCCCAAACTCACACCCTATAATAACGAGGCCTCCCCAAACTCAAAACCCTTAACAATTTCCCCAAACAATCTCTGGAACTCGCCGAATCTCGGATCTAGGTTTAACCTAATTTCTGAGTATGGGGATTTCTTGGAAGTTTCTGTTCGTCTTGGCTAGAAACTCGCCCAAATAGGTTATTCTTGACCAGAATGTTCACTTGGGTCAGTTTCAAGCCTTGTCGAAGCACTTTGAGCATCGCCGGTCTTCCATCTTTGCTTTTGTTGATCGTCTTGCCGATTAAACCGGTTCTCCCTGGCCTTTAGTCATTTATTTATCTCTGTTCTGTTAATTATTTGATCCGCCATTGGTGTTATTTGGGCTTCATGTTTAGATAATTAGGGCCAGACGAGTCAAATGATTTGTTTAGGGTACTTGATGACAATCTGGGTTTGTTTTCTGTTTGATATTTAGTTTCCATACCTGTTTTCTTTGTTTGTTTTGAGTCAGTTAGGTTAATCCCAACATTTTTGTTCAATACTTAGTTAGACATTTGTGATTTCCCCTCTCAGTAATCCATTGACAGGCTTTAATAAATTTTCTTTTGAAATTTGTGTTAGTCTTAGGTTTGAGTCATTTCCGTTTCTGTTCATAGTTAGTTTGGTTCATGATTATTGAATTGAAGCATAGTTTGAAGGATTAATTGCATTTTCGTTTTTCATTTGATTCCATTTTCCAATGCTTTCCTGCTTTGTTCTTGTTTGCCATAATTTGCAAATCCTTAGAAACTTAGGAGTGGTTAATGAACCATTAAAAAACTTAAGGGTTTAAGCTGGAAAAGAGATAGGGACCTTTAGATAAATCCTACACTTAGAAGCTTCTAGAGGAGAGGGCAGTTGTCCCTATTTGGTTAGAACAAAAATGTTGAGCCAATAGGGGACAACCAGTTGTCCAGGTGGTTAAGAAGATGCCTTTTGTAGGGTGGGAATATTTTCCATTTTCTATTTTAAGCACATGGCCTTAGAGGCCTATAAAAGAGTGCCCTTTCCTTCACTCTAAACACAGACCGGGAGCATCATTTTTCTGCACTAAAATTCATAAAAACTGATCAGAAATCTCGACCCTAGATAAAAGCCCCCAAAGTTCTTTCATTGTTTGAAGTCTTCTTCTGATTTTCGCAAAAAATATTAGAAGAACTCCTTTGAAATTCCTGGGTTTGTATCAAGGTTGAAACATGGTTTAAATGGTAGAAGATGTGTTGTTGCTGCTGGATTTCTATTTGTTTTTTCATTTTTTCTGACTTCAGGGGGTCTTTTTCTTCTATTTGTTGTATTCAGGTACTCCTTATGAGCTTTGAAATACAAAAGTGAAGAACAATATGCTTGGTTTGAAGTTGAAATTCTAGAATTTGTTTAGTTTAATGCATGTTTGGTTTCCTTCTTCTGTTTGTAGTTCTCTTGCCATTTGTTTAGATTTGCTTGAAAATGATGTTTAGTTTATAGTTCAGTCACATTGCTAGGCTTGAAAGATAGAGCTGTTTAATCATTTCATATGGATCTGAACAGTTTTGCTATACTCAGGGGTTGTAATATTTGGGAACTATTTTAGAATTGTTAACCATATGTTATTTGTATGTGTTTGAATGAAAACCTTTAGCTTAAGTTTATTATTATTTAGGGAAAGATTAGTACATGATTAGTTCATATTAGTATACAATAAGTGTTTGGTTAGAAAAATAGTCAGTCATAAACAATATAAATTGAGGCTACCGGGTGCCCATGGAAGAGTGCCAACGATGTCCATTCCCCACTTCATGAACGGCCACGGTGACAAAACCGAATGCAACAACTCCCCGGGTTGGTGAATCATCGGAGCATGTCTTTGTCATTCATCACATTTTCGTACGAACTCCTTCGCATCTTTTTCCATGTCAATCCAGTAATAGCCGGCTCTGATTACCTTTCGAATCAATGATTCGGCGCCTGAATGATTTTCGCAGATGCCCTCGTGAACTTCCCTCAGAACATTCTCGATATCTCCTGGTCCTAGACATATTTCTAGTGGGCCATCGAATGTTCTTCTGAACAAGGTTCCGTCTGTGAACAAGCTAAATTGGGTTGCCTTTGTATACAAGGTCCTCGACTCTTTTGGATCCGTGGGCAATTTCCAGTCTTCAAATACTCTACATATTTATTTCTCCAATCCCAAGTCAAGCTTGTAGAGTTTATTTCGGCGTGACTTTCTTCCACTACCGATCTCATAAGTTATACGACTTCCCTCGAGTTGATCTCGTCATCCTCAACCGATGACCCTAAGTTTGCAAGGGAATTGGCCTCGCTATTTTGATCCCAAGGTATGTGTTGCAAAGTCCACTCCTTGAACCAATGTAATGTTACCTGCAACTTATCTAGGTACCTTTGCATTCGTTCTACTCTGACCTCGATGTCCCATTAACTTGGTTCACCACAAGGAGGAGTCGCACTTATCTTCGATCACCTCCTCCCCCAAGCTTTTGGTTAGTTCAAGACCTACAATCATGGCCTCATATTCGGCCTCGTTGTTAGTCAATTTCACAGTTCTGATACATTTTCTAACTACATTGCCTATGGGTGGCTTCAATACGATGCCAAGTCCGGACCCTTTTGCATTCGAGGCGCCGTCCGAAAAGAGGGTTCAGATCCCTGAAGACGTCCCCAAGTTTACCAACTACTCTCTTTCGACCTCGAGTATTAGGGCCGGTATAAAGTCGTCTACGAAATATGCCAAAATTTGAGATTTAATGGTTGTCCGGGGTCGATACTCAATATCATACCTGCTGATTTCCACTGCCCATTAGGCCAATCGTCCCGAGAGTTCAGGTTTATGCATTATATTTCGCAATGAGTAAGTAGTCACAACACATATAGGATGGCACTGAAAATATGGTTTCAGTTTCCTAGAGGCGCTTAACAAAGCGAGCACCAATTTTTCTAGGTGAGGGTACCTAGTTTCGATCTCAACCATGGTCCTGCTAACATAGTAAATTGGAAATTACATACCTTTCTCTTCTCGAACCAGGACTTCACTTACTGTTATCTCTGATACTGCCAAGTACAGGTATAGTTATTCATCTTCTTTTGGCATGAGAAGCAGTGGTGGGCTCGATAGATATCGTTTGAGTTCTTCCAAGGCCCGTTGGCATTTCGGTGTCCATGAGCAGTTGTTTTTCTTTTTCAGTAGCAAGAAAAATTGATGGCTCTTATCGGTGGACCTCGAGATGAACTGCCTTAGGGTGGCAATGCACTCGGTTAGCCTTTGCACGACCTTCACATTGTCCACCACCATGATATCCTCGATGGCTTTTATCTTGTCAGGGTTGATCTCGATTCCCAGGTTGGATACCATGAACCCGAGAAATTTACCTAATCCGACTCCGAACGCACATTTCTCTGGATTCTGCTTTATATTGTACTTCTTGATTATGCTGAAGGTTTCATGCAAATGCTTTAAATGGTCCTCTGCTCACACGGACTTAACCAACATATCGTCAATGTAAACTTCCATGGATTTCCCTATTTGTTCTTCGAACATCCGTTTTACTAGGAATTGCTAAGTGACACCAGTGTTTTTTAATCTGAATGGCATCACGTTATAGTAGTACATGTCGTACTTAGTGATGAAGGAGGTTTTTTCCTGATCATCCGGGTTCATCCATATTTGGTTGTACCTAGAATAGGCATCGAGAAAATTAAGGATCTCGTGGCCGGTCGTAGCATCGATCATGCGATCAATGTTGGGCAAAGGGGAAGAGTACTTGGTACATGCCTTATTCAAATCCTTATAGTCTACACACATTCTTAATTTGTTCCTTTTCTTAGGGACTACCACTACGTTTGCTAACCATTTCGTGTATTTCACCTCCCAAATGGACCCTATTTTAAGGATTTTAAATACCTCGTCCTTGATGAAAGCATGTTTGATCTCGGACTGGGGTCTTCTCTTCTACTTGACCGTGTGGAATTTCGGGTCCAGGCTTAGCTTTTGATTGGTAATCTCCAGTGGGATCCTTGTCATATCAAGATGGGACCAAACAAAACACTCTATGTTAGCTATAAGAAATTGAATGAGTTTTTTCTTGAGCGTTGGGGTTAACTCCGTGCCCAGGTATACCTTCCGATATGGTAGATGCTCGATCAATGTGACTTGTTCCAGCTCCTTGACAATTAATTTAGTGGAGTCGGAATCATCAGGTACTATAAAAGATCTGGGAACCTCGTAATCACCGTCTTCATCGGTCCCCTATTTATCCGATTGGGTCGTGGCCGTTGTCGATAATTGGTATTTAGCCTCTTACTTTGTATCCAAACTCTGTTCCTTTGATGTTATCAGTGTTGATACCGGAATCACTTCTTTGACTACAAACATTTCCTTTGCAGTCGGTTGCTCCCCGTAGATTGTTTAAATCCCTCCTGGCATTGGGAATTTTAACACTTGGTGAAGAGTCGAGAGCACTGCCCTCATATTATGGATCCATAGACTCCCGAACAGGGCGTTGTACCTCATGTCTCCTTCGATCACATAAAACTTGGTTTCCTGGATGGTATCAGCGGCATTCACCGGTAATGTTATCTCTCCCTTAGTGGTTTCACATACCATGTTGAATTCGTTTAGAACTCGGACTGCAGGCACAATTTGATCTTGTAGGCCGAGATATTTTACGACCCTTGATCGAATGATGTTGGCCGAGCTACCTGGATCAATTAACACATGACACACTCAAGATTTATTTATGAGTACATATATACCAGTGCATTGTTTTGGGGCTGCACGATCCCTTCCGCGTCTTCGTCATTGAAAGATAAAGTTCATTCTGGCATGTAATCTCAAGTTCATTTTTCCCTTGTGATGGATACTTTGGTACGTTTTAATATCGGCCCTTGGGGAATATCGACCCCACCGATAATCATGTTAATTATGTGTTGAGGTTCTTCTTGCTCGATCTACTTATTAGAATCCCTATTTCTGAAATGATTCTTGGCTCGTAACCCAGGAATTCTCGAAGATGCCTGTTGTTGAATAACCGGGCCACCTCCTCCCTCAACTGTCGGCAATCCTCTCTTCTATGGCCGGGAGTGCCATGATATTTGCACACCTAGTTAGGATCCCTTTGGGCTGGGTCGAATTGTAGAGGTCGAGGCCATTTGGTGTCCTTGATGCATCCGATAGTTGATACGTTGGCAGCAGCATCAACATTAAAATTATATTCCGATAACCTTGGTGCTTCTATAGGCCCAATAGTCCTATCGAAATTATTCTTGCTCATGAGTCCCCGGCTGCTCTGTCCTCGATAATTTCTCCTTTTATTTTGCATAGAGTTCTGTCTGGACCTACTACTTCTTCGATCTCCGCATGTTTGACCTCGGTTCATGATCAATATCGCTTTTGACACTATCGATGGGTTTAATAGGATAAACGGACCCAAAAGGATCCCCAAGTTGATCATCTTTGACTCTGATTTTCGATTGATATCAGTTATGTACGTCGGACTAAGTAACATCCGGATACTGTATTAGATTCTGCTTCAACTACTGTGAAGCCACCGAGCTTCGTACATTGAGTCCTTGGGTGAAATCTTGAACGGCCCAATCATCAACAACCGGTGGTAGATCTATCTGTTCCATTTGAACGGGGATACGAACTCCCTAAGCATTTCAATATCCTTTTGTCTTAGTTTGAAAAGGTCCGACTTTCTTGTTTCGACCTTGATAGCCCCGGTATGTACTTTCACGGAAGAGTCTGCAAGCATAGCAAATGAGTCACTAAAATTAGGAGGTAAGTTGTGATACCATATCATAGCGCCCTTTGACAGGGTTTCTCCGAATTTTTTTAATAAGACAGACTCGATCTCATCATCCTTTAAGTTGTTCCCTTTGATGGCACATGTGTAGGAAGTGACTTGCTCGTTTGGGTCGGTCGTTCCATTGTACTTAGGAATCTCGGGCATGCGGAATTTTTTAGGGATCGGCTTCGGAGCCGCACTCGGAGGGAAAGGTTTTTGTATGAACTTCTTGGAATCCAAGGCTTTCAGTGTCGGCAGCGCTTCCGCGATCTGGTCGACCCTGGAATTGTAGGTTTTCACCTTTTTCGTTTGCTTTGATGTTTTTCTTCCTTGATTTTATCTGTTTTGTCAGCTCCTCGAGCATTTTTATTATCTCAAGGTTGGTCCCCGACTCATTTTCATTCGACCTCTCCATAACCGGTTCTTCCCTGCAGGTGATTTTCGGGGATGGATTGGGTCCAATTTTGCTCGGTATGCGATTTTGGTTCTGTAACTGAGCTATCGTCGCATGTTGAGCCTGTAATATTTCGAAGATCATCTGTAGATTTATCTCGTCTCCTCCATTATTTTGAGTATTCTAATCTATCGATCAGGCTCCACTAAGGATGTTATTCTCGGGGTCGGTAGGCAGGTTCGTGTCGATAGCCACATGCGAGTTAGCGTCCAACGAGTCCACAACTGGAATTCCAATGGGTTCAACGAGTGGTACCTCGTTACCAGGCACTATGTTGTTATTTTCATTGTGGTGAACTGATTCATTGTCAAGTGTCAACAGGTAGCGGTGCCAATTGTGAGTTTGACATTTTGAGCTTTAACCTGAAATCAGAGACACTTCAAAGAACAAGTGTAAAATAGTGTGTTTTATGGAAATTTATATCAAATGTCCATTACTATTCTTATCCCCACGGTGGGCGCCAAACTGTTTACCCTCAAAATCGGATAACAATTGAATTTGTAAGTGGATTTAAGGATACGTGTATTAAATTGACACAAAGCGATAAATTAGATTGTAATTGAAATAAAGTATGATAAAGTAAATTCAAACCACACAAATTGAACAGTTACAACCTTGTGAGATGGGTTACCGTTGAACAAAGTGTACTTTGATCAGTTTCAAGACATAATTAAATAAGAACTTTAAAGAGAAAATGACTGTATATTACTTCTGAATGCGTGTAATAATGTCCCATTACAAGTAATCAGACCCCCTTTACATAGTAGGGGAGTCCTACTTTAGGTACGATTCTATGTAAGGTAAAAATCTCATGATTTGCTGATTTTTCAGTTCCTTATTGATACGAGTCAAGATTCCCACCGTAACACCTGATCGGTCCCGGATACTTTGGCCTTCTATTATTTCGGTCTTCTATTGGTTATAATGGAAATGTTTCCTCGAGCTCGTTCGGGGTTAGGGTCGATTCAGGAATCATGGACCCAATGTTCTCGAGGATGGACATTCTAACCTCGTGTTCTGGTTCGATGGGACTTAGGGTCGATATTCAATTCCTTACGTTCCGAGCATGATCTGTCATGTAGTGGATAAGCCCGATTTCAACCGTATACAGCTATCCTGTCTTCTAGGCTAAGAAAAAGAACCCTTTTGAATGAAAATTATTGATTGGTAAACTCCCAAACACTTGAAAGGATTTATGCCCAAATTCACATTTCATATTAAATTTTAACAACCATAGTTTGTTAAATATTTGACAAAAATAAAAAAATTCAGATTTTGACAAACTTAAAGGAATATAAAACTACTCAGAAGAATATTTAAAGGGATTATTTTGAACCTACGCTAAACATATCAGACCATTATATTATTTTTATTTTCTCAGAGTTAGCGCACTTGATAATGACAGAGGAGAGGTTCCACTAATCGAGCCGACTGGTCCTGCAAAAAGAAGCCACATCACCATAAAAAGAGTAGCTTGATTAATAGCAAAAGAATCAAAATGAAAGAATAAAAAATGTGTACAATAATTAGCTGTCAATTATCTTTGACCTATAGAAGAAAAGTCACAATTTTGCAACTCGCCCAAAGAGGGGAGCTTCAGAAAAATAATTCTCTGTCTACAATGAATCACTAGCTTTGAACCTTCAAACACAATTCCTCCAAAATCACCCGATTTAGAGCATGGGAAAGCCATAAAGCATGGTCTGGAAGACAAAACGACCTTCTAGGACATGCTAGTATCCTCAGATCCAATGAAATTTACAAGTGCTTTGAATCTATATAAAATGCAATTAGCAGAAAGCTCCTCAAAAGAAGGAATGTCTGATCATTTAATGAAGCCTAATACACGAGGAATTAAGGCAATTCCCCTAACCGAGGAAGACAAGCAAAGAATTTATGAACCATGAAGGTTCTCTATCATCGTGAAACTCTTCGGAAAACGTATAATACATCATTACCTAAAGAAGAAAATCCAGATTTGTGCCATCCCTCAGAGGCTTTCCCATTAATTGATCTAGGGGAAGACTACTACAATATCAAATTTAGCAAAAAAGAGAACAGGAGAAGACCCTCCATCAAGGACCATGTTCACTAATGGCCATTATCTATCAATAACAAAATAGAAACCAAATTTTTTATCCACCAGGGAAAAATTAACAGTCTTAGCAGTATGGATTAGATTATCACAACTGCCAACTGAATTCTATGATGGAAAAATCTTAGAAAAAGTTTGGAATCCATAGGACGTCTATAAAAAATTGATTCATGTACATCAACCACAGTACGAGGTCATTATGCCAGGATCTGTGTTTAATTACCATTGGAATTCCCAGTACAACCCATTATCTACCTTGGCCACCATAAATAATACATCCACTATGAAGGGGAAAATTTTCTATGCAAGAACTGTGGAAGGTTGGGGAATACACAAACCCAATGCACTTATGTTCAAAAGGAAAGCATGGGAAAAATGACTCCTAACAAAGACCAGCCAACAACGACAATGGAAGAGACTGACGGGGAATGGAAGACAGTATCTTTCAATAGAGGGAAGAAGCAAAATCAAAAAAATGTTCCAAAAAGCTTCACCAAATCAATGGAGAATCAAAACAACTCAAGTATCACTGTCAAATTATTCAATGCCAATACAAGTAAGTATCTGGATACTCAAGTCTTGCAATGCAAATCTAAAAATCATGTGCAAAATCAAGATAAATCCATCGATGAGGCCTCAATTAACTTGGCCATAGGAAATACCACTATTCAAACCGAAAACAACTTCTCTCTCCTAGAAAATGAGCAAATGGTTTTGGTGAAATCAATGAAAATCAAAAAGAAATTAAAAATGACTACTCTATTAGAGTTGAACACATAGATAGTAGTTTGGATAATACAGACACGTTAGAAACAAACGTGTTAGTGGAAAACACTACTACTAACAATGCCATACATAATAGCCCCCCCCCCAACCAACAATAGGATTAGCCTACTAACAGATAATGACCCTACCAATGCTAATAACTAATTAAAATATTTCTTTGACACTAATACTACTACAAAATAAATTATGAGAAATAAGGTACACCTCTTAGAACTAGAAAAGGGACCCCCACGAGCATGTCTTACAAATGTCCAACCAAAAATCAATAACCAAACAAATGGCACACTCCCTAGAACATGAAATGGAAGCCATATATTCAGAAGATCTTGTTATAAACCCTATACCTTTCCTTTCAAATGACATGCAAATTGAAAACCCAATCATTGCCCTAAATACCTATACTCTCACTACCACTGGTGAATCTAAAACTATGCTTGCTAAAAACCCCATTAAAGACCACCTATTAATACAAGATATCAAGAATTCCCTCCACACTAAGGAGAAGGCACAGACTAATCCAGATTCTAAGACATTAAAGAGCTCAGAATATAGAAAATCTACCTCCTTTCCACCCACAAATGGAAAATCCACAAATCATCTATGTCCAACCACCGACTACATAAGATTACCAGCCTCTCTCACGGATGGAGATGGGACTGATGGGTCATGCAGTCTCTTTCAATATCCAAATAAATGGGCAGGAGACGTTAGTCATCCTCCAAAACACCCAAAACCTAGCACAGTTGATATCTGAAGGGATGAGGCTTGCAACGAACAACTATCTAAACCAAGTATGGTTAAATAATATTCTGCACCCACTTGCACCATCGATGAACTCACACCTAGTGCATGCAATGAGGAACCAATGGAACATGCCACCCCATTTCAATCCCATACAACCACAAAACGTGCTCCTGGACATGCCCTTCTTTCTATCAGAAATTCTCTCACAACTAAACCCGATCTTCATGCCATGGAAAAATCCTCAATAAGCCCAGGAGAAACAAGCACCACCAATGGAGAAACAACCACCCCCACAACAACTTCAGATGGTGCAGGATCCAGAACAAGAAGAGGTAGCTACGTAAGAAATAGGAGACCCCCTCAACCCAGGCGTGGAGCAAATTCTGGAGTTATCAAACCTAAACGAGGTAAAAGTGTATCTCTTCACGGAGATGCAAGAGAAGAGGCATGTGCTCATCTGCCCACTAGCACTGTACAAGTGCTCAATGGACTTTAGGCCACCACAAGATCCAACTGTGGACAACAGAGCCAGATTCTAGTTTCCTCACTCACGAGGATCCCTGTCTTTCTAGAGGGGGAAGGGAGTATGGGGATCCAGCAAATATAAATCTAAACCTAGCCATGAATCATGCAACTAATTTCATTATTTGGAACATTAGGGGAGGGAATAATGACGACTTTAGGCGAAATTTTAGGGAGATGGTTGACACCCACAGACCATGCATGATTACACTATTGGAAACTAGGATCGCAAACCATGCTCAAATGCTCAATGATTTTGGCTTCTCGGAAATAATAGAATTTCCCGCTGAAGGCCAAGTAGGAGGTATGGTCGTAATGTGGAACCACAATGTAGTCATGGTCTATAATTTTATCCGCAGGAACCAGGAAATATAAGTAACAATTGAGATACTTCATATTCGTAAACTTTAGTTATTTTCATCTATATATGCTATTACTGATAAATATAATAGGAATATTATGTGGGAAAACTTAGAAAATATCCATACAAATTACAAAGGCCCATGTATATATGAGGGGACTTTAATGACATTATGGGATCAAATGAAATATTTGGGGGTGACCTTTAAACAGTAATAGAGCTAATTACCTTTGGTTAAAAATTAGTAATTGTAATTTAACTGATATTGGCTATAAGGGTTGCAAATTTACGTGGTCCAATCATAGGAAGAAAAAAAAGGATCTTATAATGGAGAGCCTAGATAAAATTTTAGGAAATGAGGATTGACTTAAAATATTTCCTAATTGCCCAGTAATCCATCTTCCAAGGACTTACTCGTATCATAATCCACTTCTAGTAGAATTAATTCCTAGAGGCAGACAGACAACCTTTTCTATTATAATATTTTTGGTGTAAACAACCCGACTTCCAAAACCTAGTTAGCAAAAATTGAACAAGAATAGACTATTGCAGCACCAGTAAGAACTCTGCAATTAGTATAAATTCATGGAAAGACAAGACTTTTGGGGATATTTTTAGTAAAAAAAGAAAAAAATTGGCAAATCTTCAAGGGATCCAAAACTCTACGAATTACACAACGAGTGATTTTCTTAATACACTCGAGATTAGTCTCGAAAAATATTACAATGACATCCTTAGAATTGAGGAGTAATATTAAAAATTGAGGTTTAGAATAATGTGGCTCAATAAAGGCGATGCTAATACAAGATTTTTGCATATTTCCTCTTCAAATAGGAGGAGGAGGAGAAATAAAATTACCCATAAGGCTGGAAACTGGCTAAATGATCATCACTTGATCATGTCACATGTTTACAATTACTTTAAGGATACTTTCACTACCTCGCACTTAAAAACTGATTGGAATAACATAAAAACAAGCCCATATAGTTGCTATAAATATGATCTAACAAACTTAGATAATCCTTTGTTAGACAGTGAAGTTACGAGAGCAATCTTCTCCTTTAAACCCTTTAAAGCTCCTGGGCCGGATAGCCTTCATCCATTTTTTTTCTAAAAGTATTGGCATATTATTGGAAATTCCGTCAAAAACCTTTGTCATGAGATCTTCAACACTCAACAAATCCCTAGTGACATTAATAAAACATACATTTGTCTAATTCTAAATATTCCTAATGCAAACAATATTAAAATTTTAGGCCAATCAGCCTATGCAATACTATGTATAAGACGGTCATAAAAATTCTTGAAAATCGTCTCAAGCCTTTCCTGGAACATATTATCAGTCCTCCTCTGATTATGCTATTATAATTCAATAGTTAATCTCTAACTTCAAAAAATTAAAAGGAAAAAAAGGTCAAATGATCTTAAAGATCGACCTCGAAAAGGCCTTGATCGCCTGAAGTGGTCTTTTATTTTTCGTACCCTTAGATATTTTAGTTTTCCCCCTAAATTCTCTAAACTCTTACTAAATTGCATTTTCACTAGCTCAATAGGGGTTCTAGTAAATGGTTCAAACGCAAATTTCTTTGAACCAAATCGGGGAATTAGGAAAGGCGACCCTATATCTCCATATATCTGTATACTTTGTATGGAGATATTCTCTAGATTTATTAACCACCAAATAGATATAAACAATTGGGACCCTATTGTTACAGGAAGGAAGAGTCCTCAATTCTCCCACTTATTTTTTGTAGATGACCTAACATTGATTGCCAAGAAAAATAATAAATCTTGTCAAGCCATAAAAACTGATCTAAATTTCTTTTGTAACCTATTGGGACAAAGTATAAATACTACAAAATCAAAGGTTATTTTATGTAACGACCCGACCAATCGTTTTATTTTTTAGAACCCCATTCCCCTATTTAAGACTGCTCGTACTTGCTTTAACTGATTTATGACTTGCGGGGATGGTTGGTTCGTGATTTGGAAGAGTTTGGGTTGAAATAGGAATAACTGAATCCTTAAGGTTGGCCTAAAAGGCCAAGTTTGACTTCGGTCTATATTTTGAGTAAACGACATCAGAATCGAGATTTGACGGTTCCAAAAGGTTCGTATGATGATTTCAAACTTGAGCGCATGTCCAGATCGGGTTTTAGATGACCCGGGGGTGTTTCGGTGCCTAATAGTGGAAGTTGATTCCTTAAGGATTTTGAAGTTCTTAAGTATTGGTTTGGAGCGGGTTTTTATGTTAACGAGGTCTGAACGGAGTTCCGAGACCGGAAATAGTTCCGTATTGACATTTAAGACTTGCACGCAATATTTGGGCATCAATCCGAATAGTATAAGTGTATTTCGTCATATTGGAAGTAAATTGAAGAACTTGAAGTTCATAAGTTTGATTTAATGGTTTTGGGGGTGATTCTTAGATTTAGCGTTGTTTCGAGCATTCCGAGGGTTCGAGCGAGTCCGTTTTATGATTTTAAACTTGTCTGTATGTTCGGGGGGCCCAGAGCGTCAATCAGACGAGGCTCAAGTTGGAAAATTTGGAAAGGAGCTGAAGCTCCAGTCTTCTGTCATAACCGCACATGCGGTTGGTTTGCCGCAGATGTGAGACCGCAGAAGCGGTCATGCTTTCACAGAAGCGGCCAAGGCAGGCCAGCCCAAAGTAGCAGAAGTGGTTTTCTCCCCACAAAAGTGGTCCAGCGGCTGATTTTTGCCAGAAGCGGACACTTTTCCGCAGATGAGGTGGGCGCAGGTGCGGTCTAGGACCACAGATGCAGAAATCACTGAAGCAGTGACCTTTATTTATTGCGGGTGTTAGCCATTTTTGGCTCATTTCCACTCATAAGTTGGGCGATTTTTGGGCTCTTGAGAGAAGATTTTCACCTAGCATCTTGAGGTAAATTATTCTTACTTGTTTGAGTTTTATACTTGGGTTTTGAGTAGATTAACACACAAAGATTAGTGAAAAATCATAGGATTAGAGTAAAACTAGGGTTTTGATAAAAATAAGATTTAACCATGAAACTTGTTATGGAATGAAGTAGAAATTATATATTCTTGATCCTTAGGTTATAGAGAACAACTTTCTCCAAAAAATTTCCGGAATCCGAGCACGTGGGCCCGGGGACGAATTTTAGGAAACTTGTGTTTAGGGTTGGGAAATTACTTTAATAGTTAGAATGCGAACTTGTGAGCTTGTATTAACTAGTTCCTACCTCGTTTAATTAGTTTTGGATCATTCGGCTCCAAATTGAGGGTTTGAGCACGTTCTTGGTATTTGAAGTACACTTTGGAGCGAGGTAAGTCTCCTTTCTAACCTTGTAAGAGGGAATTGTCCCCATAGGTGAAATAATTGAATACTTTTCCAGTAAAGCGGGGGCTACATACGCACTAGGTGACGAGAGTCCATACATAGCTACTATTATGTTAATTGTCCGGGTAGTTTAAGTCTCGTATCATACCATATTTGTAAATGTTTATATCCTTTCATGCTAATGAGATCACTTAGGATATGCTAGAGATTTGTAAATAAATATATGTGAACATATGCACTTGCTTGAACACTTGTATGAATTTATTTGACTATGAATGCACCTTTATGTACTTTCTTGATGATAATTGATATTTGTGGATCGGGTCGATCGCCTCGGCAGAGATAGATGAATCTATGGTTCGCGCCATTCGACCCTCTGGCAGTGCACAGTTTCTTTTCTATTGGACCAGGTCATACGACCTCGGCATAATGTGCGCATGATATCTATGTGAAATCTTATTCATGACTTACTTTGTTAAATGCTCTGAAATGTAAATGGCTAACTGCGATATTATCTAGGAAATGACCTATCACTTCTTGCTATAAATTGTTATTTGTTTATGACATCCGTGCTTAGCATAACACTTTTTTATATTATTTGACCCTAGTAAGTATAAAGTCGACCTCTCGTCTCTACTTCTTCAAGATTAGACGGGATACTTATTACATGAGTGGTACATAGTTATTTGTTGTAATTTAAGAATCTTTTACCTTGAACCGTTTAAAACTGAAAATAATCGAACCAAACTTTGAAAAAACTGCACTGAACCATAAATACTTTGGTTTAATTTGGTTATTAATATTACAAAACCGTAAAACGATAAACCAAATCGTACTTTCATAATAACCGATCGAACCGACCAACGCCCACCTCTAGAAAGAGCAGCTTGAGGAGTTGTTAGCAAAGGGGTTTGTTAGACCAAGTGTGTCACTTTGGGGTGCACCAATGTTGTTCGTAAAGAAGAAAGATGGGACCATACGGATGTGCATTGATTACCGCCAGTTGAACAAGGCTACCATCACGAACAAGTACCCATTGCCACACATTGATGATTTGTTCGACCAGTTGCAGGGTGCTAGGGTGTTCTCTAAGATCGACTTGAGATCAAAGTACCATCAGTTGAAGATTCGGGACTTGGATGTTCTAAAGACTGCATTTCGGACTAGATATGGTCATTATGAGTTTTTAGTGATGTACTTTGGCTTGACTAACACCCCAGCAGCATTTATAGACTTGATGAACAGGGTGTTCAGACCTTATATTGATTCCTTTGTCATCTTCTTCATTGACGACATCTTGATATACTCATGTAGCCTAGGGGAGCATGAGCATCATTTAAGAGTAGTGCTTCAGACCTTGTGAGAGCAGAAGCTATATGCTAAGTTCTCCAAGTGTGAGTTTTGGCTAGAGTCAGTGGCATTCTTGGGGCATATTGTGTTAGGAGAGGGTATTAAGGTGGATACCAAGAATATTGAGGCAGTTTAGAGTTGTCCACGTCCTACTTCAGTGATCGAGATCAGGAGTTTCCTGGGGTTAGTAGGTTATTACAGATGATTCGTGCAGGGCTTTTCATCTATTGCATCACCTCTGGCTAGATTTACCCAGAAGGGTGTTCCTTTCCATTGGTCCGATGATTGTGAGGCGAGCTTTCAGAAGCTCAAGACAGCTTTGACTACAGCACCAGTTCTTGTGTTGCCTTCCGATTCAGGGAAGTATACGGTATATTGCGAGTTATTAGGTTGTGTATTGATGTATTAGGGGAAAGTTATTGCACATGCTTCGCATCAGCTAAAGATTCATGAGAAGAATTATCATTTGCACGATTTAGAGTTGGTCGTGATTATTCATGCTCTTAAGATATGGAGGCACTATCTGTATGAGGTGTAATGTGAGGTTTATAATGATCATCGCAGCGTACATCAATTGTTCAAGCAGAGGGATCTCAATTTGAGGCAGCGTAGATGGCTTGAGTTATTGAAGGATTATGACATCACCATTCTTTATCATCCGGGCAAGGCAAATGTGTTCGCGGATGCCTTAAGCAGGAAAGCAGAGAGTATGGATAGCTTGGCATTTATTTCAGTAGAGGAGAGGCCACTAGCCTTGGACATTCAATTCTTGGCTAACAGACTTATGAGGTTGGATATTTCAAAGCCCAACTGAGTCCTTATGTATGTTGTTGCTTAGTCTTCATTATTGGGGCATATCAAGGCCTGGCAGTTCGATAATCCACATTTGGCAGTTCTTAGAGATACAGTGCTACAGGGTAGTGCCAAGGAGGTTTCTATTGGCGAGGATGGTGTTCTACGACTCCAGGGTCGCCTATGTGTTCCTATTGTTGATGGTCTAAGGGACAGGATTCTAGAGGAGGCACACAGTTCATGGTATTCCATTTATCCGGGTGCTAGAAGAAGTATCGTGACTTGAGGCAGCATTATTGGTGGCGGCAGATGAAGAAAGACATAGTGGAGTATGTGGCTAGGTGTTTGAATTGCCAGAAGGTTAAGTATGAACACCAGAGGCCAGGTGGCCTACTTCAGCAGATGCCTATACCTGAGTGGAAGTGGGAGCGCATTACTATGGACTTCGTAGTTGGGTTGCCCCGGACCTTGCGGAAGTTTGATGCAGCATGGGTCATTGTTGATAGGTTGACCAAGTCGACCCACTTTATTCTAGTGGCGTCTACTTATACTTCAGAGAGGTATGCTCAGATTTACATTCGGGAGATAGTTTGGTTGCACGGTGTGCCTGTTTCCATCATATCAAATAGAGGCCCTCAGTTCACTTCCCATTTCTGGAGAGCCGTTCAGAGTGAGTTAGGGACCCGTGTGGAACTTAGCACAACATTCCATTCTCAGACCGACGGACAGTCGGAGCGGACAGTTCAGATTTTGGAGGACAAGCTTAAAGCATGTATGATTGACTTTGGAGGGCAGTGGGATTAATTCTTGCCCTTGGCAGAATTTGCTTACAACAATAGCTATCAGTCCAGCATCGAGATAGCTCCATTTGAGGCTTTATATGGTCGGCGATGTCGTTCTCCTATCGGGTGGTTTGAGCCAGTGAGCACGTGATTTTTGCCTCACGAAAACTACTCCAAAATAAATCAAAAAATAAAACAAAAAATTCTCTTAGTGTGCAATTTTTAGGATTTATGTGACATTTATTAATTATTTTGTGTTTTGTCCGTAAATGTTTGCTTTGTTATAATTAAACGAAAATAAAATAAAAATACATGTTGCATGCATATCTAGGATTTAATTATGCATTTAAAAGATAATTAAAAGAAAATCACAAAAAATATGCATTTATCTTATTTTGGTCATTTAATTATGTCATTGTGTGATTAATGTTTTGTCTATGTGTTAATGGTTGTTAAAAGGTAATTAATATTTTTAAGGGTAATTTAGATTTCTATATAAATTAAAATTGGGAATTAAAATGTAAAGAAAAACGGACTGGGCCATTTAATTGACAAAAAATTCAGGCCCAAAACAATGCATTTTACCCAGCCCAGGTCAGTCAACCCAAAGACCATCAAACGACGTAGTATAGGGCAAATACTACGCCGTTTGATGATGCCCGGTCATTTAATTTCAAATGCAAACCATACGACGTCGTATGGTTGAATTTGATCGAGGCCATTCATTGTTTCTGATCCAACGGTCTCAAGAACTCACCCAGACCCGATCCATTTCACCCCCGGGCCAACCCTTTTCCCCAACTTAAACCAAACGACATCGTTTGGTTAAGTGAGTTGATCTTGACAGTGGATCATGTTTGATCTGACGGTCAAGATCAATCCACCCCACCCCTATAAAAGCCTAAATACTACCCCAGCCCCCCAAACCAAACACCCCACCCCTCGGTCCTGTTCATCATCTCTTTTAAAGAGGTCAGATGAATTCCACCGTCCACCACCGTGCACCGCCCACCGGAAATCGCCTCACGGCGGTTCCGGTGGTCCAAACAACCCCACCTTAACACCCCACCCCTTGGTTTTGATCCTGATTGTTAATTACCCAATTAGTTAAAAACTCTGTAAATATTGTTCTGACTTGGTAATCCAGTGTTTTTCTTTTTCTCTGCGTTAAAGCCATAGGATTGGTTATAGCTGTTTGAACAGATTGTAGAATCTGTTCTGATTTTATATTAAGAACAGTAATAGCAGTAGGATTATAAGGGTACTTTGGGGAATGAAACAGTAAGAACAGTGTGTTAGTGTTAATGTGTTATAGTGGAATGTTAGTGGCTATTAATTAATGGGATAATGGGAAACAAAGGGTAATGGAAGTGCTGAAAATCAGGAAAAGGTTTTACTTAATGGGATTTAAAGTAGAAAAGCAGAATTTTAGTGGGATTTTCTGATTTTAAAAGAAAGAAGGGGTCCGGGCAGCATTAGGGGAGTTAGGTTATATAAGAAGGGGAGTTGGGACTGATTTGAGGGCGACAGAAGTAAAAGGAGGAGAATACAGAGAGGAATCTGAAAAAGAGAGATTGAGATAGAGAAAAAAAATCATAGAGGAAAGAACAGGAAAAATCTAAAGAGAAGAAACAAAACTGAGTTGCCATTTCAGAAACAGAAATCGGAAAAGAAGAAAGAAAACAGAAAAAGAAACAGAAAAGATAACACTCACACACACACAGAATCTGAAACAGATATAGAAGAATAAAAGAAAATCAGAAACATAGTTTTCTTTGAACCTGTCCGGGTCTGTTTATTGATATTGCTTGGTTTAAATCTGAAATTTTTCCTAAAAAATCCTGCCACTGTGCGTCTGGGCTTCATGGGTCTTGTTGTTTGTTGTTGAAATCTGTTGAAACATTGGTATATTCTGCTGATTTAGTTGCTGCTGCTACTGCTGAAATTTGTCTCTTTTACCCTCATTTCCAGGTATATATCTTTAGACTTGTGCTGTGGAAAGTTTCAACATTGCAAAAATGAATAAAGTTTGTAATTAATATCATGTCTTCTACTCGTTTAAGTTTATTAGTTTAAATTGCAGCTTTGTTTCAGTTGGTTAATATAGTAGTATGTTTGACATGATGACTATAAGTTAATCGTTTCTTTTGAAGTTCGTATAAGCTTTGTAATAATGTTGTTTATTTCAGAATCTCATTAAGTATAGTTATATTTGAATTGTCAAAAAAGGGCACATGGCAGAAAGCTGGCCATTAATTAAATCTTGTGATCTTGTTGATCAATTATAGGATAGTATGGAAATATTCGAGGGATCACATTACTAGCGTACCTCGTCATATATTTGATTTTTGTTTAAAGTCAAATAATGCAAGTTGAATTTTATTCGTGTATGGTGTGATAATGGTTATGTGTATAACCAATAGGTGAAAGATGAATTGATATAATCCGTTATGTTTACGATATTTTAATATTACGGATGGTTCAGATGTATAATTGCGATACATGTAATATCATTTTATTAAATCGATTTGTATATTAGTTCTCTTTCTTAATAACAAATGGCCTACTTATTTAGGATTATAATTAGCTCATTTCTAAAAAATAGCACATAAAATCATGACAACGATTTGCAAAAAATATAGATTTAGTATTTGTAGATGGCTTGAATAAGCCAAGAGAAAATGGGTTTAATTTTTACCTATCCGAAATTCAATCGTTGTAAGCAAATTAACCGAATAATTTGACCATTGGACTAAAATTAGTTGCTAAGAAGGTCGGATTTAGAAATATAAAATGTAACAAAAAATGTACAAATAGGGATCGCTCCCAATAGAATAATGAAATTTCTTCGAAAATATTAGTTTGTTTATCCAATTACTTCTTTCCGATTTTTGCATGTAATCTGCCCTTTTGGGTATATTGATACGGTATTAACTAATAAAGTGGTAAGATGTAGTTTCACGTTATTTATTTTTATATCATTAACTCTTTAAATTCGAATAGTCTTTGAGAGACATAACTCATACGGGTAATAAACATTTGTAGAGAATTTATATTACCAGTAAAAATATTTTGCATAATTAGGGATGCGTTCGCGTGACTTGATTATACTTCTAAAGGTAATTCGGATTATGCGTTCGCGCAACTTCGAGCAAATATTTTAATAAAAGGGGTTCTTCGGGATGTTAAAATAATGTCATATAATCCGAGATGTGTTGTTCACTGTTTAATCATACAAGGGCGACGATGTTCTTAATTCTATTTTAAATTTTGAACATATGATTTTTTTTACAATAAAAATATACAAAAAATAATATTGTCAATCTTATTGTGTACACGTATGTGTGACACGATTCTTCACGTTTATAAAAAATATAACACGAATATACGTACGCATAATTCGTTTAAGGGTCTATAATTATAAACAATCTAAGGCAGTAACGGAATTATATAACAACAGAAAAATATATTTAGTAAATCAAGATAATTAAGCCAAGTATAAAAATGGTTAAGCGACGGTGCTAAAACCACGGAATTCGGGAATGCCTAACACCTTCTCCCGAATTAACAGAATTCCTTACTCGGATTTCTGGTTCGCAGAATAACAAACAGATATTCTCCTCGATTCGGGATTAAAACCGGTGACTTGGGACGCCTTAAAATTCCCAAGTGGCGACTCTGAAATAAACAAACAAATCCCGTTTCGATTGTCCTTTAATCAGAGAAAACTCCCTCGCACCCCTAGAGGGAGGCGGAAAGAGGAGGTGTGACAGCTCTGGCGACTCTGCTGGGGACTAAAGGTTAACTCAGAACCACTGGTTCAGGGTTTAAGAATTCGAGCTTAAAATAACTGTTATAGTTGGCTTTATTTATTATCTGATATTTACATGATATATGCCTAATATGCTAAATGATGTTTTTACTGCTTTAATATTATTTGAATTGTGTATATACAATTGCTACGAAACCCCCTTCTTTCTGAGTCTTCTGAATTTATGGTGCACACGTGCGCGTGGCCCACCTTTCTGTTAAAGTCATGCCAAATAAGACGAAGTTGGGACAAGTAACTAGGCCGGGTAGACTTTCGTGCTCCCGGTACGTTGCCCCCACTTCGGCTCAAACTGTCCGTTTGGGTAAGCCAGGTTTAGAACAATCAACCTCAGGTTTTTCACCTAGAATAACTCAGCCATGTACCGGATCCCTAGTAGGAACGTCTATTTGCATCATGTACATTTGGCCTTGGAGACTCAACACAGGGGTTGGGTCTGTCTAGGACAGGTGAACCCGAAATGAAAAGACCATCCTGATGCATCCTACTTGCTACTTGTGCACTCATTTGCCTCGTATTTTCTTGTTGACCAGCTTAATTGAAAGAAAAAAAATCATTGTGAGAGCCGAGGAATAAAATGGGTTGTTTTAGAAATTACCAAAAAATAGTTTTAAGTTTTGAAAAAAAAAGTGTTAATTAAATAAAAAATATATAAAAAAATGATTTTTTTTATGAGTGTCTGTTTTCAAAATGAGTCTTGATTTTTGTTAAAATTAATCGCAGACACAAAATGAGCACTACCCAAAACCCACCATCCGCAAATGCAGATGAGGTTCTATTTCGGCTTCAGATGTGGTGGCATGAGTTAGGAGAAGATGGTCAAAAATGGGTCATTAAACATTTGGGAACTCTCACAAATATTATGAAAGTTAAACCACGTGATGATTTGATTGCGGCATTAGTAACTTTCTGGGACCCTGTTCACAATGTTTTTCGCTTCTCTGATTTTGAGCTTACTCCTACATTAGAAGAGATAGCTGGATATGCCGGTTTGGATGGAGATTTAAGGAAACAAAGTCTTATATTCCCAAAAGCTCCCTCAGTGCATCGGTTCTTTGGGCTCCTGAACATCAGTAATCAAATCAGAAAAAGCTACGTTATCAACGGGTGTTGTTCTTTCAACTTCCTACATTCAAGGTTCGGAAAGCCAGATGGATTTGAAATTCATGAGAAAGGCCTTACTAACAAGCAGAACAAAGACACCTGGCAAATTCACCGTCGCTTCACCTTCATGGTGGCTTTTCTAGGAATCATGGTTTTCCCTAACAAAGAACGAACAATTGATATTCGCACAGCGAAAGTCGTACAGGTCCTCACTACCAAGGAAAATCACACCCTTGCCCCGATCATTCTCTCAGACATTTATCGGGCGTTGACCTTATGTAAATCAGGGGCAAATATCTTCGAAGGGTGCAAAATTTTGTTGCAAATGTGGATGATTGAACATCTCTAACGTCACCCTAAGTTCATACAGTATGGTCCAAGCCATGATAATTTCATCGAGAGTTATGAAGAAAGAACAAAGGATTATAAGTCTCCAAAAGGGGTCGAAGCCTGGGTATTTCATCTAAGATCTTTAACGGCAAGTCGAATCGAGTGGACTTTGGGATGGCTCCCGGTAAGGGAAGTGATACACATGTCAACCTCAAATAGTTATTTACTACTATTGGGATTGAGAAGCATCCAGCCATATGCGCCACAAAGAGTTTTAAGACAACTAGGGAGATACCAAGTAGTTCCTGATGATGAAGATTTGAGTATGCAAGTAATCAAGTAACACCCTGAAGCCACTCTTCCCGAGGCCTTAATTCAGCAGATGTGGAACGGGTGTCGATACTTGAAAGATGATACTCAAGTTCCAGACACTACAAAGGGTGAGATAAATCCAGGATATGCAAGGTGGTTTGAGAAACGGTCCCGCGTGGATGATGCACCAGAACCCGATCTAAGAAGGCCAACAAAAAGACCCCATGTTCAAGCCTTTAACGATAAAATCCAAGAGCGGTTGATTTGGGGAGAAAAGGAAGGGGTATAAAGCAACCATCCATGCCTTAAAAGAAAATTTGAGGAGCCTCAGTTTGGAGAAGGATTTGCAAGCACAAGAAGCATAAGGCGAGAAGAAGAGTCTGGCTTGTGAGAATAAAAATCTTCACACTCAATTTCAAAAAATGAAGAAAGCTTCTGAAACACCAATGAGGAGTTGGAAGGATCAAAAAATCATCGCCAATCTTTTTGAAAAAATGCAAGATTATGATTCCATTTTTGCAAAAACCGAAAAGGCGTTGAGCAAAGCTAAAGAAAGAATCCAACAATTAAACGAAGAGGCCAGATCTAATAAGGAACGCCAAGTAAGGCAATCAGAAGAAGACAGGGCACAATTTAAGAAGGAGAAAGACCGTTGGATACATTCAGAAGCCCAACTTCATGCACAACTGGAAGAAGCGAGAAGATACAACAGAGAACATCAACATGCAGCCATCGACAGAGAAAGAGCACAGGCAAGACTCGATCAGGCCAGACTCCGAGCTCAATTAGAGTTAGCTTTAGATCGTGAAGACCGTATCAGAGATATAGCCATCACTCGCCAACAGCAACTGCAAAATCAAGACCAACGTCTCCAAGATTTCAGGGCACAAATCCATGATTTAGCGGTTTACACATCTCAAAGTTATGTAAACTGCCAAGGGATGGATTGTGAAAGGTTTATACAGCATGCACATGTTTTTGCCCGTCATCTGGCAATCGAGCTAGAAAGAATGTATCGTACGCTGGGAGGTCATCTGGGTCAAGCCCCGCCATGAGCAGATAGTCCGATGATTGACAACAAAAGTGGGAAGTGGAGCGTGTTCAGAGATGTTAAGAGTTGTGTCTTTTATTTGATTTGGGTGTGTGTCGAGTTTTTAAACCATTTTATAATGTTTTTTCAAATGTAATGTCTGTTCCATCTTTGTAAAATAAATAAAAGTATTGACAATTGCTTTACGTCCGAACTACGCAAGGTCTGATTCGACCACAATCATAAAAAATAATAAATAAATTGAGAGTGAGTAACAATAAAAAATTCAAGAAAGCTGGGATGACACAAGCAGCCGAGCAAATGCATAATAGAAAAGGGTTATTTGTCTATGAACATTGCATCTCAACGTGTAATTATATATGTGTTAAACTCTCAAAACTAACAAGTTTGTTTATTTCCAGAAATCAAGCAGTTAGTTTTTCTAAGAGATACTGACATATTATCATTATCACACCAGATCAAAAGGACCGATACCCGAAAGTATGTCTATTCTGGATGTCGACACAGGTATTGAGATAGAGGAGATGGACGTTGGCAAAATGAAAGAAGAAATGCTTAAACTCAAGCAGCAAATGGTTGAGATGTACCGAGCCTGGTCTATAGGGCAATCACCCCCATCTTACCCAACTAACCCTGCTCCATCACTAGACCAAGCTCAGGATAATCTTACCACTGAACTATCCCCAAATTTCCCCATTTACCAACACTACCGAGGCACCACCTCTCAGACACCGCAGTCTCCACCTCCGAAACCAGTTCCATACCATCCTCCACCAGTAACTCCTGTCTTCGTAGCACCTTCCCCGGCTACATTCCACAAATCTCCTAGTGAGCCTATACTCCAGGCCCATGACAATCAATACTACCCTCCAGAGCCCACCTTCAAAGCCTCCGAAATCCATTCAACCACTCCTCGTTTTGACCTCCCAATCGAAATTGACAAGCCAGCCAAAAATGCTGAACAAGAAGAGATGTTCAGAAAGATCAAAAGCCTAGAACAATCGTTCCGAGACATGCGAGGGTTAGGAGGACAGGTCAGTGTGGCCTACAAGGATTTATGCTTATTCCCAAATGTGCAATTGCCAGTTGGTTTCAAGATGCCCAAATTTGACCTATATAACGGGCATGGCAATCCAGTAGCCCACTTGAGAGGATTCTGCAGCAAGATGCGAGGAGCTGGGGGAAGAGACGAATTATTGATGGCTTACTTCAGTCAAAGTTTGAGCGGATCAGCTTTAGAGTGGTATACACGCCAGGACCATGGGAGATGGTACACCTGGGATGACCTAGCACAGGCATTTGCTTACCACTTCCAATACAATCTGGAAATCATCCCAGATCGACTATCTTTGACAAAATTTGAGAAAAAACACAATGAAAGTTTTAGAGAGTATGGTTTCCGGTGGAGGGAACAGGCAGCAAGGGTGGATCCTCCTATGAAGGAAAGTGAAATGGTAGACTACTTCCTACAAGCCCTGGAGCCAACTTACTATGCCTATTTGGTTTCAGCGGTAGGAAAATCATTCAACGAAGTAGTGAAGATGGGAGGTATGGTGGAAGAAGGCCTCAAGACAAATAAAATCATGAGTTATTCGGCCATTAAGGCGACTACTCAAGCTATTCAAGGCGGAGTAGGAGGAATTGGAAGAAAGAAAGGGGAGGAAGCAGCGGTGGTTGATTCAGGAACTTGGTTGGGATCCGGAGGTTCACCTCATTACTACAATCAACATCGATCCCACCAATCAACTTACCACCACAATTCGCCCCAACACTACTACCACCCGTCGGAACCTCATATTTCCATCAATCATGCACAAGCATACAATCAACCACCTACTCACACTCATTGGCGTGCCCCTGTCATACCAAGAACTTACCCACGAGCCTACCCCGGACCAGGTTTCAGGCCTAGGCAAGCATTCAGGGGAGAAAGGGAACAGAAAAAGAAAACCTTCACTCCATTGGGTGAATCCTACACTAGTCTGTTCCACAGGTTGAGACAGCTAGACATGCTAAGGCCGATACAATCCAAGCCGGCCAATCCTCCTCCAAAGAATCTGGACTACACCATAAGCTGTGAATATTGTTCCGGTACACCAGGCCATGATACAGAAAAATGCTGGCATTTGAAGAACGCAATACAAGAGCTGATTGATACTAACAAAATTGAAGTTCAAACCCCCGAAGCTCCCAATATCAACAAAAATCCAATGCCAACCCATCAGGAGGCCAATATGATAGAAATAGTACGGGCTGATGGGGAAACAAAAAAGCCATCGCAAACCGTCATGATGATTAGGTCTCATGAAACCAAGCCAGTTAAGCAATTAACAGAGGAGAAGTCGGTGCCTGAGCAAAACGAAAATGGTGATGAACCATCTGTGGTATTTGAGAAGGGATCTTCAAGCAAAATTGCTACAAAGCAGGAAGGATTAAAAGTGATTGTACCAGGGGTCGCCAACAAACCCATTGTAGTCGTGGAAGGAGCCCGTATAGAGCGGGTTATTATCAAGCCGGTAACCCAGTTACCAGTGATCAACAACAAGGCCATTCCATGGAACTATGAACGGGTAACGGTAATGTACAAAGGAAAAGAAGTAAAGGAAGAAGTCTGTGAGGTGCAAGGCTTGACTCGTTCGGGAAGATGTTTCACTCCCGAAGAGTTAAGAAAACCTAAAAATCCAACACTAATAAAGAAAGCTGTGACGGAAGAAGAAGCGGAAGAATTTTTGAGAAAAATGAAGCTCCATGACTATTCTGTTGTGGATCAATTGAAAAAGACGCCTGCTCAAATCTCATTATTGTCATTACTGATCCATTCAGGGGAGCACCGTCAAGCTTTGATGAAAATACTGAATGAGGCACACGTTCCTGATAAGATCTCCGTGCATCATTTGGGAAAAATATCCAACAGAATCTTTGAGGCAAACAGAATCACATTTTCTGATGATGAACTGCCTATGGAAGGTACTGAGCACAACAGAGCTCTTTACCTCACATTGAAATGTGAAAACTCCGTAGTAACCCGGGTATTGGTTGACAACGGGTCAAGCGCAAATATTTGCCCTCTCTCCACTCTGGGCAAGTTGAAAATCAAAGAGGAGAGGATTCAGAAGAATAGTATTTGCGTACGGGGGTTTGACAGTGGAAGCAGAGATTCATTTGGCGACATAGTGCTGGAGCTGACAATAGGGCCAGTTGAATTCACAATGGAGTTTCAAGTGCTGGACATAACTGTTTCCTATAATTTGTTGTTGGGTCGACCATGGATCCATGCTGCTAAAGCAATCCCGTCAACACTACACCAGGTAGTCAAGTTTGACTGGGATAAACAGGAAATAGTTGTGCATGGGGAAGACAGTTTAAATGCTCACAGCGGTGCCTTTGTGCTAGTCGAGGGAATAGAAAATGACCAGGGACCATGGGTGTACCAAGTGTCCGACACAGTGTCGGTAGAGAAAATTCCAGAGGGGAAGTACCTTCCGAATCCAAAGATAACCTCTGCATCAGTCATGGTAGCCTATGAAATGTTAAAAAATGGTTTTATACCCGGCAAAGGTTTGGGCTCATCTTTGCAAGGAATTATACAACCAGTATCTCTCCCCGAGAACTGGGGAACATTTGGTTTGGGATTCATACCCACTGTCACAGACGTGAGAAAGGCCAGAAAGCTGAAACAAAAGGCATGGGTTCTTCCAAAACCAGTCCCACATCTATCAAAGTCTTTTATCAAGATCGGTGCTAAAAATCACCTGATAACAACGATTCCTAAATCCTTGGTCAATCCTGAGGAGGAATTAATTGAAAGATTCGAGAAATTGTTTGACGATGTGAATATGGTGGAAAGCAGTGAAGGTTCTAGCAACACAAAAGTGCAATTCGTCGGGCCAGAGACAAGGCTTAATAATTGGAAAGCCACTCCTCTCCCTATTTGAAAGGAGTCTTGGTAGTTTATTTTGATTTTCCTTCAGTTTGTTTGGGTTACCTCAGGGTTGTAATCCCAATGTTTATCTTACAGTTTGTTTGAAGTGTGCGAACCTTGTTATCTTTCATCATCCAATAAAATACAGTTTCCCTTTCATTATCATTCCTGATATTTTTCTTTTCTTTTCTTCTTTTTCTGTACAGTTCTTTTTACGCTGGCTCTAGTGATATGGCATGCATGAGGAATCCTCAGCCCAGTCTTAAAAATCAATCTGATTCCGAAATAATAATTCAAGAAGTATATTGTGATTATGAATCAGAATATGATGAGGATGAGGCTTTCGAAGAGATTAGTAAAGAGTTAATTCATTTTGAGGAAAAAACCAAACCTAACCTGAGTGATACCGAAGGCATCAACATAGGGGACACGAATAATATCCGAGAAACTAAAATAAGTGTCCATCTCGAACCAAAGATCCGAGAAGAGTTAATTAAAGCACTCATAGAATTCAAAGATGTTTTTGCATGGTCGTATGACGACATGCCAGGTTTGAGCACTGATTTAGTGGTTCACAAATTGCCCACTGATCCAATGGTGCCTCCTGTCAAGCAAAAATTGAGAAAGTTCAAGCCTGATATGAGTGTGAGAAATTAAAGAAGAAATCACCAAACAGTTAGAGGCAAAGGTCATTCGAGTCACTCGATATCCTGTTTGGTTGGCTAATAACGTTCCTGTGCCAAACAAAGACGGCAAGATCAGAGTATGCGTCGATTATCGCAATCTCAACAAAGCAAGTCCGAAGGATAATTTCCCATTACCTAATATCCGTATATTTGATCGATAATTGTGCCAAGCATGAGATAGGATCGTTTGTGGATTGTTATGCCGGGTATCATCAAATTATAATGGATGAAGAAGATGCGGAGAAGACGGCATTCATCACACCATGGGGAACTTATTGCTACCGGGTAATGCCATTCGGTTTGAAGAACGCCGGGGCAACATACATGAGAGCAATGACCACGGTGTTTCATGATATGATACATAAGGAGATTGAGGTATACGTGGACGATGTGATCATAAAATCAAAGCATCAAGCCGACCATGTTGGGGATTTGAGGAAATTCTTCTTGAGACTTCGCAGGTACAACCTCAAGCTTAACCCTGCTAAGTGCGCATTTGATGTTCCATCTGGAAAGCTGTTGGGATTCATAGTTAGTCGGCGAGGCATCAAGCTAGACCCATCAAAGATCAAATCCATCAAAGAACTACCACCTCCAAGGAACAAAACTGAAGTAATGAGTTTGTTAGGGAGGTTGAATTACATCAGCAAGTTTATTGCTCAGCTCACGGCAACCTGTGAGCCTATTTTCAAATTGTTGAAGAAAGATGTTGCGGTCAAGTGGACTGACGAATGTCAAGAAGCATTTGATAAAATAAAAGGATACTTGTCAAATCCACCCGTGCTTGTTCCGCCAGAGCCAGGAAGACCTTTGATTCTTTACGTGACGGTCTTGAAAAATTCCTTTTGTTGTGTATTGGGGAAGCATGACCTCACCAGCAGAAAAGAACAGGCCATCTACTACCTTAGCAAGAAATTTACAGCTTATGAGGTTAAGTACACACATCTGAAAAGGACATGTTGCACCCTAACTTGGGTAGCTCAAAAATTGAAACACTATTTGTCATCCTACACTACTTACCTCATTTCGCGTCTGGATCCGTTGAAATATATTTTTCAAAAGCCTATGCCAACGGGAAGACTTGCAAAATGGCAGATATTGCTCACAGAATTTGACATCATCTATGTGACTCGAACTGCAATGAAAGCCCAAGCATTGGCCGATCATTTAGCCGAAAACCCGGTCGACGAGGAGTACGAGCCATTAAAAACCTATTTTCCCGATGAAGAAATAATGCATATCGATGAGATGGAGCAAATTGAAAAACCTGGCTGGAGACTTTTCTTTGATGGGGCCGCTAACATGAAAGGAGTCGGGATAGGAGCTGTAATTATTTCTGAAACAGGGCATCACTATCTTGTTACGGCTCAACTTCGATTTTATTGCACCAATAACATGGCTGAATATGAAGCTTGTATTTTGGGGTTAAGGCTAGCCGCAGACATGGGTATCCGGGAAATCTTAGTCATGGGAGATTCGGATCTTATGGTACAACAAATTCAAGGAGAATGGGAAACCCGAGACTTGAAGCTCATACCATACCGACAATGTCTACATGATCTTTGTCAGCGGTTTCAATCAGTGGAGTTCCGGCATATTCCAAGGATCCATAATGAGGTTGTCGATGCATTGGCTACCCTGGCATCAATGTTGCACCATCCGGACAAAGCTTATGTGGATCCACTACATATTCAAGTCCACGATCAGCACGCTTACTGCAATGTGGTTGAGGAGGAATTTGACGGTGAACCATGGTTCCACGACATCAAAGAGTATATCAGAATGGGGATATATCCAGCACAAGCCACAGGGGATCAAAAGAGAACCATTATGCGATTGGCAAATGGATTCTTCTTAAGCGGAGGAGTTTTGTATAAAAGAACACCAGACCTTGGATTGTTAAGATGCATAGATGCCAGACAAGCTACGACTATCATGTCTGAAGTACATGCGGGAGTTTGTAGACCCCACATGAGTGGATATGTGTTGGCAAAGAAAATTCTCCGAGCCGGTTACTATTGGCTTACCATGGAGCGAGATTGTATCAGTTCTGTGCGCAAGTGTCATCAATGCCAGATACACGGGGATTTGATTCATTCTCCACCATCTGAGTTGCATACAATGTCGGCACCATGGCCCTTCATCGCCTGGGGCATGGATGTGATTGGACCAATTGAGCCGGCAGCATCCAATGGGCACAGGTTCATTCTGGTAGCCATTGATTATTTTACCAAATGGGTTGAGGCCAAAACATTCAAATCAGTGACCAAGAAAGCTGTGGTCGATTTTGTTCACTCAAATATCATATGTCGATTCGGAATCCCAAAGGTGATCATCACAGATAACGGTGCTAATCTTAACAGTAACCTAATGAGGGAAGTATGTCAACAGTTTAAGATTATACATCACAGCTCTACCCCATATCGGCCCAAGGCGAATGGAGAGGTCGAGGCAGCCAACAAAAACATAAAGAAGATACTTCGGAAAATGGTAGAAGGCTCAAGACAATGGCACGAAAAATTACCATTTGCGTTGTTGGGATATCGCACTACTGTTCGCACTTCAGTAGGAGCAACTCCTTATTTGTTGGTATATGGCACTGAAGCAGTAATTCCTGCAGAAGTTGAAATTCCTTCCCTTCGGATCATCGCCGAAGCTAAGATTGATGATGATGAATGGGTCAAAACCCGTCTGGAACAGTTAAACTTGATTGATGAAAAATGATTGGCAGCAGTATGTCATGGCCAATTATATCAAAGAATAATAGCAAGGGCATACAACAAAAAAGTGCGTCCCCGAAAGTTTGAAGTGGGTCAACATGTGCTGAAACGTATTCTTCCACATCAGGCTGAAGCAAAGGGCAAATTTGCCCCGAATTGGCAAGAACCATTCATTGTGACCAGAGTATTGTCCAATGGTGCATTATATTTAACAGATACTGAAGGAAAATGCATAGACATGGCTATCAATTCTGATGCGGTAAAGAGATATTATGCATGATTTTTCCTTGGTATAAGTTATTAAATGTTTGTATTCGGCATTATTTCGAAGATTGGAATGACAAAGGCAATTTATTCTGCTATCCAAACACTGTACCCTTTGTTTTCCCTTTGAGCCACACTCGTTTCTTTCTTACCCTCTCTTGGAATCAATGAAAATCAAATAAAAAATATATATATAAAAAAAATAAAAAAGTAGAAAATCACTATTACGTAGTGAACTACGTTTGACCTGATTCCTCAAAGAGGATACGTAGGCGTCTCACGGCTCGGTCATAGGGTGCATAATATGCATAATATGCATAATGTGCACAAAAGGAAACATCAAGAGACCCCAATCAAGAAACTGGGGCAGGAATTGTGTTGGAAAATAAGAAAAATGATTCCAAGGGTTGTAATTTTTAAAACCCCTATCAAAATTGTTTAACTTTTGATATCTTTTCATTCCAACCACATACCAAAAGACCTTTCGACCAATCTTAGAAAGAACGCCGAGTCAAACAAATGAAGATGATTCATAACACTTTGGTCCAAACAAGAAGAAGTAATGAAAATGAGAGAGTCTTATAGGTGAAAACCCTCACGGGCACCATGAGGCGACGGAAGCTGAGAGAAAGAAAAATGAGAGAGTCTTATTGGTGAAAACCTTCGCAGGCACCATAAGGCGAAAAGAAATTAAGAAATGAACAAATGAGGAAGGTCTGTCGGTGAATTGGCAAAAGTAAAATTGGGTTGTGGAAATTTTGGGAAAACAAAATGAAACAATTGAAAAAGAGATTGGTTAAAAAGACTGGGTTGATTAATCCAAAATGCATACCCTGATCATTGGTGCCAGTGACTCCAATCAGATAAGTTCTTTATTCCTTCTCCAACAGTCATCCAAATTTGGATTTTTCTCTTCATTAGCAAAATCGTCATGTTTTCATCACTAATAATTTTACTCTTCTAAAGCTTTTGAGGTAAGTTTTGTTCCAAACAAATAAGAAGGAATATCAAGGTATACTACCAAGATTCAAGATTGCATAGGGAAAAATGCGGCCATGATGGGCAGGAAGTAATAGGTTAAAAATAAGATATGGATGCAAGAAAAGTTGAATCAGAAAGTGGTTCAGCAATGTCAGGAGAGACATATGATTACAATTGAAAGGGTTTGAAGTGAAAACAACAGTTGAGGATCCTATGGTTAAGGATCAATTACAAAGACAAAACTGTCTTTTCAATCGCTCCAAGGCAGTAAAACAAGACAAAGAGAAACCCCACCCTCAGCAAGAATGCCACAACTGACCACCCTGCTTTAAACTGACGAAATTTTCTTTGATTTAAAACAGGGGCAAAAACAACATTTGTGTCAGGAAACACCCGGTGAAGGAAAAAGCAATCAGGCGTCCACCTGGAGAACAAGGATGAAGAAAAGAAATAGCAATCAGGCGTCCACCTGGAGAACAAGGATGAAGAAAAGAATTAGCAATCAGGCGTCCACCTGGAGAACAAGGATGAAGAAAAGAAAATAGCAATCAGGCGTCCACCTGGAGAACAAGGATGAAGAAAGGAAATAGAAATCAGGCGTCCACCTGGAGAACAAGGATGAAGAAAGGAAATAGCAATCAGGCGTCCACCTGGAGAACAAGGATGAAGAAAAGAAAATAGCAATCAGGCGTCCACCTGGAGAACAAGGATGAAGAAAGAATAGCAATCAGGCGTCCACCTGGAGAACAAGGATGAAGAAAAGAAATAGTAATCAGGCGTCAGCCTGGAGAACAAGGATGAAGAAAGGAAATAGCAATCAGGCGTCCACCTGGAGAACAAGGATGAAGAAAGGAAGAAGTAATCAGGCGTCCACCTGGAGAACAAGGATGAAGAAAAGAAATAGTAATCAGGCGTCCACCTGGAGAACAAGGATGAAGAAAAGAAATAGCAATCAGGCGTCCACCTGGAGAACAAGGATGAAGAAAGGAAATAGCAATCAGGCATCCACCTGGAGAACAAGGATGAATAAAGGAAAAAGCAATCAGGCGTCCACCTGGAGAACAAGGATGAAGAAAGGAAATAGCAATCAGGCGTCCACCTGGAGAACAAGGATGAAGAAAGGAAATAGCAATCAGGCGTCCACCTGGAGAACAAGGATGAAGAAAGGAAATAGCAATCAGGCGTCCACCTGGAGAACAAGGATGAAGAAAGGAAATAGCAATCAGGCGTCCACCTGGAGAACAAGGATGAAGAAAGGAAATAGCAATCAGGCGTCCACCTGGAGAACAAGGATGAGGAAAGGAAATAGCAATCAGGCGTCCACCTGGAGAACAATGGAAGAATTAGCAATCAGGCGTCTACCTGGAGAACAAGGAAGAGCAGTTGGAATGTCAGCAATCAGGCGCCCACCTGGAGAATAAGGGAATACAATTGAAGTATCAAGCAATCAGGCGCCCCCCTGAAGAACAGAATGGCAATTTATCTTGACATTGCGGGATGAAGTCAAAAGCCCGCCCATATAAGAAAAGAGCACACTTAGAGTCAATAAAGCAGACGAGTCCAACTAAATCCCCAGCAGGACAACAAGAGTCCCAAACAGATGAAGAAAATACGGGACACAATGAAAAGGAATACGGAATAAGCCAAATGCCCAAGAGTCACCAAGATATCAAGACAACAAGAAACGCAAGGGCATGATCTAGATAAGATTTTATAATTCATGTACCATAGTCTAGTTTAGCTTTTTGTATTACCTTTGAAGTAAGGTGTAATAAGGAGGTCAGCAAGCAGTAAAAACAGCACGAAGCAGCAGTAACATCACAGTCCCACGGTAGTCCCAGCTACCCAAAACTTCCCGAACTACATTGACCTGATTCCTTTATAGCCAAGGATATGTAGGAAACCTTTGAAGCAGAGGTTCGGTCAAATCTTTCAAAAAATGCTTCCCACGGAGTATTCGAACAGGCAAAAATCGCTCGTATACGCTCACTTTATCTTTGCACGAAAACTCTTCGAGTTTCCGCACAAAGAGGGGCAGCTGTGAGCACGTGATTTTTGCCTCACGAAAACTACTCCAAAATAAATCAAAAAATAAAACAAAAAATTCTCTTAGTGTGCAATTTTTAGGATTTATGTGGCATTTATTAATTATTTTGTGTTTTGTCCGTAAATGTTTGCTTTGTTATAATTAAACGAAAATAAAATAAAAATACATGTTGCATGCATATCTAGGATTTAATTATGCATTTAAAAGATAATTAAAAGAAAATCACAAAAAATATGCATTTATCTTATTTTGGTCATTTAATTATGTCATTGTGTGATTAATGTTTTGTCTATGTGTTAATGGTTGTTAAAAGGTAATTAATATTTTTAAGGGTAATATAGATTTCTATATAAATTAAAATTAGGAATTAAAATGTAAAGAAAAACGGACTGGGCCATTTAATTGACAAAAAATTCAGGCCCAAAACAATGCATTTTACCCAGCCCATGTCAGTCAACCAAAAGACCATCAAACGACGTAGTATAGGGCAAATACTACGCCGTTTGATGATGCCCGGTCATTTAATTTCAAATGCAAACCATACGACGTCGTATGGTTGAATTTGATCGAGGCCATTCATTGTTTCTGATCCAACGGTCTCAAGAACTCACCCAGACCCGATCCATTTCACCCCCGGGCCAACCCTTTTCCCCAACTTAAACCAAACGACATCGTTTGGTTAAGTGAGTTGATCTTGACCGTGGATCATGTTTGATCTGACGGTCAAGATCAATCCACCCCACCCCTATAAAAGCCTAAATCCTACCCCAGCCCCCAAACCAAACACCCCACCCCCCGGTCTTGTTCATCATCTCTTTCAAAGAGGTCAGATGAATTCCACCGTCCACTACCGTGCACCGCCCACCTGAAATCGCCTCACGGCGGTTCCGGTGGTCCAAACAACCCCACCTTAACACCCTCGACTCCTCACAACCCCCTCTTTACGGATCTGGTGTTAGTTTCCCTCGAATCAGACCACATGATCTCGAATCCTTGATCGAAGGTTGGTCTGAAAACCCAACTTTATCCGATGACTTCCAAATTAACACCATAGCTTCCCCTAACTACCCTCATTACGGATCTGTTGTTCGTTGACTTCGAATCTTCCTGGAACTGCTCGAATCTTCATTTGAAGATTCGAGTAAAACCTAACCTTACCCAATGTACCTCTAACTCACACCAGTTATCCACCTGACCTCCCTCGTGCCTAAAACATCATTGGTTTGGTTCGAATATGTCTAGAAGTGTTCGAATTTGAGATCAAAGAATCTGAAACCCTAAAAAATTTCCAATCGTGGAGTTTACCCAAATTAAATGAGGGATTAAGGTCTAAGAGACTTTAATCGAGGTATTCTCAATTGAGAATACTTCGAATAAAGTCTGTTCAGCCTCAAAAGGTCCGAATCCAAAGTTGAGCTTTTGTCCGTGTAAATTTGAAGATTCAGAGGTATTCTTCTTACTTCTTTTGTATCCTATGTGTATATTGTTGCCTGTTTCAGTAGCTTGTGTAATTTTTCATATTTTGTTTATTTGATTCTGTGATTCTGTCTCATACCCGTTTATGTGATCAAATTATAACAATGTCTCTGTTTGTTGTGATTGTTTACAATGTGTGTAATCGACTCGACTAAGTACGTCGATTAGTTGTTTTATAAATTCCTGTTTCTGTTAATGTTGATTGAAACAACCTATTTATCTACTTGTAAACTGATTGTTGACAATTATGGTAGTTAGTCAGTCGATTAATTAGTGGTGTCAATTAATTAATTTTCGTAAAATCCTTGAGTCTGGCAATAATCCTGAAGTTATTTGATTTGCTCACTTTCATTATTTGCTGATCAATGTCAGCTATAATCATCTGATTAAGCTTCATTGATTAGTCTGTCTGTATAAACTGAATCATTTCAATATTCTGTTTGGTTTTGACCCTGATTGTTAATTACCCAATTAGTTAAAAACTCTGTAAATATTGTTCTGACTTGGTAATCCAGTGTTTTTCTTTTTCTCTGCGTTAAAGCCATAGGATTGGTTATAGCTATTTGAACAGATTGTAGAATCTGTTCTGATTTTGTATTAAGAACAGTAATAGCAGTAGGATTATAAGGGTACTTTGGGGAATGAAACAGTAACAACAGTGTGTTAGTGTTAATGTGTTATAGTGGAATGTTAGTGGCTATTAATTAATGGGATAATGGGAAACAAAGGGTAATGGGAGTGCTGAAAATTAGGAAAAGGTTTTATTTAATGGGATTTAAAGTAGAAAAGCAGAATTTTAGTGGGATTTTCTGATTTTAAAAGAAAGAAGGGGTCCGGGCAGCATTAGGGGAGTTAAGTTATATAAGAAGGGGAGTTGGGACTGATTTGAGGGCGACAGAAGTAAAAGGAGGAGAATACAGAGAGGAATCTGAAAAAGAGAGATTGAGATAGAGAAAAAAAATCATAGAGGAAAGAACAGGAAAAATCTAAAGAGAAGAAACAAAACTGAGTTGCCATTTCAGAAACAGAAATCGGAAAAGAAGAAAGAAAACAGAAAAAGAAACAGAAAAGATAACACTCACACACACACAGAATCTGAAACAGATATAGAAGAAGGAAAGAAAATCAGAAACATAGTTTTCTTTGAACCTGTCCGGGTTTGTTTATTGATATTGCTTGGTTTAAATCTGAAATTTTTCCTAAAAAATCCTGCCACTATGCGTCTGGGCTTCATGGATCTTGTTGTTTGTTGTTGAAATCTGTTGAAACATTGGTATATTCTGCTGATTTAGTTGCTGCTGCTACTGCTGAAATTTGCCTCTTTTACCCTCATTTCCAGGTATATATCTTTAGACTTGTGCTGTGGAAAGTTTCAACATTGCAAAAATGAATAAAGTTTGTAATTAATATCATGTCTTCTACTCGTTTAAGTTTATTAGTTTAAATTGCAGCTTTGTTTTAGTTGGTTAATATAGTAGTATGTTTGACATGATGACTATAAGTTAATCGTTTCTTTTGAAGTTCGTATAAGCTTTGTAATAATGTTGTCTATTTCAGAATCTCATTAAGTATAGTTATATTTGAATTGTCAAAAAAGGGCACATGGCAGAAAGCTGGCCATTAATTAAATCTTGTGATCTTGTTGATCAATTATAGGATAGTATGGAAATATTCGAGGGATCACATTACTAGCGTACCTCGTCATATATTTGATTTTTGTTTAAAGTCAAATAATGCAAGTTGAATTTTGTTCGTGTATGGTGTGATAATGGTTATGTGTATAACCAATAGGTGAAAGATGAATTGATATAATCCGTTATGTTTACGATATTTTAATATTACGGATGGTTCAGATGTATAATTGCGATACATGTAATATCATTTTATTAAATCGATTTGTATATTAGTTCTCTTTTTTAATAACAAATGGCCTACTTATTTAGGATTATAATTAGCTCATTTCTAAAAAAATAGCACATAAAATCATGACAACGATTTGCAAAAAATATAGATTTAGTATTTGTAGATGGCTTGAATAAGCCAAGAGAAAATGGGTTTAATTTTTACCTATCCGAAATTCAATCGTTGTAAGCAAATTAACCGAATAATTTGACCATTGGACTAAAATTAGTTGCTAAGAAGGTCGGATTTAGAAATATAAAATGTAACAAAAAATGTACAAATAGGGATCGCTCCAAATAGAATAATGAAATTTCTTCGAAAATATTAGTTTGTTTATCCAATTACTTCTTTCCGATTTTTGCATGTAATCCGCCCTTTTTGGGTATATTGATACGGTATTAACTAATAAAGTGGTAAGATGTAGTTTCACGTTATTTATTTTTATATCATTAACTCTTTAAATTCGAATAGTCTTTGAGAGACATAACTCATACGGGTAATAAACATTTGTAGAGAATTTATATTACCAGTAAAAATATTTTGCATAATTAGGGATGTGTTCGCGTGACTTGATTATACTTTTAAAGGCAATTCGGATTATGCGTTCGCACAACTTCGAGCAAATATTTTAATAAAAGGGGTTCTTCGGGATGTTAAAATAATGTCATATAATCCGAGATGTGCTGTTCACTGTTTAATCATACAAGGGCGACGATGTTCTTAATTCTATTTTAAATTTTGAACATATGATTTTTTTTACAATAAAAATATACAAAAAATAATATTGTCAATCTTATTGTGTACACGTATGCGTGACACGATTCTTCACGTTTATAAAAAATATAACACGAATATACGTACGCGTAATTCGTTTAAGGGTCTATAATTATAAACAATCTAAGGCGGTAACGGAATTATATAACAACAGAAAAATATATTTAGTAAATCAAGATAATTAAGCCAAGTATAAAAATGGTTAAGCGACGGTGCTAGAACCACGAAATTTGGGAATGCCTAACACCTTCTCCCCAATTAACAGAATTCCTTACTCGGATTTCTGGTTCGCAGAATAACAAACAGAGTCATATTCTCCTCGATTCGGGATTAAAACCGGTGACTTGGGACGCCTTAAAATTCCCAAGTGGCGACTCTGAAATAAACAAACAAATCCCGTTTCGACTGTCCTTTAATTGGAGAAAACTCCCTCGCACCCCTAGCGGGAGGCGGAAAGAGGAGGTGTGACAGAGCCTGGTGAGGCTAAGTTGTACGGTACAGACTTGGTAAAAGATGCCTTGGAAAAGGTAAAGTTGATTCAGGAAAGGCTTCGCACAGCTCAGTCCAGATAGAAGAGTTACGCGGATCAGAATACGTGTGATGTATCATTCATGGTTGGCAAGAAGGTTCTCTTGAAAGTCTCGCCAATGAAGGGTGTTATGAGATTCGGGAAGAAGGCAAGTTGAGCCCAATGTTTATTGGCCTATTTGAGATATTGAGGCGAGTTGGGGATGTTGCTTACGAGCTTGCTTTACTCCCCAGCTTATCGGAAGTTCATCCAGTTTTTCACGTGTCTATGCTTCAGAGGTATCATGCCGACTTGTCCCAGTGTTATACTTCAGTGCTATTCAGCTGGATGATAGTTTGGATTATGAGGAGGAGCAAATTGTCGTTGTTTCTAGATAGGATAGCCAGTTGAGATCTAAGAGGATTTCTGCGGTGAAGGTCTAGTGGAGGGGCCAACCAGTCGAGGAGGCGACCTGGGAGTCCGAGGAGGACATGCGAAGCAGATATCCACGCTTATTCGGCACTTCAAGAATGAATCTAAACCCGTTCAAGGATGAACATTTATTTAAGAGGTGGAGAATGTAACGACCCGATCGGTTGTTTGATTTCTAGAACCCCGTTCCCCTATTTAAGACTGCTCGTACTTGCTTTAACTGATTAAGGACTTGCGGGGATGGTTGCTTCGGGATTTGGAAGAGTTTGGGTTGAAATAGGAACAACTGGTTCCTTAAGGTTGGCCTAAAAGGTCAAGTTTGACTTCGGTTGACATTTTGAGTAAACAATCTCCGAATCGAGATTTGATGGTTCCAATAAGTTCGTACGATAATTTCAGACTTAAGCGTATGTCACGATCGGGTTTTGGATGACCCAGGGGTGTTTCGGCGCCTGATAGTGGAAGTTGATTCCTTAAGGATTTTGAAGTTCTTAAGTATTTAGTTTGGAGCGGGTTTTTATGTTATCGATGTCTGAACGGAGTTCCGAGACCAGGAATAGTTCTGTATTTCCATTTAAGACTTGCACGCAAAATTTAGCGTAAATCCGAGTAGTATAAGTGTATTTCGTCACATTGGAAGTAAATTGAAGAACTTGAAGTTCATAAGTTTGATTCAATTGGTTTTAGGAGGTGATTCTTAGATTTAGTGTTGTTTCGACCATTTTGAGGGTTCGAGTGAGTCCGTTTTATGATTTCAAACTTGTCGGTATGTTCGGACGAGGCCCGGGGGCCCCGGGCATCAATCAGACGAGGCTCGAGTGAAGTTGGAAAATTTGGAAAGGAGCTGAAGCTCCAGTCTTCTTTCATAACCGCACCTGCAGTTGGTTAGCCGCAGGTGCAAGACCGCAGAAGTGGTCGTGCTTTCGTAGAAGCAGCCAAGGCAGGCCAGCCCAAAGCCGCAAAAGCAGTTTTCTCCCTGCAGAAGCGGCCCAGCGGCCCACCTGAATTTCCGTAGAATCGGACACTTTTCCACAGATGCGGTGGGTGCAAGTGCGACCCAGGACCACAGATACAGAAATCACTGAAGCAGTGACCTTCATTTATTGCGGGTGTTAGCCATTTTTGGCTCATTTCCACTCATAAGTTGGGCGATTTTGGGGCTTTTGAGAGAAGATTTTCACCTGGCATCTTGAGGTAAGTTATTCCTACTTATTTTGAGTTTAACACTTGGGTTTTGGGTAGATTAACTCACAAAGATTTGTGAAAATCATGGGATTAGAGTAAAACTAGGGTTTTGATTAAAACAAGATTTAACCACGAAATTTATTATGGAATAAAGTAGAAATTATATATTCTTGATCCTTAGGTTATAGAGAACAATTTTCTCCAAAATATTTCCGGAATCCGGGCAGGTGGGCCTGGGGACGGATTTTAAGAAACTTGTGTTTAGGGTTGAGAAATTACTTTAATAGTTAGAATGCGAACTTGTGAGCTTGTATTGACTAGTTCCTACCTCGTTTAATTAGTTTTGGATCGTTCGGCTCCAAATTGAGGGTTTGAGTATGTTCTTCGTATTGGAAGTACGCTTTGGAGCGAGGTAAGTCTCTTGTCTAACCTTGTAAGAGGGAATTGTCCCCATAGATGAAATAATTGAATACTTTGCCACTAAATGTCGGGGCTACGTAAGCACTAGGTGACGAGAGTCCATGCGTAGCTACTATTATGTTAATTGTTCGAGTAGTTTAGGACTCGTATCATGCCATATTTGTAAATATTTATATCCTTTCATGCTAATAAGATCACTTAGTATATGCTAGAGATTTGGAAATAAACATATGTGAATGTATGCACTTGCTTGAACACTTGTATGAATTTATTTGAATATGAATGCGTCTTTATGTACTTTCTTGATGATAATTGATATTTGTGGATCGGGCCAATCGCCTCGGTAGAGATAGATGCATCTATGGTTCGCACCATTCGACCCCCTGACAGTGCACATTTTCTTTTCTGTTGGACCGGACTGTACGACCTCGGTATAATGTGCGCATGATATCTATGTGAAATCTTATTCATGACTTACTTTGTTAAATGCCCGGAAATGTAAATGGCTAATTGAGATATTATCTAGGAAATGACCTATCACTTCTTGCTATAAATTATTATTTATTTGTGACATTCGTGCTTAGCATAACACTTTCTTATATTATTTGACCCTAGTAAGTATCAAGTCAACCTCTTGTCTCTACTTCTTCGAGATTATACGGGATACTTACTGGGTACGTATTGTTTATGTACTCATACTACACTTTTGTACTTAATTGTACAGGATCTGAGGCAGGTACGTATGGTGCGCATTCTTGATCATAGTACGAGATTCCACGGTGAGCTGCTCCCTTCCTATGCCTTCAGCAGCATGATGGAGTCTCTCTTTGCTTTTGGCTGTCTATTCTATTTCAGACAGTAGGATAGATTTATTCTTTTGTATATTCTACTAGACGCCCATATACTTATGACACTAGGTCTTGGCACACACATTGGTAGACTATTCTTTTGGGATTGTATAGTTATTATTGTATGTTGCTAATTATCACTTGTTTTAAATTCAAATTAAGAAATTGTTGTAACTATTTTAGTAAAGTAAAACTAGAACTTATTAATATTTCGTGTTGGCTTCCCTGACAACGGCGTTGGGCGCTATCACGACCTGCAGTGAAATTGGGTCGTGATATTTTATCTAACAACTGCCCCTCAACACTATTAAGGACATTGCTACCAGCTTGGGTCTTAAAAAAAGTGACTCCTTTGGAACTTATTTGGGATTTCCAATCTTAACCAAAAACCCAAGACCTGCTGATTACCAATTTATTACAGATAAAATAAGGTCTAGATTGGCTTACTGGAAAACTAGGTTTATTAATATAGCAGGAAGAACCACCCTAGCCCAAGCATGCCTAAATTCAATCCCTAACCACTATATGCAATATACCTTACTCCCAACAAAAATCTTGAAAAATTTACCAAATTCAAAGAGATTTTATATGGGGGTCAACTTCTGAAAAGAAAAAAATTTTATTTAATCAAATGGTCTACGGTGTGCCAACAAAAGTCCAATGGGGGGCTGTGCATAAGAAATGCTAGTGTAAAAAATATTAGCCTTCTAACAAGCTTAGCCTGGAAACTGCTCACTAACACAATTACTTCGTGGGCAAAACTAATTATCACCTCCCATGACACTAGTAAAGCCAAAAACCACCACTATTTCGTTTGGAGGAGTATTTTGAAAGGATGGGAATATTGCACCAAGGGTATCATTTGGTCACCCCACTTGAGATCCAATATGAATATTTGGCATACAAGTTGGATCCCAAATATAAAAAACCTTAGGAGCACAGTTGAGGGACATCTTTCAATTGATGACTTTTCTCTAAAATTTAACGATATCTATAGTAACGATAATTGGAACTTCACAAAATTCTCTATAGCAATCCCCGAAGATATCAAAGAGCAGATCTCTAAGGTTAGGATTCGTACTAAGGGTCCGCTTTATGATACACCTATTTGGTCCAGAAACACAAAGGTTTTTTTTATCACAAACTCTTGCTATGACCTAATTGAATCACCAAAAGAAAGAGAAATTAATTTTGATTGGATTTGGAATTTAAACTGTCCAAATAAAATACACGTCTTCCTATGGTAATGCCTTCATAATAGACTACCATGTAGAGCGTACCTAGCTCATATAGGCATTAACATAGACCCCATGTGTCCAATATGTAAAACAAAGGAAGAATCCATCATGCACATTTTCTTTGCTTGTAAAATGACTAGTGCCTATTGGGATAGTGCGGGATGGTCAAATTATTATAAACCAACGGACATCAATTGACTTATACAAGTAAGAGATTTTAATCACAGCCTTGAAAATAGTTGTATAAACTAAAAGTCTCTTTTTCCGTTTTTATTATAGAATATTTGGATAAATAGAAATAACAACAACCAAAACAACACTTCTAACCACATAAACATTGACTTCATCATGCAAAGGTCTATAGAATACAAGCTTCTAACGGGAAATCATCACAGCTCTAACAAAAACATTCCTATCAATATAAAATGGCATAAACTCCCAAAAGGATGGTATAAATTAGATATTGACACAAGCTACTAAACCAATCAAGAGAGCGGCTTGGGAGATGTATTCAGAAACACAAATGAGAATTGGATAGTAGGTTTTACAAAAACTCATACAAATGGCTCATTGGAAGCAGAACTCCTGGCTCTACTGGAGGGACTTCAAATTGCTCAAGAATAGAATTTGTTGCTACTAGAAAAATAGACTCCACTCAGGTAATACAATGTATACTCCAAGATAATCAAATGTATGATGATATTGTTAACACATGCAGGTTGTTAATCCACCAAGAGAAGGAAGTGGTCCCAGGCACGTGTTCCGGTAAAGGAATGAAGTGGCCCATCAGTTAACAAAGAAGACTGACGTCCAAACAAGGACGAAAAAATATTTTGTCCAGCCCTCGTCTTTTGTTGAATCCTTTGTAATCAAAGACAAGAAGGAACAATATGTTTTTGTGAAGCATCTAGCTATTGATGCTTGTAATGTTCTAGCAAGCCTAGGTAATTAATGTGTCCTAAGTGACACGGACAATATTTGTAATTTTTTAAATCCTACATAGTATTAATATAAATATCATTGCTTGCTCAAAAAAAATACAAAATGTGAAAGAAGGAAACTCATTGAAAGCGAAGATGTGCTCTTTCTTTGGTTCCAAATTTCACAACTTACACTAAAAAATAACTTCCTCCTGCCACTACTAGTAATTCGACCAAAATCGACCACGGCCGATTGACTCCAAATATTTTCTTTTTCAAATTTTTTTTTTACGAAATGATCGAATTCGTTGGATTTTTCATGAGCCAAAATACGAAAAAAATATTTCATGTCCCGTGAAATTTATTTTTCAAAAAAACCTATCAACTTCGGTCTGTTTTTCATTTAAAATATAAAATTAATATTCAAAAAATCAATCAAAATTTAAGTTATTTCGGTCGATCATTTTAAAAACTAAATGCTTTCGGTCGATAATTTTATTTATTTAATAAAATCGATCGAAATTGGTCGATTATTTTTTGTAAAAATACAATTAAAGAGTATAAATAAAATAAAATAAATTAAAGTCTTAAACCAAAAAACACTAATAGTCTAGTGGCAGCATAGTATGTTATTACAGTGTAGGCCCCGGTTCGATTTTCAAGTGGTGAATTTTTAATTACATAACTAAAAAAATTAATCGATTTTTTTGGGTTGTTTGAGGGCGGGTGGCTCTACCGATCGCACCATTACCAACTGCAATAAATTGGTCGATTGTTGATCGATTTTTGTCAATTACCAACAAATATCGATCGATTTTGATAGTCTATTTTTGTCTTATTTTTTAGTAGTGTACCCTCTCTATATATATTGTTCCGGATATGGATTGGTTTCCCTGTACTTTCTAAACAACCTTTTGTATTTCTCGTTCAGTAATGGTCACTTTATATATCTAAGAAAGCACACTCTACTTTTTCTTCAATTCTTTATCTAATTGTTAATTTCGAGACCATTGAGGTGAAGACAACGACTTTAACTTTAATAGAAAAGGTTACAAATAGAACCATTTCATGAACAGAGATATTTCTTTTCATATTGTACTACTATATGAATTATCGTCTTGATTATTGACTATAGTGAATCTAAACTTGACGCAGCGAGTTCGAGATAATCTACTGCGTTTAGCTCAAACCCAAGTAATTAATTCATGTAAAATATACTGGTGCATGCAATCTTTCTGGACAGTTTGAATTGGACAAAAAGGCAAACCACAAAAATGAAAAAATAATACAAGATAGACATTGTATATATGTGATGTCTTTACAAAGAAGATAAAGGAATAATTCCACATTAGATTTGATTTAATAGGTGACCACTCACCCAAATGTACTCTTCATGTTCAAGTCTCGATTTCATTAATATTAGTCCATACTTTCCGATTTGCATGAGATGCGTATCCAAACCTAGCTGGCTAATTGTTTTACGTGCCAAATTTGGCTAGAACCAACAGTCTTTTTTCTTTAGAGTCAAAATATTTCCTTGTGAAAAGTACCAATCGCTAATAAATTACTTAAAGATTTTTTTTAATTCTCATCCATTATTTTATTAGCCTTCTCCTCATGATCTAACATTAAAAGTAAAGACGAAGCTAAGGTTTAAAATTTATGGGTTTCGGATTCTACTCATTTTAAATTACTGGATTCTAAATTAATATTTTATACATATTCAATAAATTTAAAAAATTAAATATAGAGTTTGAACTAAAGCACCCACCCATAAAGAACATGATAGCTCCGACACGGATTAGAAGGAGAGCAACGTATGATACGAGCTCTTACAGAATCAATTTTGAAGATATTTACTTTCCGAGCAATTAATATAGAATTTTATTACTTTCTATATAATAATTATCATAGCACGAGTAATATTATCTGAAGGAGCTTTAACTTGTAGACTGTGGTTTGTTATCAAACTTCCAAAATTCGAGCCTAAATTATTAACCATATGAACCATCTCGCTAGAATATACAACAGTAATGATGAAAAGAATAAGATTGGAGAAAAAAACAATTTACACATGATTTTCAAAGGATGGCAGTTACCTAATAGAATTAATATGCTTACCCCTTTTTTAACATGAAAAATATGACAAAATACGAAGGGGACCATATATAGTGTCATTGCATTAAGTATATATATTATGCATTTGTCAAAAAGGAGAGGAGCCTTCCAAAGCAAATTCAAATTATGATATATTTATTCTCTCTTTGGCACCATTGGAAAAGATGAAGAACATCTCTACATATCTTTTCTACCTTGCTATGGTAGGCTTTGTTTTCATCCAAGTCAACATATATAGTGTGATGACCCGAAAGTTCATCACTTGTTTTAAAATGAATTCTGTGTTCCAAGACCTTAAAAACCTCTTTCGACATTATCTCGATTTGCGTGCGCAGTTCGGGCGCGTATCCGGAAAGCCATTATGTGAAAATCTGTGATAAATAATGAATTTTGACAGTAAAATGAATTGATTTGACTTCAGTCAACATTTTGGGTAAACGGACCGGACCAGTGATTCGACGATCCCGGGAGGTCCGTAAGAAAATATGGGACTTGGGCGTATGCCCGGAATCGAATTCCGAAGTCCCAATCCCGAGAAATAAATTTTTAAAGAAAACTATTTTCTAAAATTGTTTATGAGTTTTGGAAATAAAAAGTGTTTAAAACTTGATGGTATCGAGCCCGTATTTTAGTTCCGGAGCCTGGTACAGGTCTTATATGTTATTTAAGATAAGTCTATGAAGTTTGGTAAGAAACGGACTTGAAACGACGTGAATCGGATCGTTTTTTAGAAAAATAAAAAATTTGAAGTTCTTGAGAAATTTCATGATTTTGATGCTAAATTCATAGTTGTTGATGTTAATTTAGTGATTTGAATGCACGAGCTAGTCCGTATGATGTTTTTAGGTTGGTATGCATGTTTGGGTTGGAGCCCCGAGAGCTCGGGTGAGTTTTGGGTAGGCCACGGGATGGATTTTGGACTTGAGGAATTGCAGACTTTCAGTTGTGCATTGCAGGCCTGCAGGCTTCGCATTTTCGAAGCCTGGCTTGCAATTGCGAGTTCGCAAATGCGAAGCCCTTGTCGCAAATACGAACATTGGCCCAGACCAACTACCTCGCAATTGCGAGGAAATCCATCGCAAATGCGATGCCTCCCCTCCTTGCCAGCAGTCGCAAATGCGATGCAATCTTCGCAATTCCTATCTCGCAAATGCAAGAGGTTGCTCGCAATTCCCAACATAGCAGAGGTCGGGGTTCACAATTGCGAACCCATGTTCGCAATTCCCATATCTGCAACCTACAATTTTTATACTTAGCCGAAAATCACCCATTTTTCACACTATTTCAAAACCAAAACACTCTTGGGTGATTTTTCAAAGACAACTCTTCTTCCAAATCGATTGTAAGTCAATTTTAACTCGTTTTCTTCAATCATTAACATCTTTTCACATGATTTCAACTCAAAATCAATGATTTTCATGGGGGAAATTGGGTGTTTTGGGTAGAACCTAGGTTTTTCAAAAATTGGGGATTTGGACCTCGATTTGAGGTCCGATTTCAAAACAAATTATATATTTGAGTTCGTGGGGGAATGGTAATCGAGTTTTGGTTCGAACCTCGATTTGATTCATTTACAAAACAAATTATATATTTGACCATGTGGGCTCGGGGGCAATTTTTGACTTTTTGGGTAAAACTTTGGAAAACCCATTTTCATGCATTAGAGTTGATTCATTTAGCGTTTATTGATGTAATTAAGTAACTTGTGACTAGATACGAGCGAATTGGTGATGGAATCAAGAGGTAAAGCGATAGTTGAGACTTGAATTGTGTTCGTGGCATCGAGGTAAGTGTTTGGGCTAACCTTAGCTTGAGGGATTAGGAGTTGTGTCCTATTTGCTATATGTTATTTGTTGAGTACGACGTATAGTTATGGTGACTAGTATCTATACGTTGGTGTCAAGCATGTCCGTGAGTCTTATACTATGATTAATGTGACTCCATTTCGTATTGTTCATGCTCTATATGATAATTTCTATTGAGGAACATGACTTGTGGAAATATTATTGTAATTGAACACGGTAGAGCGTTGGCTCAAGTTGAGAATTTAATTGTTGAACATGGTAGAGCATTGGCTCAAGTGGAGAATTGAATTGTTGAACATTGTAGAGCATTGGCTCAAGTTGAGAATTGAATTATTGAACATTGTAGAGCATTGGCTCGAGTTAAGAATAGAATTGTTGAACATTATAGAGCATTGGCTCAAGTTGTGAATTGAGTTGTGAAGTAAATGTGAAAGAAGAAAGGAGAAAGAGAATCATGATATTGTCTCACTTGTCGGGATATTATTGTGTTGATACTATCTCCCTTGCTGGGATTTGATTGTTGTACAATTGTTCCCTTGCCGGGATTTTATTGTGATTTCATTTATTTCCTTGCCATTATTTCTTGTGATTGTTGTTTGGGTAAGGAAGAGTGTTAAAGCATGAAGGGTGATGTCGTGTATGATTTGTGAGGAAAGAGTGTAAAGCACGAAGGGTGATGTTGTGCCGCACGATGTACCATTCTGTGCCTATTATATTGATTTTATGGTGAGGATGAGAGTAAAAGCACGAAGGGTGATGCCGTGCAGTTTATATTGATTCATATGGTGAGGACGAGAGTAAAAGCACGAAGGGTGATGTCGTGCACTTGTCCTTGATTTTCCTGATTCTTGCTGATAATTGAATTATGTTGTCCTTTACGTTTATTTACTGATTTTCTGTTGTTACTTGATTTTATTTCAATGTTATAGATTCCATTACCTTATTTGCCTTGTGTTTGTTGTTTGGGTGAGGAAGAGTGTAAAGCACGAAGGGTGATGCCGTGTATTATTTTGGTGAGAGAGTGTTAAAGCACGAAAGGTTATGCCGTGTATTGTTATGGATTGATATTAGCAGTATTATTAAATATTTACAATGTAGTCTTCCGCTCATTCAATTCCGTTGTTATCTAATTGTTGGCTCTAAACTGTTATCGGATTAAAAATGGAAAGACGGTAAATATTTTAATTGGTTGGCTTGCCTAGCTTTCACTAGTAGGCGCCATCACGACTCCCGAGGGTGGAAAAGCTGGGTCATGACAAGTTGGTATCAGAGCTCTAGTTACATGGGTCTCACAATTTACAGACAAGTTTAGTAGAGTCTGAGGGATCGGTACGGAGACGTCTGTATTTATCCCCAGAGGCTACAGAGTTAGGAAAAACTTCACATCTATTCTTTCCTGTCATGCGATTTTGTTCTCTCAATGCTAAATTGAAACCTCTACTCTTGTCCTTTCGTGAATGGCGAGATCACGTACCGCTTCTTCGGCCGAACAGCAGTACAGACCGGTGTTAGATCAGCTACATCTTTGGAGGCTTTACGGAGATTGGATAGGTTTTACCCGGCTCTTCACTACTACTTTCAGTAGTGCATCTTCTGAGGATCCCCAGGATTATTAGGACAGCTGTTATGAGGTTCTCAGGAACATGGGGATAGTAAAGACCGATGAGGTTGACTTTGCTACTTTTTGCTCGTCTAGATCTGCTAAGACTTGTTGGAGAGATTTTTGTTTGGCTAGACCAGTTAGGTCATCAGCTTTGACTTGGGATCAGTTTTCTTAGCTATTTCTGGAGAAGTTTATCCCCATCACTCAGAGAGAGATCTATCGAAGGCAGTTTGAGCGTCTCCAACAGGGTTGTATGACTGTTACTCAGTAATAGACCATATTCAGTGACTTGGCTCGTCATGCTCTTATCATACTTCCGACCAAGAGAGAGAGAGAGAGTGAGGAGGTTCATTGAGGGACTCGTTCAGCCCACTCAGTCAGCTAGAGGTGGAGGTAGAGGTACTAGAGGTGTAGGTAGAGGTATTAGAGGTGGAGGTAAAGGTGTTAGAGGTGGAGGCCAGCCAGCAGCAGGCCGTCCTAGAGATGTAGTTTAGGGTGGTAGGGCCTGGCCCCGATGTTATGCTCTTCCAGCCAGGCCCGAGGCCGAGGCTTTCGATGCAGTAATCACAGGTACTATTCTGGTTTGTGGTAGAGATGCTTCAGTTTTATTTGATCCAGGGTCTACGTACTCCTTTGTGTCATCTTATTTTGCACCGTATCTGGCCATGCCTAGTGACTTTGAGTGCTCCTGCTTATGTGTCTACACCGGTAGGTGATTCTATTGTGGTAGGTCGAGTCCATCGTTCATATATAGTTGTGATTGGGGGTATTGAGACTCGTGTAGATTTGCTTCTTCTAGACATGGTTGATTTCGATGTCATATTAGGGATGGACTGGTTATCACCTTATCATGCTATCTTGGATTGTCATGCCAAGACGGTGACCTTAGCCTTGCCGGGTTTACCTCGCTTAGAGTGGAGAGGAACTTCAGGTCATTCTACCCGTAGTGTTATCTCTTATATGAAGGCTCGGTGTATGGTCGAGAAGGGGTGCTTGGACTATTTGGCCTATGTTCGTAATTCTAGTATTGAGGTCCCTTCTATTGATTCTGTGCATGTTATTCGTGAGTTCCCTGAGGTATTTCCTTCAGACCTGCAGGATATGGCACCCAACAGGAATATTGACTTTTGCATTGATTTGGCTCCGGGCACTCAGCCCATTTCTATCCCGACGTATCGTATGCCCCCGCCTGAGTTGAAAGAAATGAAGGAGCAGTTGCAAGACTTGCTTGAGAAGGGTTTTACTAGTCCCAGTGTTTCGCCTTGGGGTGCGCCGGTGTTGTTTGTTAAGAAGAAGGATGGATCAATGAGAATGTGTATTGATTACCGATAATTGAACAAGGTTACAATCAAGAATAAGTATCTACTACCGAGAATTGATGATTTGTTTGATCAGCTTCAGGGTGCCAAGGTATTTTCGAAGATTGACTTGAGATCTGGCTACCATCAGTTGAGGATTAGGGCATCCGATGTCCCTAAGATTGCTTTCCGCACTCAGTACGAGCATTATAAGTTCTTGGTAATGTCATTCGGGTTAACAAATGCCCCGACAGCTTTTATGGATTTGATGAACCGGGTGTTCAGGCCTTACTTAGATTCGTTCGTGATAGTCTTCATTGATGATATTTTGATCTATTCCCGTAGTTGGGAGGAGCACGAGCAGCATCTTAGAGTGGTTCTTTAGACCTTGAGGGATAGTCAGTTGTATGCTAAGTTTTCGAAGTGTGAGTTCTGGTTGAGTTCAGTTGCATTCTCGGGTCATATTGTATCAGGAGAGGGTATTCAGGTTGATCTGAAGAAGATTGAGGCAGTCAAGAACCGGCCTAGACCAGCATCAACTACAGAGATTCGGAGTTTCTTGGGATTGGAAGGCTACTACCGTCGATTCGTGGAAGGGTTTTCATCTATCGCATCCCCGCTGACTAGATTGACCTAGAAAGGTGCCCAGTTTAGATGGTCGGACGAGTGTGAGGCGAGCTTTCAGAAGCTCAAGACAGCTTTGACTACGGCACCGGTGTTGGTTTTGCCCACATGTTCAAGTCCTTATACGGTTTATTATGATACATCTCGTATTGGACTTGGTGCGGTGTTGATGCAGGATGTCAAGGTCATTGCCTATGCTTCACGGCAGTTAAAGATTCATAAGAAGAACTATCATATTCATAATTTGGAGTTAGTAGTCGTTCACTCGTTGAAGATTTGGAGGCATTATCTGTATGGCGTGGCACGTGAGGTGTTCATGGATCATAAGAGTCTGCAGTATTTGTTCAAGTACAAGGAGCTAAATTTGAGGCAGAGAAGGTGGTTGGAGATATTAAAGGATTATGATATCACCATCTTATATCATCCGGGAAAGGCCAATGTGGTGGCCGATACTTTGAGTAGAAAGTCAGCCAGTATGGATAGTCTTGCTTATATTCTGGTCGATGAGAGACCGCTTGCCTTGGATGTTCAGTCTTTGGCCAATCAGTTGGATATTTCTGAGCCCATTCATGTGTTAGCTTGCACGGTCGCTCGTTCCTCTTTATTGGAGCGTATCCGTAATCGGTAGTATGATGATCCCCATTTGTGTGTCCTTAGAGACACGGTGCAGCACGGAGGTTCCAAGCAGGTTACTTTAGGTGATGATGGAGTTTTGAGATTGCAGGGTCGAATTTGTGTGCCTAATGTGGATGGGCTTTGAGAGTTGATTTTAGAGGAGGCCCATAGTTACCGGTACTCTATTCATCTGGGCGCCGCGAAGATGTATCAGGATTTGCAGCAGCATTATTGGTGGAGAAGAATGAAGAAGGACATCATTGCATATGTGGTTCGGTATTTGAATTGTCAACAAGTTAAGTACGAGCATCAGAGACTTGGTGGTTTGTTCTAGAAGATTGAGATTCCCGAGTGGAAGTGGGAGCGCATCACTATGGACTTCGTTGTTGAACTCCCACGGACTCAGAGGAAGTCCAATGCAGTGTGGGTTATTGTTGATAGGCTGACCAAGTCAGCACATTTCATTCATGTGTTAGTCTCCTACTCTTCTGAGAGGTTAGCTGAGATCTATATCCGGGAGATTGTTCGTCGTCATGGTGTGCCCGAGTCTATCATTTTGGATCGAGGTACGCAGTTTACCTCCCATTTTTGGAGAGCAGTTCAACGGGAGTTGGGCACACGGGTTGAGTTGAGCACAGCATTTCATCCTCAGACGGATGGACAGTCCAAGCGGACCATTCAGATTTTGGAGGATATGCTCCGAGCTTGTGTCATTAACTTTGGAGGCTCATGGGATCAGTTTTTGCCTTTACCGGAGTTTGCCTACAACAAAAGCTACCAGTCGAGTATCCAGATGGCTCCTTATAAGGCTTTGTATGGTAGGCGGTGTCGGTCGCCAGTTGGATGGTTTGAGCCGGGAGAGGCTCTGTTGTTGGATACGAATCTGGTTCAGGATGCCTTGGACAAGGTCAGGATTATTCAGGATAGGCTTCGTACAGCTCAGTCCAGGCAAAAGAGTTATGCCGACCGTAAGGTTCGAGATTTGGCATTCATGGTTGGTGAGCGGGTATTGCTTCAGGTATCGCCTATGAAGGGCGTGATGAGATTTGGGGAAAAGGGCAAGCTTAGCCCTAGGTTCATTGGCCTATTTGAGATTCTGGATCGAGTGGGAGAGGTGGCTTACAGACTTGCGTTGCCGCCGAGCTTATCAGTCGTGCATCCAGTGTTTCATGTGTCCATGTTTTGGAAATATCACGGCGATCCATCCCACATGTTAGATTTCAGCACTATCCTTGTTGGACAAGGACTTGTCTTATGAGGAAGAGCCGGTAGCTATTCTAGACCGGCAGGTTCGTCAATTGAGATCGAAGAGTTTTCTTTCTGTTCGTGTTCAATGGAGAGGTCAGCCCGCTGAGGGATCGACCTGGGAGTCCGAGTCCGATATACGGAGCCGTTATCTCCATTTTTTCCCCGACTCAGGTACTTCCTTCTTATGTCCGTTCGAGGACGAACAGTTGTTTTAGAGGTGGAGAATGTGATGACCCGAAAGGTCATCAATTATTTTAAAATGAATTCTGCATTCTGAGGCATTAAAAACCTTTTTCAGCATTACCTCGATTTGCATGCGCAGTCCGGGTGCGTATCCGGAAAGCCATTATGTGAAAATCTGTGAAAAATGATGAATTTTGATTATAAAATGAATTGATTTGACTTAGGTCAACATTTTGGGTAAACGAACCGGACCCGTGATTCGACAGTCTCGAAGGGTCCATAGGAAAATGTAGGACTTGGGCGTATGCCCGGAATCGAATTCCGAGGTCCCAATCCCGAGAAATGAATTTTTGAAGAAAATTATTTTCTAAAATTGTTTATGAGTTTTGGAAATAAAAAGTGTTTAAAACTTTATGGTATCTGGCTCGTAATTTGGTTCTGGAGCCTGGTACAGGTGTTATATGTGATTTAAGATAAGTCTGTGAAGTTTGGTAAGAAACGGACTTGAAACGACGTGAATCGGAATGTTTTTGAGAAAAATGAAAAATTTGAAGTTCTTGAGAAATTTCATGATTTTGATGCTAAATTCATAGTTGTTGATGTTAATTTAGCGATTTGAATGCACGAGCGAGTCCATATGATATTTTTAGGTTGGTGTGCATGTTTGGGTTGGAGCCACGAGGGCTCGGGTGACTTTTGGATAGGCCACGGGATGGATTTTGGACTTGAGGAATTGCAGACTTTCAGCTGTGCATTGCAGGCCTGCAGGCTTCGCATTTTCGAAGCCTGGCTCGCAATTGCAAGTTAGCAAATGTGAAGGCCTTGTCGCAAATACGAACATTGGCCCAGGCCAGCTACCTCGCAATTGCGAGGAAATCCATCGCAAATGCGATGCCTCCCCTCCTAGCCAGTAGTTACAAATGTGATGCAATCTTCTCAATTCCCATCTTGCAAATGCGAGAGGTTGCTCGCAATTACCAACATAGCAGAGGCCGGGGTTCGTAATTGCGAACCCATGTTCGCAATTTCCATATCTGCAACCTGCAATTTTTATACTTAGCTAAAAATCTCCCATTTTCACACTCTTTCAAAACCAAAACACTCTTGGGCGATTTTTCAAAGACAACTCTTCTTCCAAATCGATTGTAAGTCAACTTTAACTTGTTTTCTTCAATCATTAACATCTTTTCACATGATTTCCACTCAAAATCAATGATTTTCATGGGGGAAATTGGGTGTTTTAGGTAGAACCTAGGTTTTTCAAAAATTAGGGATTTGGACCTCGATTTGAGGTCCGATTTCAAAACAAATTATATATTTGGGTTAGTAGGGGAATGGGTAATCGGGTTTTGATTCGAACCTCGGGTTTTGACCATGTGGGCCCGGGGCGATTTTTGACTTTTTGGGTAAAACTTTGGAAAACACATTTTCATGAATTGGAGTTGATTCATTTAGCGTTTTTGATGTAATTAAGTAACTTGTGACTTGATACGAGCGAATTGGTAGTGGAATCAAGAGATAAAGCGATAGTTGAGACTTGAATTGTGTTCGTGGCATCGAGGTAAGTGTTTGGGTTAACCTTAGCTTGAGGGATTAGGAGTTGTGTCCTATATTGAGTACGACATATAGGCATGGTGACGAGTATTTGTACATTGGTGTCAAGCATGCCCGTGAGTCTTATACTATGAATAATGTGACTCCGTTTCGTATTGTTCATGCTCTATATGATAATTTCTATTGAGGAATATGACTTGTGGAAATATTATTGTAATTGAACATGGTAGAGCGTTGGCTCAAGTAGAGAATTTAATTTTTGAACATGGTAGAGCATTGGCTCAAGTGGAGAACTGAATTGTTGAACATTGTAGAGCATTGGCTCAAGTTGAGAATTGAATTATTGAACATTGTAGAGCATTGGCTCGAGTTAAGAATAGAATTGTTGAACATTATAGAGCATTGGCTCAAGTTGTGAAGTAAATGTGAAAGAAGAAAGGAGAGAGAGAATCATGATATTGTCTACCTTGCCGGGATGTTATTGTTTTGATATTGTTTCCCTTGCCGGGATTTGATTGTTGTACTATTTTTCCATTCCCGGGATTTTATAGTGATTTTATTTATTTCCTTGCCCTTATTTCTTGTGATTGTTGTTTGGGTGAGGAAGAGTGTTAAAGCACGAAGGGTGATGCCATGTATGATTTGTGAGGAAAGAGTGTAAAGTACGAAGGGTGATGTCGTGCCGCACGATGTACCATTTCGTGCCTATTATATTGATTTTATGGTGAGGATGACAGTAAAAGCACGAAGGGTGATGCCGTGCAGTTTATATTGATTCTTATGGTGAGGACGAGAGTAAAATCACGAAGGATGATGTCGTGCACTTGTCCTTGATTTTCCTGATTCTTGCTGATAATTGAGTTATGTTGTCCTTTACGTTTATTTACTGATTTTCTATCATTACTTGATTTTATTTCGATGTTATAGATTCCCTTACCCTATTTGCCTTGTGTTTGTTGATTGGGTGAGGAAGAGTGTAAAACACGAAGGGTGATACCGTGTATTGTTTTGGTGAGAGAGTATTAAAGCACGAAAGGTGATGTCATGTATTATTTTGGTGAGAGAGTGTTAAAGCACGAAAGGTGATGTTGTACACTTGTCTTTGATTTCCTGATTTTTATTGATAATTGAGTTACGGTTTCTCTACATTTAATTGATGGCTTCCTGTTGATACTTGTTGTACCCCGCTGCATGATCCCCCTTCCTATTTTCAATTGAACTGTGGAGATCCTCATATTTATTTATTGTTCTTCCTATTATTCGTGACATATAGTGCCAGTACACACAGAAATATTCACTTATTAATTCTGTGGAAAATTAATGGCCAGCCCATAGATCTGCATGATTCTCCCGCTCCTCTTACCTCGCCTATATAGCTTTAGTTTGATGTCCCCATGATATATAAATTTGAAAAATTGAATTCTAATAGGTCATTTTCTGATCCTATACATAACAATGGAATTCATCTGCTTAAGTAAACGAAACAACAATGATACACACTCATATATATATATATATATATATGGTAAAATTTATTTGTTGGCCCCCATATTCCAAAAAGTTGAATGGAGCACCTGATTGAATGTTGAGTTATTTACCCTAAAGAACGTAGATCAATTCTATTTAAATTTTTTTCAATTTTTAGCGGTGTACTCATATTTTAAAAATCCTAAATATACCTATATATATTTGTGAGCAGTGTCATGAAAAGTGCGGACAAAGTAAGAGCTCTATGGAGAAGAGTCATGGGTAGTGTCTCTTAAACTTGTCATGAATTGGTTTCAAGTTTGAATTGGAACAATTAAAAATGGGTGGTTTAGAACCATGAGCCCATGGTAGGCTCAGCATCATACATATAGTCATATAAGAAATTGTTATAAAATATAACCCAAAATAACAATATAGAACAAGCAAAAACAAACTAAGAGATATAGAGAGAAAGAGAAGAAGAGAGATTCTTATTTCTTCATCAATTATGTGTGTTTTTCTATCTATTACAGGGCCTTTATATAGGCATAAAAAGTGAAGAAAATATATCATGGAATATGTCATTGAACATACAAAATATGTCATAAAATATGTCATTAAACATTTGAGATGAAGATCATGGAAGAAGAGCAGACATCCAACATAATGTAATATTTATCATAACACTCCCCCTTGGATGTCCATAGATAATGTGCCTCGTTAAAACTTTATTAGGTAAAAACCCTATGGGAAAAAATCCTAGTGAAGGAAAAAGAGTACACAAGTTTAGAAATACATCTTTTGGTTGCCTCGTTAAAAACCTTGCAAGGAAAACCCAGTGAGACAAAACCTTGTAAGGAAAAAAGAGTACAACGCGTATTAACTCCCCCTAATGAGAGCATCAACTCACATCCTTGAGCCTTCGTATCTCAATTTTGTACACCAGTTTCTTGAAGGTTGATGTTGGTAGAGATTTGGTGAACAAATCAGCCATATTATCACTTGATTGAATCTGTTGCACATTGTTTTCACCATTATTTTGAATATCATGTGTAAAAATAACTTTGGTGAAATGTGTTTTGTCCTATCTCCTTTTATAAATCCTCTGTTCAATTGGGCTATGCATGCTGCATTGTCTTCATACAAAATTGTGGGTAGTTTGTCACACTTCAAACCACATTTGTCTCGGATAAGATGTATTATAGACCTCAACCAAATACATTCTCGACTTGTTTCATAAATAGCAATTATCTCAGCATGATTAGAAGAAGTAGCCACGATTGATTGCTTAGTCGATCGCCAAGATATGGCAGTGTCGCCACATGTAAACATATAACCTGTTTGAGATCGAGCCTTATGTGGGTCAGATAAATACCCAACATCGGCATAACCAACAAGATCGAGATTGCAATCATTGTCATAAAATAAGCCCATATCGGTAGTCCCTTTTAGATATCGCAATATGAGTTTGATCTCATTCCAGTATCTCTTTGTAGGAGTAGGGCTATATCTTGCTAAGACATTAACCGAAAAAGTTATGTCAGGCCTTGTAGTGTTAGCAAGATACATTAGTGCACCAATTGCACTAAGATATGGTACTTCAGGACCAAGAAGCTCTTCATTCTTTTCTTGAGGTCGAAATGGGTCCTTATTCACATCAAGTGATTGAACAATCATCGGAGTACTTAATGGATGTGCCCCATCCATGTAAAACCATTTCAATACCTTTTTTTTATATAGGCAGATTGATGAACAAAAATCTCATTTGTCAAATGTTCAATTTTCAAACCGAGACATAATTTTGTCTTTCCGAGATCTTTCATCTCGAATTCCTTCTTTAAATAATCAATTGCCTTTTGTAGTTCTGTAGGAGTTCCAATAAGGTTTATGTCATCGACATATATGGCAAGTACAACAAATTCCGATGTTGTTTTCTTTATAAAGACACATTGACAAATGGCATCATTTATATAACCTTCTTTTAATAAATACTCACTAAGACGGTTATACCACATTCTTCCTGATTGCTTTAGACCATACAAAGATCTTTGCAATTTGATTGAAAATATTTTCCGGGACTTTGAATTCTGTGCGTTAGGCATTTTAAATCCCTCGGGAATTTTCATGTATATCTCATTATCAAGTGAGTCGTAAAGGTAGGCTGTAACTACATCTATTAAATGCATGTCAAGCTTTTCATGGACAGCAAAACTAATGAGATAACGGAATATTATAGCATCCATAATAGGAGAATGTCTCTTCATAATCGATACCAGGCCTTTGTGAAAATCCTTATGCAACAAGGCGTGCCTTATATCTTTGTACCTCATTTTTCTCGTTCATTTTGCGTACAAAGACTCATTTATAGCCAGCAGGCTTAACACCATTAGGTGTTTGGACTACATGCCCAAAAACTTCACGTTTTGCAAGTGAACTTAACTCTAATTGGATTGCTTCTTGCCATTTTGGCCAATCAAGTCTTTGTCGACATTCTCCAATAGATTGAGGTTCAAAATCCTCACTTTCTTGCATAATGCTAGATGCAATATTATATGCAAAGATGTAATCCACCACTATATCCACTCGATTCAAATTTGTCTCAATATCGATTGGATTTATTGATAGTTCTTTATTTTCTTGAGTCTCAGGTTCATTGATTTCCTCATGAATCTCAGGATTGGTTAAATCGTGAATTTCTTTATGAGACTCTTTCGTAGTGTCATCTTGATCATTTGTTTTCCTTTTTCTAGGATTTCAATCCTTAGAACCTAATGGTCTGCCACGTTTTAGGCGTGCTTTTGTCTCATTAGCTATGACACTAGAAGATTGTCCAATATGGACATCAATACGGATTGGACATTCTCTGCAGGGATATGTGATTTTGTTATCCTTTTTAGATCCGTAAATGCATCTGGCATTTGATTTGCTATTTTCTGCAAATGAATAATCTTTTGCACCTCTGTGTCACAAATAGAGGCACGTGGATCAAGATGAGACAATGATGTATTTTTCCACAAAATTTCACATTTGGTTTCACTAATTTCTCCCCCTAATTTTGGGGAAAATGCCTCATCGAATCGACAATCTGCAAAACAAGCAGTGAACAAATCTCTCGTTAATGTTTCAAGGTAGCGAATAATGAAAGGCGATTCAAACCCAACATATATTCCTAACCTTCTTTGGGGACCCATCTTGGTGCGATATGGGGGTGCTATAGGCACATATACAGCGCATCCAAAAATTCTTATATGAGATATATTAGGTTCATGACCCAAAACTAATTGCAACGGGGAATATTTATGATAATTTGTCGGTCTGAGACGAACTAGCATTGTTGCATGCAAAATGGCGTGACCCCAAACAGAAGTGGGAAACTTCGTTTTCATGAGTAACGGTCTTGCTATCAATTGCAGACATTTAATTAAAGACTCTGCAAGGCCAATTTGAGTGTGAACATGAGCTACAGAATGTTCCACTTTTATCCCAATTGATAAGAAATAATCATTAAATGTTTGGGATGAAAACTCAGCAGCATTATCAAGTCTAATAGACTTAATTGGATTATCGGAAAATTATGCCCGTAATCGGATTATTTGTGCCATTAATTTTGCAAACGCGAGGTTGCGAGATGACAATAGTCATACATGAGAGCATCTAGAAGATGCATCTATTAAGACCATAAAATATCTAAACGACCTACTAGGTGGGTGAATAGGTCCACAAATGTCCCCTTGTATACGTTCTATAAATGCAGGGGACTCAATCTCAACCTTTGTTGGTGATGGTCTTATAATTAACTTGCCTTGATAACAAGAAGTGCAAGAAAATTCATTATTTAAAAGAATTTTCAAATTCTTTAATGGATGCCCATTTGAGTTTTCTATGATTCGTCTCATCATAATTGATCCAGGATGGCCCAATCGATCATGCCAAAGTACAAAAGTATTGGAAGCAGTAACCTTTTGGTTTAAGGTAGAATGTGCCTCAATTGCATTAATTTTTGTCCAATACAGGCCACAAGATAAACATGGGAACTTCTCAATAACTTTTTTCTGGCCAGAGACATTCTTGGTAACGATAAGATATTCCATATTATTCTCATCTATTGTCTCAATATGAAATCCATTTCTGCGGATATCTTTAAAACTCAACAAGTTCCTCTTGGACTTGGAGGAGAACATTGCATTCTCTATGATAATTATTGTTCCCTTAGGCAGAGTTATAGTAGCTCTTCCAGAGCCTTCAATTAGATTACTACTACCAGAAATTATAGTAATATCTGCCTTACACATACTTAAATGAGAGAAATACTTCTTCTCTTTGAATATTGTATGTGTCGTACATGAATCAATTAAGCAAATACTTTTATAATTGAACTTTGATCCAAGTTTGCTTTGAAAGATATCCATATTTGCTTCCCATAGTTTGACATACAAAAGAAGTATATGAATAAATATTAGTATTTTTAGAGAAAAATGGAAAAGAAATAAAGTTAAACCAATAATTCAATAGCAGCCTTTAATGCATTTTCTGGCAAATTCTAATTATTATACAAATAATTACGCAACAAAAATAATACAAGTACACATATGACTAATACAGCTACAATAAATTTATTTACATGTATAAATTATTTGCATTTTCCTACACATTATATGAAAAATAATTGATCCGTGTAAGAAAAGAACATACTCATAAAAAAATTGAGGGTGAAGTAAAAAAATGTTCCAAGGTGCTTGTAAACCTTTTCTTAAAGAGAATTAAAGCAACGTAAAGGAAAGTTAAAATCGTTAAAAGATCACTGAGACTAGAATACTAATTAATAGGATACTACTCCTTGTTTGTAAAATTTATAAAATTTCGGAAATAAAAATATTCTTAAGAACTACTTAAGAAGAATTATAAAGTGCAATAAAAATTACGAGATATTTATTCATTACATACTACGAATAGGAAAGCATAAAAATTAAATTGATCAATCATCTCTAACCACAGATCCATCACCGATCAAGTGGTTTATTTTTTCATCAGGGTACTCAAAAGAATCTGCCACATCCAAGTAGGTATTGTCATAGACAAGATTGGCTTCAGGACCTTTATTCTTCAGAGATGCTTGATAAAGCTCAACCAAATGTTTTGGTATGCGACAAATTTTTGCCCAATGCCCTTTTCTACCGCAACGAAAGTATTTAGTTTCTGAATCCTTTGCGTTTCGCTTCTCATATTTCCCTTTTCATTTTTGGAAGTTATTTTTCGTTGGAGGATGATTAACACCTGGAAAATTTCTTCCTTGGATATGGCCACGACCTTTTCCACGATTAGCATAATGGGAATACACCTCATCCTCTTTAGGCAATGGTGTAGACAAAGTGGGTCGATTTTCGTGGTTTCTCATAAGCAATTCATTGTTTCGTTCAGCCACAAGTAGAAGAGAAATCAACTGAGAGTACTTTGTGAAGCCTTTCTCTCGGTACTGCTGTTGCAAGACCATATTGGAGGCATGAAACGTTGTAAACATTTTTTCAAGCATATCATAGTCACTGATATTATCTCCACAAAGTTTCAATTTAGAAGTAATTCTAAACATAGCAGAATTATATTCAGAAACAGACTTAAAGTCTTGGAGCCTAAGATGAGCTCAATCATATCGTGTTTGTGGAAGAGTGACCAACTTTAAGTTGTCATATCTTTCCTTTAAACCATTCCACAAAATAAGTGGATCTTTCACTGTGAAATATTCAATTTTCAACCCTTCATCAAGGTGATGGCGCAAGAAAATCAAGACCTTAGCACTGTCTTGGGTAGATGTTTTATCTTTATCTTTAATGGCGTCTCCAAGACCCATTGCATCTAAATGGATTTCAGCATCCAATACCCATGTCACATAGTTCTTGCCCGAAATTTCAAGGGCAACGAACTTTCTTTTCATAATATCAGACATAATTAAAAAAAATACAAATTTGAGAAAAATTATACCTTAATTTTCTCAAAGATCTTCTTGAGATGGTAGAGCTTTGTGCTGATAACATGTTATAAAATATAACTCAAAATAACAATATAGAACAAGCAAAAACAAACTAAGAGATATAGAGAAAAAGAGAGGAAGAGAGATTCTTATTTCTTCTTCAATTGTGTGTATTTTTCTATCTATTACAAGGCCTTTATATAGGCATAAAAAGTGAAGAAAATATGTCATGGAATATGTCGTTGAACATACAAAATATGTCATTGAATATGTCATTAAACATTTGAGATGAAGATCATGGAAGAAGAGTAGACATCCAACATAATGTAATATTTATCATAACACGAATCTCTTTCTTTTAAAACGTACCTCTCAAGGAGCATATTTTTCTTCTTTAATATCCTTGAATTCCTCGCCAAAATAATAAAAGGAATTGATCGAGTTGGAAAATGTTGGTAATACTTAGGTAGCTATACAGCCTACAAGTTCAACTTTAATTAAACAACTAAATTAAAAAATGGACAGACGAGCTTATTTCTTAGATAAAATAATTAATAGCGTCAACTTTTGAATTTCATTAGTTAATACTTTGATTAATATGCATTTCAAAGTTCATACGATTGATCTCTTGTTGGCCTAAAACAGCTAAGGGAGAAGGAGAATTCATAACAATCGACCAGCAAACGCCATGATTTTAGGGGAAATCTGATCTTTATGCTTATTTTTTCAGTGGGGCAAAAGGTGTTGGGCTACCTGCCCCAAAAATACTCTTTTTTTTTTGTTTCTCACACGATGTCTGGTAGTTATATTGGGGCCCGACTAAATCCGGATTCGCGCCGGAAAGTGTCACGTTGGGAGTAAAGCGCTCCCTAACAAAAACGACTCCATACCCAGAGGCTCGAACTCGAAACCTTTGGTTAAGGATAAATGAGTACTCTTAATATTGTGTTTGTCCGCGTAAGCCAAGTCCACACGATTTTCTTTAAAATGCTTTACAGTATTAACAATATTTCATATCTTATAAGGAGCTTTATTTTTTTTCTATTTTCATGTGGGACTTTGTTTACAAACAACGATACATTTCTAAATCGTTTAATAGGAGATTATGTTGATCAGGTTTTTCAATGGGGGCAAAAGGCTCTGTTAGATTTCTCACTCAGTAAATAGGAATATCGATCCTTCTCTGATATGTCTTAATCTCTTATATTATTACGAGCCTAATCATGCCTCTTTTTCTCAATACAAAACATCCTTTATCGTCCAAGATAAAATCACAAGAAAAGGTAAGGGGAAAAAAATGAAAAGGGAAAATTAGGTCGGAAGGACATCCACATGCCACAACACTTAGCACATCTACAATTAAAGCAGAAGCAAAAGTCATATGCTTAGTGTTATGCATTTAGGTAATGGTTCATTATTTAGGTTGTCAATTTCCTTGGTTCTTTTCATACTAATTATTCCATTTACACTATAATTTGTACCTCCCATTAAATCCATGAATAGATTGGGTCATAATATCATGAGAATGTAATAAAGTAATAACAAGATTTAGTTTATCCCACTTGTAAAGTATAAGGTGGAAGATTGATTTGTTATGTGGTTTTGGTTGTGAGAAAAAAACAAAAATACACGTGCTTTGAGGTCCATTACTATATAAATGTTGGAAAGGGGGATAAAAACCTGCCCCATCTAACAATTATATGGATTGCAATTTCGTACAAAAAATTACCCTTGCAAATGGCATAAATTAGCTTTTACCCTTACTTGTTACAGATATGCTATGCTATATTTCCATTCGACTAGAAACAGTTTTGTGTAATGGGACTTGTTTAATAATGGGTACTACTCTCTCTTTCACTTTTACATTGCACGATTTGACTTTTTACGTTAGATTTGAAAAAATGATTTGAAATGAGTTATAAATATTGTGAGTATAACAAGAAAAAAAATTATCTTCTCTTGATATGCGTAAAGTAATAAGTAAAAAATGAAAATTTATTTTTAGCATACATGACAAGTAAAAATGAACGGAGGGAGGGAGGGAAGAGTAAGAGAACCGTAGATTTCTAAGTAAACGCATCAGAAAACCATTTATTGTCATCTCTTTTAATGGTCAACGGACCAAATGCAAGTTGAACTATGAAGTATCGAATGGACAGAGCATTTGACTCTATTGCTATTTTGAATTTCAAAAGTCAAGTTCTTGGGGTTCTCGTGTTCAAACATACTGAGCAACCAGAAATGCAGTCTCTTTGGTTTAATAAATTACAATTTGACGGCCCTAGAATGAGACTACGTACTAAATTAAGTAGGACAACCGGAGATACAGGTGATCTAAAATTTAATGTTTATGAGTTTCTATATCGATGTCAAGTTAATATTAATTGTAATAAAATAGGATTTTACGACCAAATATTTATAAAATTGCAGTTGATTTCTTAATGTATATATAGTGTTTGGGCAAAAATTACTGAATTTATGTGTATCGTGTGACCAACCCTCTAAGTCATAACATGCCCTTTTAACACACCAAATGCTTTTTGCAGTCTCATATTCAAGACATCATCTGTTTATATTGTTCTAGACTAACTTGTCCAAATGTCTTTGTACTCAAACTTGATTTGGTTTTTGACTAATCTTATAATCTTAGTATTATATTAAATATATGTTGCTGTTTTCTCCTCCATTTTTTCCAAAATAGTAGGAATTACGCATCTAGCTGCTTCCACTCGCGGTGGACAGGCGAAGGGATCAAAGCACATGATCAGGCTGAGGACGAGTATGATGTTATTTTATTTTCCTTCTCATTCATCAATCAAAACTCAATATAAATCGAATACTACGGATAAAACGTGAAAACACACGATCCCATTCTCGTTTCGATATATGAAAGTGCTTGTGCCATATGTATTGAAATTGTTCATGAGACGAGATAGCAAAAACAGGAGATATATATATATATCGGAGTTTAGTGAGCTAAGGAGTTTAATTGTTAGCGCACGAAATTTAAGTTCTCAACTTTAGTGTTAGTTAAAAATGATTATCATCTATCTTATTGACTAAAGGCTAACTGTCATCAAATAGGGAAATGAAAATGTGATTACTTACCTAACATTAACATAAAAAAAAGAACAAAACACACAAGAAAAGAATCATATATACTAGGTACATGTTACTAATTACTGCCTATGTTAATTTCAGAAAACGTTCAATTTTATTTCAAGATTTGACACTTCCTCAGGTCTCTTTGTTATGTCAAAACATTATTAGCTACTGTCATATATATATATATATATATATATATACACACCACTGCTCATTAATATTTCAAGGGTCCATACCATCCAATGATTCATTACTAGTACAATTATTTTACATTTCTCTCTAGTACATTGAGTCCTCTTAATTTGAGCAAATAATTGTGGAAAGAAGAAAATGGTTGCATGAGTTTCTCAAAGCTCAGCAGTGTGTAGCTGCCATTATTTATTGCGAAAATTGATAGGATATCCCCTCTGGTAAATTGGTAAGAAAAAGAAACGGACAAGTTGAAGGTGGTGCAAACAGTAGAATTGAATAAGTTTTACCCCTAGTAAATTTTGTAAGGTAGCTATCAGAACCTTCACAGAAATTTATAAAAAAGTGAGACAACAAATGTAGATACAATAAAGCCAACGTGTTACAGTATAAAACGGGCGAATACGTCCCAAGGAAACTTGAGTTTAAATCCATTGAAAAGGGGAAGTTATCCACTAAGGGATGGTTTGGTTCGAACACAAGATATACTAGTATTAATTAGTTATATTGAGATTAGTTATGCTAGAATTAATTATTCTAGCATTATTTTTTATTGGTCTGATATGTTGTATTAATTCTGAGATTGTCAATTTTACTGTTTTATCCTTGAATAACTTATCTTGGAATTACTATTCTACCTTCTGTAAATTATCCCAATACTATTTTTAATCCTTGAATAAAAGTTATCCCAAAATTAGTAACTAAACAAAGAATAAGACGGTACTAAAATTTTATCGGAGAATTACTTTTGCTTATTCATAGTACGAAACGACCCGTAAGAGAATGACAAATTGGTTATGTTATTTAAAATTGACATTAAAGTGGTCAAACTAAGAGCTTCTGCCATTTACTTTGATATACCAAATTAAAAAGCATGTTGCTTCACTGGAGAATATGCCATACCAAAGTGGAGGAAGAATCTTCACAGGTTATACCAATTACTAATTACCAAGCATGCTTTTGGAAAATACTTGTGAAGAAAGAGTTTGATTAATGAGCAAAGATTACAGAACTACTCCCTTTTCTGTTTCCTCTTGTTTTCTTTACAAACCGAAGTTAATAATTAAGAAACTTAACAGTTTTACAGCCTCTTAATGGTTCAAATATTTATAAAGCCAAATGAGGTGGCAAACAGATGGGTCGGGTTGGGTTGGGTCGGATATGGTTCGGTCAAAAACAGATAATACAAAAAAAAAATTATCTAATCCGACTCATATTTAATACAGATAAAAAATGGGTTAATCGACGGATAATATGGATATCCATATTATTCATGGCTTCTTAAATATGATTACTTTTGGGAAAAATTCCTGACGAACCCATTAGTTATCCATTGGTTATCTATTTTTCAACGACAAAGGGCTAAATATACCCCTCTACTTTGAAATATTGTTTAACTGTACCCCTTGTTATACTATTGGGCTATCTATACCCCTACCGTCATACTATTGGTTATTTATACCTCTACTGTCATACTTTGAAACAAAAATACCCCTATTTTGGATGGAGTAACACGTGGCAACACCCGATTAAAGCGACCCTTTTTTTTTACCTGACCCATTTTTAAAAAAACCCACAACCCGACCCCTATTTTAATTTTTTCTAGTTTTTTTCAAAAAATTCAGTTTTTAAAAAACGAAAATATTTTATTAAAAAACAAAAAATGTTTTTTTTCTATTTTTACAAATTTGTATTTCCAGTTTTTACAAAAAATTCTTTTAAAAAACTGAAAAAATGAAAAAAAAAAATCAAAAACGAAAATATTTTTTTGAAAATAATTTTTTCAGTTTTTAAAAAACGAAATTTTTTTTTCTGTTTTTACCAAAAAAATTCAGTTTATACAAAAAAAATCAGTTTTTACAAAAAGAAAGTCTTTTAGAAAACTGGAAAAAAAACATTTTTCAAAAATGAAAATATTTTATTGAAAATATTTTATTGGAAATATTTTTTCAGTTTTTAAAAAACGAAAATATTTTGTTAAAAACTGGAAAAAAAATTCCAGTTTTTACAAATATTTTCAGTTTTTACAAATCTGTTTTTACAAAAAAATTATTTTTTAAAAAAAATAATTTTTTTTTCGGTTTTTACAATTTCTTTTGCAAAATCTTTTCAGTATCTACTCAGTTTATTTTAAACGAATATATTTCGCAATTTTTTTTAAGTTTTACAAAAAGAAAATTCTTTAAAAAAACTGAAAAATATGGTTCGGGTTGTGGGTTATTTAAAATGAGTTGGGTAAAAAAAAAGAAATGGGTTATTTTAATCTGGTGCTGCCACGTGGCACTCCATCTAAAATAGGGGTATTTTTGTTCCAAAGTATGACGGTAGGGGTATGGATAGCCTAATAGTATAAGAAGGGTACAGGTAAATAAAATTTGAAAGTAAAGGGGTATATTGGGCCCTTTGCCGATTTTTCAAAGTGGATAGTATGGTTATATCCAATTTGACCCGTTTTTAAAAAGTTTATTGTCCAACCCATTTTTAAGAATAATATGAGTGAAATACTGTCTGTTTGTTTTTTTTACTATTTTGCCACCACTAAAGCCAACCAAGTGTAATATTAAAATTTCCTTCTGTGCGAGAGACTTGACATCAAGTGAAAATGCTTTAAATACTGCTACATCTAATTAAAAAAACAACCCAAGTTGGTCCGTGCAATTATTTTGTACCAACAAGGAGCGTATGCCAAAATATCCTAGCCTTAGTACAGAAAATTGCTCAATCAGACTAAAAAAGTGTATATGAATGTACTCTTGTGAAATTCATGAGAGAGGAGGAAATTCATACTTCTTGATAAAATGAGGTTCTAAACATTAGAGCAGTAAATAAATCTAATTGTAACGTGACAAAAGTTTATTAGAAGGGAGATTTGATTACTTTTATTATAGTAATGAAAGTTGGGATGAAACATTAATGTTGCAAAAGAATAGGATACTGATAAACAATTGTACCACGTAAGTTGCTAATTAATTATGCGCCAAAATGTTTGGCAAAAATAGAGGAGAATCTATATATTAAAGTTCAAGAAGGATATTAATGTTTAAATACAACTAGGCTAACAAAATTAGTTCCAACCAAACTTTCAATCCAGGTACAGATTGACACAAAAGGGACTTTTTGGGTGGTCGATATCGTTAGATTTTGCGGTATTTAATGCTATTATTATTAACTTATGTGTTTAGTTGTTCGTAAAAGTCTACAAAATTGTTATACTTTCGTTCCTCAAGGATTTTTCTAACTAGGTCGATAGAGTTGATACCATATTTTATCCACCTATATGTATATTTTATCCACCTATATGTTAAGTTGTTCACCAAAGTCTATCGGATTGACATATTTTTTTCGGTAATTTTAACAAAGTGTTATTCGAATTTGCAACTTCAATTTTGATCAAACAACTCCAAATGATCTCAAACTTGAAACAAAGCTTCTAAATACCAACACAAATCCCTAATCACTAACTTAGTCGAATAACACTAAATCAAAAAGATCAACTTTGTCTTCTTCAATACATTTTGAGGTTCAATAATAGAGTTTTGAGATTTTTACAGTAAATTATCAAAATTTGTGTCTAAACTAAAAGTTTAAACACAAATTATCAACATTCAAATGGCTTTAATAGACAAGTGAGGCTTGCGCAGGTGGTAAAGCACCTCCACCCACCATCGTTAGTTCCTGGATTCGAGTCACGCTGGAGGGAAAGTATGAAAACACTATAAATCCTCCTAAATAAAAAGGAGAAAAATGATTTCAACAAAAAATCCACCATTAAATTTTTCTTTCCACCGTCAAACAAGAGTTTCAGGCTTTAAAAGTAAAAACCTATGATATTTAAGTAAAAAGGGGAAACATTTTGCTAAGACCATCCAAAATGGGGACATTCTACCAAGATCATCGCCTTAAGGGGTCACGCCGTGCTAATTTCTGGTGTAACAATTCTCATTTTAGCAACAGGGTCCTGATTAAATCTCTTAATTAGGTTAGAAAAATAAATTCAAACCGAACTTTTAATTAGGCCATGTAGTGTTTCTCATTATTCAAACACTATAGATGGCCCCGTGGAACATTTCCTCTTAAAACTTTTTGACTATTCTTGGAACACTAGAATTAGAGAGGTAATAATATAAATTAATCTTCTATGGTTAAAAGCTAGATTAATAGCCTGGTTGGCCAAGCTATAAAAATCAGTTTATTGTAATATTTTAAAAGGTGTGGACGTAAGGCGAGGCGTTTTACATATGCCTCAACGAGGCGTAAGCTTTGAGGCACAGAGCGTAAGCCTAATGGGTATTTAATATTTTATAAAATAATATAATTACAGTAAATATTTATAAACCCATAATTATAAAAATTATATATATATATATATATATATATATATATATATATATATATATATATATATATATGTGTGTGTGTGTGTGTGTGTGCGCGCGCGCACGCCTCATCCCCACAAAAAACTAGTCAAAATAATTTATTATATGCTTCTTACAAGTACAAATAATTTGAGTCAAAAATAATAAAGTTTTCTACATGGAGGACAAAAAAGAATAACTAACCTGTAATCTGAACTTTGATCTTGCTGTTATGAAGGAGAATGGAGTTCTCTTGTATTTGTAAAAGAAATTGAATATTCGTTGCTTTGGATGATATTAGCAGACTAGCGAACAAGATAAAGAAATAGGAAAGGCCATAAATTAGAGTGTTAATCAATTAAAAAAATTGACTTCTAAATTTAATATATTTCAGTTCCTTATTAAAACTTTTGAGTAATTACAAGCTGACTTTTGAAAATTTGGGTAATATATGAAAAACTTATTCAACAATTTTTGTTTTTAATTTGAAAAAGTCTCTGGGGCTTACGCCTCACTACAATGCGCCTTAAACGCTCGGGAGTACCCCTCTTGAAACTTTCATCCCACAACATTACCTCGGGGCGTTTTTAGAGCGCCTCGACCCAGTGTTCGCACGCCTTTTAAAACACTGATTTTGAGATGTGCTTTTTTCTTAAAATTACTTTTCTCAAAAGTACTTTTGGTGAGAATCAATTTGTGTTTGACTAATTAATTTGAAAAAAACTTCTAAGCAACCATTAGTGTTTGGCCAAGCTTCTTGCTTTTCCTCTAAAGTACTTTTTTTTTTCCTTCTAAAAGTTTGGTCAAACACTTCAACTTATAGAAAAAAAGTGTTTTTAGGATTGCAGAAGTTTGGCCAAACAAACTATAAGCTAAGATTAAAAGAACACTCCCCTCTCTTCTAATTATACCCTTATTATTATTCTTATTTTATTGCACATTAAGATTTGATACATTTATCTTTTATTTTAGAAAGAACTGCAAGTAGTAAAATATGAATCACGAATAATTGACAATTTTTCATGATGCCATTCTAAGAAAAGAAAAATTGACGAAAATGTTAAGATTTATGATGTCAAAAGGACGGGTAAATAAACGAATTTACAAATGAATTAATTTTCTAAAAGAGAAAAAGAAAAAAGATAACAGAAAAGGCAATGCCTCATCTCCAACAGTCAAACTGTGTTTAACCTCTCCAAAATAAAAGGCAATGAAAATTTTTGAGTCCTTGATTTGCTGCAAAACCAAACCCCAAGAAAAAAAGTAAAGAAACGAAAAAATGTCGAAGTAAGAAATTATATACTTATTAAATGAAATATTATTTTTGTTTCATTTTTGTTTACCTTTTTTAATTATAATAACTCTTTTTAACCATTAGAACATTAATTGAAAAGGTCCTAGTTCAGGACTTGGGCTTGGGCCGAAAACAAAGTAGGCCGGTAATTGGGCTTCTAGCAAAGATAGACCTCAACGCTTGAGCTTCTAATGGAGAAACACAACGGGCAAGCTTGAGCAACAGCATCACATTCTGTACAAACACACAAATGGCGACACGGCAATAGAACCACTGAGGCGACTCGTTTCCCACACGCTTTGCAACTCGGACCGGTCGACTCAACGACTCGGTCCGGGTCAATGTAGGCCGATTCAGCATCCTCCGGTTCGCCTCCGCCATTCCCGTCGTCTCTCTCGTTACACCTGCCGCCGTTCATCATGGCGTGCTGTAGCTGCGCTTGCAGCGTCGCCGCTGTCACTTCCTGTGCCCTCGCCCTTGCTTGCCACGCCTGCGCCTCCGCGCTCAATTGCGCTGCACGCGCCTCTAGTTCCGCGTTTCGCCGCGTTGCTTTCTCCATCTCCGCTTCTTTTTCTCTTAGCCTTCGCGCCATTGACTCCTCAGCTGCTCCCATCAGCGCACGGTAGTGACGTTGCCTTTTCTCTGCTAACGTACGCCTCAATTGTTCTCCCTATTGAATATCAAAAACTAAATAAATAAATTCATCCTCTGCAATTGAGAATACGGAAAACAAATTCAAAAGGCATGGTAAAATTTGAAAAGAAAAAGAAGAAACTATATTGTCTATGAGCTTGCTCATATTGCTTATTTCAAACTCCGATAAAAGAGAAACGAGAAGAGTTATGGTATATTAATGATCAGTTCAAAATTAATCAATTTATGATGAATTTTGAATGGGAGCCTTGGCGCAATGTGATCAGGATGTAACGGGTTCAAAGCGGAAAAACAGCCTCTTTCATTTCCACATTAGACTCCACGCATAACGGAAGCATGCACGGGAGCTTAGTGTATTGGACTGCCCTTCTAATGAATTAGAGAGAACATTTCGGTATGGAACGAAATGCATAGTGAGAATTCATAGAGTCTGCCCGATAACTAGTTTAGGATAACTAATTTAGGATTGAGGCGTAAAGTAAAATTTGAAGAAAAACAAATAGTACCTGAATTTGGAGGAAATGATCAATTTCATCGCGTTGCTGTTTGATATGAGTAGCTAAATCTTCTGTTAATATTGAATAAAAAGCTGATGATTGAGAGGATTGAGGAGAAAGAGAGTGATGGTGATGATGCTGGTGCTGTAATTGATGTTGTTGCTGTTGCTGCTGCTGTTGGTCTCCGAAAGCTAAACGGAGTCCGGTGGAGACAACATTTGGTGTCTGCTGCGAAGGAGGCGATGTGTGAAGCTGAGCGAGGTCAATGAGTTGAGGTTGAGGCTGAGACTGCATCGACATCAATGGATTCATTGCTGCCGTTGTACTTGTAAGTTCTCTTCCTCTCTTTCTTGCATTTCCACCACCTATCATCCCAAAAATCAAATCATAAATAGATATTTAGATTGAAATTTGTATGCTCAATACAGAATTGATTATAAAGAAAACGAAAAAAGTAAAGTTTCGAGCTTTTGACTGGTTTGGGATTGAAACACAGTTGTTATGTAAGTATGAACTATGAAGTCTTTCCTACCTCCAGGATTGAATAGCATTTGTGTTTGATCAAGAAAAGATCCTCCTCCACTACCACCGCCAGGTTGATGTTGCAATGAATAATCATTACCTAGTTGGCCTTTTCCTTCTTGTACATTTCTGCAACCAATAAGATTCAAGGAAAATTCCGTTAAACTTTTTAGATAAGAAAAAAGGATAAAATTTAGGGAGAAAGTGGAAGGGTGTTGAATGCAGACCTGTTTAGAAAGAGAACATTTGATGGGTATTGAGCTTGAACAGCCATTTCTAGAAATGGGATATGATCAGAATTCAGAACAGCGAGGTAGATAGATTATATAGAGAGAAATGGGATTCTAAGTTGGAAGATGGTTATGAAGAAATAGATGTGTGATTGGTGAGGGTTGTGTGATTATAAGGCTAACACATAAACAGCATGAATAGAGAAGAAGATGCCCTAAACAAAGGCGGATTCTTCAGTGACACCCTTCAAGAAAATACCAAAGAAATGTAAAGAATGAGGACAAGTAAATGAAGGGGGGAAAAGAAAGTAGCTTTTTGATTCCCTAGAGAGAGAGTGAGTGAGGTTAAAAGAGTGAATGAATCTTTTTACGTCTGAGAAGCCATTTCCAAAAACACCAACATGACCATTTCTGCCTGCTTCCTCACCTTTTTCCAACCTAAAAACTTTATCTTTATTTCCTTTCTTCTGTTTTTTTCCTCCTCAAAACTTGCCTTCTTTTGCTTGCTCCCTTAGCTTTGCTTCGTTGCTATGCTAAAATGCTTTTGAAAGCATATGAAAGAAAGAGAGAGAGAAGAAATAGAGAATCAGTCCAAGAAAGAGAGGGAGAGAGAATGAGGTAGCCCGTCTTATTCTGGTTCTTGGTTTCCTTTTGCTTTGTTCTTCTTTCCCTTGTTTCTCTTCCTCTTTTGCGTGGCTTTAGCTTTGGTTTTGGTTTGGCTCTTTCTTTGGAGAACTCTCGTGTTTCTTATCAACTCTTCCCCCCCCCCCTATTATTTATTATTCATTGAATTTTTCACTTGTATATTGGTATTATCCACACACCCCACATACGTAAAGTTTTTGTGTATATATATTAAGTAAAGAGAAAGAGAAGGAGAATCAATAAGGGAGATGTGGGGATAGTCTTGGAGTTGGGGTTGATATTGTTGTTGGGCGTGCAGAAGGTCTCTGCCGTTACCGCTGCCGCTGGAATTGTTTGTATATGGCCCATGCTGCCCACCTATCCCTCATATGACTCCCTCCTCTTCTTTTTTAAGACAATTTACTATTAATGTGAATAATTTTTAAAAGAAAATCTGGTCTAATTTTTTTAATGTTTCTCTTTTTTTAAGTAAATGGGGGATTTATAATTAACTAATTATATTACATAGTCAATAATCTTGGTAAATGGAGCACTATTTAAAGCGAGAGACAAACCTGTCCCTGTATGCATAGATAAAGGAGATTGGTTTCTTGTTCTAATAATTAATTTCTGAGGTGGTCACAGAGGATCCATTGCCTAATGCAAGATGCCTATCTAGTTGTTAAGCCTAGGTCATTCTCATTGTGCAATAGTTTTCTTCCTTTTTTTTTTTTTTTTTATTGATTTGCCTAGTGGGTCCTTAGAAAAATTATGATTCTGAAAATTAGATATTGCTCTGTTGAGGTTGTCCAAAGTTTAAAGTTTTTATTTCTTTTTTTCTTTTGGCATCTCTGTTAAGTGGAATCGGATGGATGAGATGTACACACATCAAAATTATTTATTTTCCTTTTGAATTTCGAATAATAAAGGAAAGAAAAAAGAAAAAAGAAAAAAGCTTTTGATAAAATATGATATTGAATTTTACTTGGTTTTCAAGATTCAAACAGCTTAACTGCTAGTATTCATCACATTCCTTTTCTTACAAAATAAAGAAGATATCAGCATACTTCCGACCTAATTGCTATGTTTGTTGGCCGAGTTCGCTTCTTCTTCTCTCAAAGTTAATGTTATACCAAAAATTTCTTCAAATGAATCTGTCAAATTCACTCAACTATCCCTTCAATTTTTCCTATTATTTAGCCTACGAGCAGGTGGAAATTGGAAACTTCAAGAACCTGAACACTTTTTAATGTAAAATAAAGTAGTCAATTGCAAGGAATCAGAGAAGATAGGGCTATGAATTTTACTTTTCTCCCTTTTATTTAGCATTGGAATCTTGACTATAATTAACTAGCCAATTTTCCTCTTAATATAGTCATGTGGCAAAGCTGATTAGCTGAACACCCCATAATTACCTACCTATTGAATTGCATTATTTACGTTGATATTGAACAAACAAGTTTGTGACATTTGGAAAATCTTTTCATTTTTATGGTTGAGCAAAACGTAAGGTCTCCACCATACATCCTAATTAAATCTCTCCCATCTAGACAAATTAACATCTTTTTCTTTCAACCATAAAAAGTCATAATATATTAGTCCATATAGTGCGCTTTCATTCTTGAATCATATGCCAGCCCATTCTTCTCTTCATATTGTCCTTTCCATCAATTAAGCCAAGCACCATTGATGAAAACAACAATTTAAAGAGTATATAAATGAAAGTATTGTGTAAGGACTTACACGACTCTCGCGAATTGTCAGACCCCCATCAAACGAACATATTGAGGTGGGAGAAAAAGAAATGAGATAAACAATAATATTGACGTCCTCGTAATGCAAAACTCACTTGCATCGATTAAATTATATTTGAAGAAAAACTTGGAGGACAACACATTTAAACGTTCACATAAAGCTATCACTCATTTGACCAAGAAAGCACCATAGTAATCTGAAATTAGATCAAGAGTTTACACTTCTTGATTATTCTTTTGAATTTTTTGCAGAATTTACTTTGTATTTATAATATGTGTATATGTTTGTTGAATTGACTGGCAAATTACAATCGAAACCATATAGGACGATTGATATTGCATACCGTTTAAAGCAGGGGCGGATCTATCAAGGGCCGAAGGGTGGTACGCCACCCGCAAGCTTCGGTATATATATATATATGCAATAAAGATGATAAATAAAAGAGTTGCCACCCGGAATAACAAATGGTAGAAGGTGCCAATGGCAGAGGCACAATGATTCTGGCTTCAGGGCGCGGGATCGAACCTCTGCTGGCTTCGTATTTTTATCTGTTTTTGCTTGCTACATCAGATACACAGCATAGCCACAATAGGTTTGATGTCTAGGACTTTCTCTGTTGATGTCGAGCATTTAAAATCAATTAATAAGTTTCCTTTCCTAGAGCACATGAAATTTGCTCAAACCTAAAATTCTCAGTCCGTTTTTTGTAATTTGACTACCACTATGAAAGTTTCTTAAAATTATAATTTCTTCTTTTTTAAAAATTTTATTTGGGTTAATCAAGGACACCTTCATGATTATTAGTAGGAGTATCATTGTATCTGGTAGTTCATGAATTGTCAATTCATTATATTTTCTTAGAATTATAACATAAATATTAGAAAAATTAACATGCAAAATATTATAGCTATGTTACATAGCTTAAATAAGAAAATAATTTATGTAAGCTTATTGGAATTTAAAGTCCTAATATACCTCAAATAAATAAATAAAGAGTTAATAACCATACTTTTAGTTAATTTAAAATTTTTAACTATTAAAAAGAAATTGACGAGAACTTTATTTAGTATAAAATTTATTTTTAACGGATAAAAAAAAGTCGCGACAAGTTATCATAATTAGTTTTTTCGCTTAATTGATTTGTTTGTACAAATCAAAAGACAAATAATTCGAGCAGAAGTCCAAAACTGATCAAACCGACTAAATACTTACTCTATTTGGATCGTATAAATAACAATACGTCTACGTTCAGAGTAATATGACACCCGCAACCTTTAAATCCGAAATCCGCCTCTTATTTAAAGTGTTTTTATTTTCACTTTTAACTAAAGACGAACAACCGGTGCTACAAAGCAAAGGAAAAGGAAAAGCCATAACTTATGAGTGGATTTTTTTTTTTAATGTTTATAGCTCTCTCTAGTCACGTTTTCGACTTGTTCTACCTAAAATAAAGACTGTAAATCTTTCTTTTTTTTTGCTTGTTTGGCAAAAGAAGAAAGATGAGGAGGTTGAGTAGGTTTTGGTAATCTTTCCCAAAACCAAGAAGGATATTTTAACTTTAGTTAATGGTAATGGAGGTGTCAAAAAGAAAGAGAGAAGTCACCAGAAAATGTGAAAGAGAGTGCATATAATGGCATCACGCAAATTTGTCTTTGTTTTTGGTCCCACGAACTTTTTTAGTTGTTTTAGTACTTAGTCTTCTCCTTCTCTCCCTCTGGCTAGTATTACAGCACTGCACGGCAAATTTTTAATCAGATTTATACTTATCATCTTCCCTTGTATGTGTAGTATGACAACTCTCTCTACTCATTCACGCACAACCATACCATTTGGTGATCATAGAGTTGATGTGCACAATTATATACCTTTCTCCCCATCCAACTCTTGTTTATTTTGTTTTTTCCTATGTCTCTTTCTCATGACACACTTTCTTATTCCAATTTTCTTCCTTTTTCTTAACATTATTGTGTATCTATTCTTTTCTAAAAAAACCATTATTTTAAAGTCGTGGAATAAAAATACAGGATAAAATTGCGTACAATAGATCTTTGTGGTTCGGTCCCTCCTCGGATACTACACACAACGACAGTTTAGTGCACCTGGATACCCTTTAATCAGAGACGAATGTAAAATTTCAATTTTTGATTCCTACATCGATCTTAAATTAATATACCTAAATAATCGGATCAACGAACTTGATATTGAGTTAAATATTTTTATACATTTAATGAATTTGTTGATAAAATATAGAATATAAATAAAAATTATTGAGTCACGCAAATATGTAACCATTGCACTAAATCTGTACTTGATTTTAATATATTAGTAGTAATTACTTTGCCACAAAATATTTAAACGACGACAAACAACGTGTTTCTAGCATATAAAGAAATCTCACTACATGGATGTACAATATTTGTGTATGTGAATCTCCCACCTCCACCCTAAGCCTAAGAAAAAAGGAAAATGGCAAGCAAGATGCCACCCGAGATCAAAGTTCAAATCTTTGTAGAATAAAAAAAGATGGATTATTTTTCTCCTAGCAATTTAAGTTTTGATGAATAGAACTATTCAATTTATATCTATACTGGTAAAAGTTTGTAGGTGGTCAATATAATATTACACTTATAAGCTAGTCCCAAGATCATAATTCTCAACCGAACTCAAAGGACATAAACATGACCTTTTATTTCGCTAATAATTTACTATTTTAATATATTCAACAAAAATAAGAACCAAAGCAAAATATGTCATCGAAGCTTTTATCACCCTTTTCTGTGGCAGATGCATGTTCTTTATTTTCAGACATAATTCGAACTTTAAGTCGATGGATGTGTAGTATTACTGTACACTAATAGAGTACTTCTTTGTAGCAATGAATGCAAATTTAGCATAATTACTACTACTATGTGTTTTAAAGATTATTGGGTAAATTATTCAGTATATACAGAAGACAAATATTTATACCTGATTGATTATTTTGTAGGACCAAAAGCCTAACATCTAACGAGGGGAATAATTAATGTAAAGAAAGATTTAGTTGATTAATTGACTATTAAATTGGATGGCATAGCGTAATAATCCTAGTCAAATCAGAAATGCATGCAGGCCGAATTGATTGACTTTAGAGATAATTACTGAAATTATTGGCATAATAATAATACTAGTTAGTGGTAAACAATTGTTCACGCAATAGAGGTGGCCAAACCAACCTATACCATTCTTTATTTGCTCATTACTTCATAAAACTTTTCTTTAGCCTCGTTTTCTTTCTTTGTTAGTGGATATGTCCATGATCTTTCCCTTTTATATTTTTAGAGGCGGAGCTAGCATATAATATACAGATTCACATAAAATACTAGATTTTACTAAGTTCTTATATATGTATCAAAACTTTATAGAATAATCATAAATATATAACTGGAAACTCAGTAATTATTAAATATTAACTTGAGGTTGTCGTAGAAATTGATAAACTTTAAATCTTAAATCCGCCTTTATATTTTGTATATATGTTTTCAACAAAAATTGCATGTACGCAACGTTTTTGATGAATTTTAAGCAGTTATATATAGGTCAATTTCATGCTTTATGTGGCACTTCAAATCAATTTGTTCAAAAAAATGTGTCGCGTATTAGCCACTTATAGCTCTTCAAATAATGGTCCTAATACTGTAACACTGACTCTCCATCTCACAAAATGAAATAAATAAAATAAAATAAACGACTCCAACCACCTTATCAGAGACTAAATCCCCAAGGATAAATTGGAGAATGATGTTTCTGCATTTTCGAGAGGGGGACCATATAATTTCTTTTTTAAATAGCAGAAATATATGTCTGAATAATTTATATATGTAACAAATCAGAGTGGTCTGATGCAAGAACAAATAATTGAATTACGGAAATATATATCTGAATAATTGAATTCCCTCTTCTTCTTTTTCTCATTAGAGACTTATGTAACCCTTTATTATACAAATTAGTTGCTTCCCAACTTCCAACCGAGAGGTTGTGAGTTCGAGTCTCCCCAAAAGCAAGGTGGGAAGTTCTTGGAGGGAAGGATGTCGGTGGTCTATTTGGAAACAGTCTCTCTACCCTAGGGTAGGGGTAAGGTCTGCGTACACACTACCCTCCCCAGACCCCACTAAGTGGGATTATACTGGGTTGTTGTTGTGCTCTTGAAAACGCCAGTAAAAATGTTGTGGTAATAATGGTGCTTGCACGGGCGAATGCTTCATGCATCAAGATGCCCTTTTTTATTTATTACCAATTAAATAACTACTAAAAATATTATATGTTGAGCCCATTAATTAAGTTTAAATACTCGTATGTGATCTTACATAGAAATGAGTTATAGTTTTAAAGACAAGTCGGCCATGTTCTTCTATCACATTTAAAGCTATATTCGGGAATGTACATATAAGAATCTGATAAATTAAAAGTGTCAAACAGTGAGCTTGAAGCTCAGCCGATCTAAGCCCTAATCTAGGCAGAGGAGAAGAATGAGAGAACTTCTAGAGAAAAATATTGAGCAAAGTATTTTTATTGAAAATGAATTGACTTAACCTTTCTGTTACACTATACATGTATATATGCATTTCTACTTTGACAGTTGTCCATACCTATAACTACCTTCTATCATCATAAACTAACCAAACTTTTCTTACATAATAATCCTTTCACTAATTATGCCTAACTAACTAATCCTCAAGTAACTCCTTTCTCAACACTCCCCCTCAAACTGATAGGTGCAAAAATATTTAGCACTCCCAGCTTGAAAACTAAGTACTCATGTTGAGGTCTTAACAGAAATTTTGTTAATATGTCAGCCTGCTGCTCCTCAGAGCAGATGTGTTGTGTCTCTACCAGTCCTTGTTGAATCTTTTCCCTCATGAAGTGACAGTCGATTTCATTGTTTAGTGTTATATTCAAGACTAATAGGATGCCTGAAGAGTGGAGGTGGAGTACAATGGTCCCGTTGTATAAGAACAAAGGTGATGTCCAGAGCTGTAACAACTATAGGGGCATCAAATTACTAAGTCATACCATGAAAGTTTGGGAGAGAGTGGTAGAAATGAGAGTGCGAAGGACGGTGTCTATTTCAGACAACCAGTTCGGGTTCATGCCGGGGCGATCTACCACAGAAGCTATCCACCTTATTAGGAGGATGGTGGAACAGTACAGGGATAGGAAGAAGGATCTCCACATGGTGTTTATTGATCTGGAGAAAGCGTACGATAGGGTTCCTAGGGAGGTCTTATGGAGCTGCTTAGAGGATAAAGGGGTCCCGGTTGACTATATTAGGGTGATTAAAGACATGTATGTTGGAGCTAAGACTCGGGTTAGGACAGTAGGAAGCGACTCTAAACATTTTCCAGTTATTACGGGGTTGCACCAAGGGTCTGCGCTCAGCCCATTCCTATTTTCCCTGGTGATGGATGCACTGACTCGTCATATTCAAGGGGAGGTGTCATGGTGCATGCTATTTGCTGATGACATTATTCTAATTGACGAGACACGAGGCGGCGTCAACGAGAGGCTAGAGATTTGGAGACATGCTCTTGAGTCTAAAGGTTTCAAGTTGAGCAGGACGAAGACGGAATACCTCGAGTGCAAATTTGGAGTTGAGCCGACGGAAGCGGGAGTTGAAGTGAGGCTTGACTCTCAAGTCATTCCCAAGAGGGGTAGTTTCAAGTACCTTGGATCGGTTATTCAGGGGATCGGGGAGATTGACGAGGATGTCACACACCGTATAGGGGTGGGGTGGATGAAGTGGAGGTTAGCGTCGGGAGTCTTGTGTGACAAGAAAGTGCCACCGTTACTAAAAGGTAAGTTTTATAGAGCAGTGGTTAGGCCTGCCATGTTATATGGAACTGAATGTTGGCCGGTAAAGAACTCACACATCCAGAAGATGAAAGTAGCAGAGATGAGGATGTTGAGGTGGATGTGCGGGCATACAAGGATGGATAAGATTAGGAATGAAGATATTCGAGAGAAGGTGGGCGTGGCCCCCATGGAGGACAAGATGCGGGAAGTAAGACTCAGATGGTTCGGGCACATTCAGAGGAGGAGCACTGATGCACCGGTGAGGAGGTGTGAGCGACTGGCTGTAGTGGGCACGCGGAGAGGTAGAGGGCGACCTAAGAAGTATTGGGGAGAGGTGATCAGACAGGACATGGCGCGACTTAGGATTACTGAGGACATGGCCCTTGACAGGGAATTATGGAGGTCGAGCATTAAGGTTGTAGGTTAGGGGAAAGTTGTGAATATTTCTACAGCACAATAGAGTGAGACTAGCCAGTTAGGAGTTAGACTAAGAATGTCATTGGTCGTCTATTGATGCAGGGCTTTACCTGCTAGTTTTACTATACCAGCCATCTATTTCGTATTTCGTATTCTATATTTCAAATCTCTTATATTGTTGTTATTGTATTATGCATTTTTATGGTACTAATATATCGTCTCCTGTTGCTTTTTTTTTTTAGCCGAGGGTCTCCTGGAAATAGCCTCTCTACCCTTCGGGGTAGGAGTAAGGTCTGCGTACATATTACCCTCCCCAGACCCCACTTGTGGGATTATACTGGGTCGTTGTTGTTGTTGTTGTTGTTGTTGTTGTTTTGAAGTCTGCGAACCAGAAATTCTGAGTAGGGAATTCTGTTAACCCGGGAGAAGGTGTTAGGCATTCCCGGATTCCGTGGTTCTAGCACGGCCGCTTAAACTATTAAAATTGGCCTATTATCTGATTTTTAAAACATGTTTCAACCTATGGTATATTTTTAACTTATTAGCCGCTTTTAATTAATTTTTTTTTGGAAAAATTCAACGTCATATAAAACACGTATTGAACCACGTCACATGAAATGCACCCGCGGTCCACGACACATTTTATCTAACGTTGTTGAGATTTGGATTTGGGTCACATAAAATGCACACCCGAGTTTAGGAAATTAATTTTTTTAAAAAAATAGCGCGCCTAGAGCAAATATGCACTTTCAAGTTTGTGAGGGCCATGGAAAATTCAACTAAATGGCACGCCTCGATTTCTAAGGATTAAAATTAATTAAATGAGGGCCATGAGTTTTGAGATTTTATTTGGCATGGCGCGCCTCGATTATTCTAAAAGGATTGTATTCAATTTAAAGCAAACTACAAATATTCATGATTATGTTTCTTCCTAAAACTACTTTGAGATTATTGCAAGGTCATGATTTATGAATATGGAATTATTATTGAAGAAATATATGATTTGAGTTATTATGGACCTAATCACCCATGTCGGTATCAAATTTGCTATTGACTTAACATCCTTTAATTTGGATCCAAGCTATTACATCGTTCTCTCTCCATTTTGAATACATTTTCCTATCTTTCCCTATGAACTACAATCTCATTGAAGAAACTCATTCTGTCTTTCACGAATTCTATTTCTTGATGCTCTTCCTTCATTTTTTTTGTTCATATCTTTCAAGTTGGTAGATAACCAAAATATAATATACAAATCAAAAGGAAATACGGTGAAAGAAAAATAATGGAAACATTGGTTAAGAAAAGAATGAACCTTTTATAGATGAAGATCTTATTCAATACATATGGAGCAAACAACCATCAAATTTAATGTGCAAATGAACCACAATCAGAGGCAACGAGCGGAAACCTTTCGAACCGAACTCGACTTCGACCTCTTCGGGCTAGTATTTTGGGCTATCTTTTAAATTGAGTTTGAAGCTTTTGGATTTGATTTTTGGTGTGATTTAGCTCCTGTTTTTAAGGTATTTTTTTTAAACAAGGTAATAAATGGCTATATGTTTTTTTTTTTGTTGAAAGAAATAGGTAGAAGGAATAAAACTAGTAGAAATTCTCTATAGCATAGAAGAAAAAAATTTGTTTTCTCTCAATATTCTTCCCTCTTCACTTCTCTTCTTTTCTTCAAATATTTCTCTTCTATTTATAGGAGAATTTTCAAAAAAAAAATCAGATTTTTTTTTTAATTTTTAAATTTTTTTATTTAAAAGAAATCTCACTTACATTTTGCTTTTCTTTTTTTATAAAAAGAATTACCACATTTCTTTACTTTTATTTTTTAAATTCAACTTTAATTACTTTTATCTTATTTAAAATCCCACTTTTTTACTTTTTTAAAAGAGAATTCCACTTATTTTATTTTTCTTAAAAAAACAATCCACTTTCTTTTACTTTTCTTTAAAAAATTCTACTTTATTTTAATTTAATTTTTTTAAAATTTTCAGCTACCTTTATATTATTTTTTAATTCCAACTTTCTTTTACTTTTTATTTTTAAAAATTTCCACAAAACTTTACTTTTATTTTTTTAATTTTTCACTTTCTTTTACTTTTTTAAAAGAGAATTCCACCTACTTTTACTTTTTTTTTAAATTTCATACTTCCCTTTTTCTTATTTTTTTAAATCTCTCCCGAAAATTTAAAAAAAATTAATATTTTTCGGATTTTTTATTATTATTTAAAAATAAGAATAAAAATAAAATAATATTAATAGTAATAATTCACCTTCTAAAATTTTGTATTTTTAACCAATAATAAAAAGTATAACAAAGCTAAAATTTTGTATGTTAAAACCCCCTAAAATATTTACATAGAAAAAGTGACAAAAAAATTAAATATTGTCAAAAATTAGGTGCTCACAGCTGCCCTTCTTTGCTTGGAAACATGAAGAGTTTTCAAGCAAAGATAAGGTGAGTCATGTGACTAATTTTTGAACATATCTTTATTCAAAAGAGAAGAAATAAGGATAAGAGAAAAGAGAAAGGGTGCAACCGAGTCTTGGTTTTGGACAACCTACATATCCCGGGTTATAAGGGAATCAGGTCGCGTGTAGTTCAAGAAAAATGATGGAATGATGAGTTGAGGATTCTAGTGAGGTTCCGTCGAGGCTCTGGTCCGCGATGCTGTTATTATATCAAAAATCAAAGAGAAACTAAACAAGTCTATCAGCTGTGAGTTACAAGATTCCTATCTATGAGTCTTGTGAAACTTGTCCATGATCTTGACTGGTTCTTTCTGCAGACTCTAATCTGAATCTTGATGCTCGTTAGCTGCAACTGCTGGTTCATTCTTCATCAGCTTTTCGGATCAAGGCGGGACATGCAAAGCTTGTGACTTCAATCATATCTTGAACAGTCCACATCAACACTTTGAGTTCATTTCTTTTTGCTCCTTTTTCTTCTTTTCTTTATTTTGGATTGAGACTCATTCTTTTGGTTGCCTCAGACCTTGTGCCTCGAGGCCAAACCTGCTCAGACACCAAAACAAACAAACAAACAAACAAACAAAATTTTTCTGCCCTAGTTTTCACTAGGAAAATTTCGTAAGTTATTTGTAACTAAAATCTAAACTTTTTTGTTTGTTTTGAAAGCGGTAAAATAAGGATTGCGTGTCTTTAGGAGGAAGAGATTAGGGAATGGAGCCCTATATCTAAAATAACCTCGACTAGGGAGTGGATACCCTATGTTGGCAAAAAGGCGACTAGGGAATGGAGGCCCTATATCTAAAAATCTCAACTCAGGGATTGGAGCCCTAATGTTGGAAAAGAAAGGCGACTAGGGAATGGAGATCCTATGTCTAAAATCTCAACTAGGGATTGGAGCCCTATAGTTGGCAAAAGACGACTAGGGAATGGAGGCCCTATGTCTAAAAAATTTAACTCAGGGATTGGAGCCCTAATGTTGACAAAAGGCGACTAGGGAATGGAGGCCTATATCTAAAAATCTCAACTTAGGGATTGGAGCCCTAATGTCGGCAAAAAGGCGACTAGGGAATGGAGGCTCTATTTCTAAAAATCTCAACTTAGGGATTGGAACCCTAATGTTGGCAAAAAATGCGACTAGGGAATGGAGGCCCTATGTCTAAAAATCTCAACTCAGGGATTGGAGCCCTAATGTTGATAAAAGACGACTAGGGAATGGAGTCCCTATATCTAAAAAATCTCAACTGAGGGATTGGAGCCCTAATGTTGGCAATAAAGACGACTAGGGAATGGAGGCCCTATGTCTAAAATCTCAACTTAGGGATTGGAGCCCTAACGTTGGCAAAAGGCGACTAGGGGATGGAGGCCCTATGTCTAAAAAATCTCAACTTAGGGATTGGAGCCCTAATGTTGGCAAAAGGCGACTAGGAATGAAGGCCCTATGTCTAAAAAATCTCAACTCAGGGATTGGAGCCCTAATGCTGGCAATAAAGACGACTAGGGAATGGAGGCCCTATGTCTAAAATCTCAACTTAAGGATTGGGGCCCTAATGTTGGCAAAAGGCGACTAGAGAATGGAGGCCCTATGTCTAAAAATCTCAACTCAGGGATTGGAGCCCTAATGTTGGCAAAATGCGACTAGGGAACGGAGGCCCTATGTCTAAAAATCTCAACTCAGGGATTGGAGCCCTAATGTTGGCAAAAAGGTAAAAGATTGATTTTGGGGCTTCTAAACTACCTTTTTTTTTCTTATTTATTTTCTTTCAGTTCATTTTTTAGTAAAAAAATGCAGGAAAGAATTTGGAGGAGACTTCCCTTTTAGGTTGATTATTGTTGCTAAGCTATTTCTAGCGCTTGCACATTTCTTTTTCCATTTTGGTTACACCTGTTTCTTGCACTGTTGCTTTGGATTGCACCTGTTTCAATTTTCAAACAAAGAGCTATTGTTAGTTTGAAACGGTGGTCGGTTTGTGGCCTTCATTGTTTTTGATCACTTGATCTCGGCCCAACTCTTTTGGCGAGAACCTCTGCCGCTTGCTGGCTTTTCTTAAAGATTGGTCTCTCTCCTAAAACTGAGGAACTCAACTTTTCAAAATTTATCATGACGGCTCACCCGTATAGGGCTTTGGCCCTTTCATTTTAATCTGCTTCTAGGGGCTTTTGACTTTGGATTTCTTTTCATTTTCAATAACTCTGATTTCAGAGCATCGGCTATCATGGCTAGTTGGGATCAACTTGATGCACCCACTGAGGTTGGGTACTTTTCTTTGGACTTGGCTTTTATTAAACAAAACCCTGTAAAACCAATCTTGCCACCTTTTCTTTGTATTAGTTTCGGAACAGAGTTAGACCGAAAGGGATTCAAGGAAAAGTAAAGAAAGGACAAGAAAAAATGAATTTAAGGAGAAGCGTCCCTTTTGGGGGAAAGAAGGACTTATCTGGGGTGCATGCAGACTTCAATAGACATGACATGCTTCTTGGACTGGATACCCGATATGCACAACTATCCAACTCATTGTGAACCACATCTCCAAATCGAGAAACCTGGTCAGGACTCTTTCAGTGGTGGGGGTGTCTTCTTTTCGATCGACGGCGCCCTTTGCGGGTTTTCGCCAATCGACCTCTCTCATTTCTCTTCTCACCGTCGCCTGATAGTACTCTTTACGAGTTTTCACTAACGAGGCTCTCTCATTTTCAATTTTTTTGCTCACCGTCGCCTTATGGTGCCCGTGTGGGTTTTCAGCAATAAGACTCTCTCATTTTATTTCTCTCATTTTTATTGCATCGGATCCAAGTAGTTGTATTCTCTGATCCTTGAACATTCTCACATATTGATCGGAAGGACTTGAAAGGATTTGGGTAAAAATGATTTGGATCGAATTACAACTTTGGAACCATTCAAGCGGGATTATCGCAGGACCATTACAACATCTGCCCCAGTTTCACTTTTGAGGGAATTTAGATTTTTATTTTGGTGTGACTGAACCCCAAAGAGAGGCTAGCTACGTATCCTTTCGGAATCAAGTCGAACGTAGTTCAGGAAAACATCTTCTTCTTTTTTTCATTTCTTTTTTTTTCAATAACACTTTCAAGTTCCAAAGAGGGAAATCAAAGAAGAGTAACCGGCACAAATGGGTTTGCAAAGGGTAGATAGTGTTTGGGTAGCGAGAATAAAAGCCTTCGTCCTCCCAATCGGACAATGTTGTTGTTACAGAAAGACTAAACATAGTACCTTTTGACTGCATCCGCATTTACAGTTGCTTCAGGATCATTTCCTTCGATATCGCCCAGATACAATGCTCCTCTCGGCAATATCTTTCTGATGACGTTTGGGCCCTTCCAATTAGGAGCGAATTTTCCTTTTGCTTCCTGGTGATGGGGAAGAATATGCCTTAAAACGAGTTGCCTCACTTCAAAACTTCTAGGTCGCACTTTCTTGTTATAGGCACGAGCCATGCTTTGTTGGTACAACTGCCCGTGGCAGACCGCATCCATTCGCTTTTCATCGATCAAGGTTAATTGTTCCAGACGGGTTTTAACCCACTCACTGTCTTCAATTTCGGCTTCAACAATGATTCGGAGAGAGGGGATTTCAGCCTCGGCGGGTATTACGGCTTTCGTGCCATAAACCAAAAGATACGGGGTGGATCCAATTGATGTGCGCACAGTAGTGCGATATCCCAACAATGCAAACGACAACTTTTCATGCCACTGCCACGAACTTTGAATCATCTTTCTCAAAATCTTTTTGATGTTTTTGTTTGCTGCTTCAACGACACCATTGCCTTTAGGCCAATAAGGAGTAGAGTTCCGGTGCATTATCTTTAATTGCTCACATATCTCCCCCATCAAATGACTATTCAAGTTTGCAGCATTGTCTGTGATAATAGTTGCAGGAATGCCAAACGGCAGATAAGATTGGAGTGCACGAAATCTACCACAGCTTTCTTGGTGACAGACTTGAGAGTGATTGCTTCAACCCATTTTGTAAAGTAGTCAATGGCAACTAGTATGAATCTGTGTCCATTTGAGGCGCTCGATTGGCCCAATGACGTCCATGCCCCAGGCAATAAATGGCCAAGGTGCAGACATGGGATGTAGTTCTGTGGGAGGTGCATGAATCAAATCACCGTGCACCTGACACTGATGACACTTCCGAACGAAACTAAAACAGTTCTTTTCCATGGTCATCTAGTAATAACCCGCTCGAAGGATTTTCTTTGCTAAAACATACCCATTCATGTGGGGCCCGCATACTCCCGCGTGTATCTCATGCATGATTCTTCCAGCCTCTTCTGCGTCAACACATCTTAACAAATTGAGGTCCGGAGTTCTTTTGTACAAGACATCCCCACTCAAAAAGAAACCACTCGCGTGTCGTCTAATGGTTCTCTTTTGGTCTCCACTGGCTTGCTCGGGGTATTCTTGAGTTTTCAGAAACTTTTTGATGTCATGGTACCATGTTGGGTATTTGGTGTTGCTTCAATTGTATTACAATAACCATGCCTTTCCCGGATTTGAATTTCCAAGGGATCTATGTGAGCATTGCCTGGATACGGCAGCATTGAGGCCAAAGTAGCAAGTGAGTCGGCTAATTCATTATGACAATGAGGAATGTACCTGAACTCTATTGACTTGAATCGCTTGCTGAGGTCTTACACATGCTTCTTGTAAGGGATAAGCTTAACATCTTGGGTTTCCCATTCTCCTTGGGCTTGCCGGATAATCAGATTTGAGTCTCCCATGATCAACAACTCTTCGACATTTTGGTCGATTGCCATGTTTATACCCATAATGCAAGTTTCATACTCGGCGGTGTTGTTTGTACAGAAGAACCGAAACCGAGTTGTGGCTGGACAGTGCTGACCAGTGGGTGAGATCAAAATTGCCCCAATTCCAACACCTTTTGCGTTTACCGCCCCATCAAAGAACATTTTCCAAGCATGAGTGTCTTCAGATATTGCATCAACTGAATTTACTTCTTCATCTGAGAAGTAAGTTCTCAAATGTTGGTACTCATCATCAATCGGGTTCTCAGCCAAATGATCCGCTAATGCCTAGGTTTTCATTGTCGTGCGAGTGACATAGACTATGTCAAACTCCGTGAGCAAGATCTGCCACTTTGCTAATCTCCCAGTGGGCATTGGTTTCTGAAATATGTACTTTAAAGGATCCAACCTGGTTATGAGGTAGGTGGTGTAAGCTTGCAAATAATGCCTCAGCTTCTGAGCGACCCATGTCAAAGCACATCAAGTTCTTTCCAATAAAGTGTACTTGGCTTTATAACTAGTAAACTTCTTACTCAGATAGTAAATGGCCTGCTCCTTCTTTCCGGTCACGTCATGTTTCCCGAGGACACAGGCAAAAGAATTTTCCAAGATGGTCAGGTACAAGAACAGAGGCCTCCCTGGCTCAGGTGGGACCAAGACTGGCAGATTTGACAGATATTCCTTGATTTTATCAAAAGCTTCTTGACATTCAACTGTCCATTTGATTGTCGTATCTTTCTTTAACAACTTAAATATGGGTTCACACGTGGAGGTCAACTGAGCAATGAAACGACTGATGTAATTCAATCATCCCAACAAACTCATAACATCTTTCTTGGTTCTTGGAGGAGGCAAATCCCGAATAGACTTTATCTTTGTTGGATCTAACTCGATGTCCCTCCGACTGACTATAAATCCCAAGAGTTTGCAGGATGGTACCCCAAATGCACATTTGGCTGGGTTCAGCTTCAAATCATATTTGCGCAGCCGCTCAAAGAATTTTCTCAAGTCCCGAACGTGGTCGTCCTAGGTTTTGGATTTGATGATTACATCGTCCATACACACCTCTATCTCTTGGTGCATCATATCATGAAAAATGGCAGTCATGGCCCTCATGTAGGTTACCCCGGCATTTTTCAAACCAAATGGCATGACTTTATAACAGTAAGTGCCCCAAGGTGTGGTAAAAGCTATCTTTTCTGCATCTTCTTCATCCATCAACACCTGGTGGTATCCTGCGTAACAATCCACAAAAGACTGTATTTCATGTTTGGCGTGGTTATCAACAAGGATGTGGATGTTTGGCAAAAGGAAATTGTCCTTGGGGCTTGCTTTGTTCAGATCTCGGTAGTCAACGCACACCCGGATTTTCCCATCTTTCTTTGGCACATGAACTATATTAGCCAGCCATGTGGTGTATCGGACCACTCGGATCACTCCCGCCTTTAACTGTTTTGTGACCTCTTCTTTAATCTTGTCACTAATATCAATTTTGAACTTCCTTTGTTTTTGCTGGATAGGGGAATAATCGGGGTAGGTTGGCAACTTATGGACCACTAAATCGACACTTAATCTTGGCATGTCATCGTATGACCAAGCAAACACATCTTTGAATTCAAACAAAAGTTGGATCAATGCATCCCCGGTTCTTTCATCTGTATGAATGTTTATCCTGGTTTCTTTGACTTCTTCAGAGCTACCCAAATTAACTGGCTCGGTTTCATTTAACTTTGGCTTAGGTTTATTCTCAAATTGTTCCAATTCTCGATTTATTTCCTTAAAAGCCTCTTCTTCATCATATTCCGGTTCTTGGTTCATTATTTCACAGTTAGACAGCGTGTTTTGGATCTGGGCATGAAGTCCGCAAGCATGTCATGTTATTTAAAGCCACATTATTAGAGCTGAAAGAAAAAAGAGAAAAAATAACAAAATCAGAAAGAATAAAGAAGGATGGACGATGAAATATGATTTCATTTCTTTGAATTTGAAGATAACATGGTTTACATTGGAAATTAAAAGACAAGAAACTAAAGAAAAACATTCTAGTTACACCCTGACATAACTCGCGATGCAGAAAAAGTTATAGGATAGGTCTACCGGGACTCCCGCCTGATTGGGAATGGTGTAGCCTTCCAATTCTGCAGCTTGGCATTGAGTCCCATATACAGCACCTCAGCGGTTCTTGAGCCCTCCCCTGGCTGGACCATGTGGGTTTCATATAGTATCTTCCTCATTGCCCCATAGATCTCTTCAATCTCTTCGGCAGTAAAGGCCTCATCTTCTTCTTTCTGCTAGTATTTTGGCTTGACAAATGTTCTGTACAGATGCGGAACCGGCTTAGGCAAGACCTAACCATCATTCTTTCTATCATTTGCCCATCTTATATCAGCTGGAGTGGGTCGGAAGCCTACCCCGAAGAACTTTTCACTGGTGGGCAGGGTGATAAGTTCAACTATCCATTGCAATGATTTCCCAAGTCCCTTCCCCAGTTTGAAGCCATATCGGATCATTTCTTTGGCCACCATGATTGATGCATTAGAAAGGAAGGGTTGGGGGCAAGGGTTTCCTTCTTTGTACTGGTCTACAACCACAATTTCAAAAGCCTGATAAACTATGTATTCACTCCCCTCTCTTTCTTCAAGACATGGGACTGATGGGTCCCGATAAATTGATTGCTCATCTTCTCCATGGACCACGATCTCTTGATCCTCATGCTCGAACTTCACCATCTGATGAAGAGTAGAGGATACAGCCCCCGCTGCATGAATCCATGGCCTCCCCAAAAGAAAGTTGTAGGATGTGCCCATGTCTAGAACCTGGAAAGTTACTTCAAAGTCTACTGGGCCGATGGTCAGAATTAGATCGATCTCTCCAATTGTGTCTCTTTTGATGCCATCGAAGGCACGTACGCAGACATTGTTGGGTCGGATTATTTCGGTCCCGATTTCCATGCGTTGTAGAGTTAAAAGTGGGCAAATGTCTACTCCAGAGCCTCCGTCCAACATAACCCTTTTCACGTAATGCCCTTTGCATTTGACTGTTAGGTGCAGGGCTTTGTTATGTGCGGCCCCTTCTGAGGGCAAATCATTTTTGCTGAAAGTGATCTGGTTGATTGCGAAAAATCTTTCTGCCATTCTCTCCAACTGCTCTACAGAAGTGTCAACAGGCACATATGCTTCGTTAAGGGTCTTGATCAATACCTTCTGATGTTCAGCGGAGTTCATCAACAAAGCCAACAAGGAGACTTGTTCGGGAAATTTTCGAAGCTGGTCAATCACCTCATAATCTGCCATTTTCATGTTTTGAAAGAAAGCCTCCGCTTCTTCAGCACTCACGGGCTTCTTAAGTGGGAAGCGCTTTCTAGTAGCATTGTTCACCTCTTCCAAATTGGAATACTTTTCAACAGGGTTATTTTCTTGAACTTCTCCTGGGATTTCTTTGCCCTTATAGGTCACCACCGTTTTGTTGTAGTTCCAAGGCACATTAGTAGGATCTTTCATGGGCTTCTGTGGCGCGCGTCCAATAACCACGGGCTCATTCAGCCTCGATGGCTTAATTGGCCCCCGCATCACATAAGCCCCCTTGGGCACATACATCTGGGTTGTTTTGTTCAGCTCGAATCTCCTGGGAGGACTCAATGTCATCTGCTTTTCTTTACGGCCTTGAGGGATGTAGAGAACAACATCTTTGGGAGGCGTTGCCCCGGTCTCAACTTCAATTTTCTTCTCTGACTTTGGAGGGGTGGTTTCTTTCTTTTTCTCCCCTTTATCTTGCTTCGGGGCAGCTTTTGGTTTCTTTTCTTCGTCAACAATGGCAATGATGGCCTTCAATACTGGGTCAAATTCTTTATCCTCACAAATCATTCCAATTACCGGCCCGTTGTTGTGGGCTGGCAGTGGATTGTTGGTCACATTGGGAACATCTTCATCCCTCAGCACTATCTTCCTTTGTTCTATCAAGTTCTCCACGGCTCTCTTCAGAGTCCATCAATCATCCGTGTCATGCCCTTCTGCCCCTGAGTGATAGGCACATCGGGTACCGGCTCTGTAAGCGGGTGATGCTGGGTTTTGCCTGGTTTGAGGAACAGGCTGTAGCAGACCCATTTGAACAATCTTTGGTAACAGGCTGGAGTAGGTCTCGCCAATTAGTGTGAAATTTGGCCTCTTGGGCGGTTCATGAGGGTGGAAATTATTTTGTTGAGGACGGGGTTTGTAGTGGGTTTGGTAAGGAGGTTGGTTTCTAGGAAATGGAGCTTAATTTATGTTGGCTTGTTGTTGTGGCCTGACATAAGGCTGAGCATTCATGACCGAGTATGGCTAAGGAGTATAGGCCAAGTCTTGGTGAGGGTAATAGTGCTACGGGGTCCTTTCTGAGAAAAGGGATCTGGGAGTACAGTTTCTCCTTGCACCCGACACTGCCATTGATGTTTCTTCCTTTTTCTTTCCCTTTGCTATTCCTCCAGACCCACCCTGAATGGCTTAGGAGGTAGCTCTGATGGATTGGCTTAGAATTCGACCCATTTTCAACCATTTCACCAATCTTAATAGCTTCAGCGAACGGTTTACCCATTGCGGACATCATATTTTGGAAGTAGTCAACTTCCTGAGCTTGAAGGAAAACTGTGACCATTTCAACCTCATCCATCGGAGGCTTTACCCTGGATGCCTGCTCACGCCATTTAACTGCGTACTCTCGGAAGCTTTCTGAGGATTTCTTTTTCAAGTTTGTCAATGAGTTCCTATCTAGAGCAATATCAATGTTGTACTGGAACTGCCTGATGAAATCTCTAGCAAGATCATCCCAGATGTACCAGCGGGATATATCCTAGTCCATGTACCACTCAGATGCGATGCCAACCAGACTTTCTCTGAAATAGACCATGAGTAGTTCTTCCTTTCCACCGGCTCCTCGCAGCTGATTGCAATATCTCTTGAGATGAGCAATAGGATCACCATGCCCATCGTACTTCTCAAATTTTAGGGTTTTGAATCCCAATGGTAGGTGCACATGAGGGAACATGCATAAGTCGACATAGGATACACTTTTTTGTCCACTCAAGCCTTGTATGCTTTTGAGACTCTGTTCCATACTCCTCATCTTCCTCACAATCTCTTCTTGCTCAGGAGTTTTGGTGGTTTTTTCTTGCCCCGCAGTGAACTCAAATTGGGGTGGTTGATGGTAAGTATAAGTAGGAAACTGAGGAGGTTCCACTGGGAAAGATGGTGCTTGAAATGTGAAAAAAGATGAATCAAAGTTAGGCCTGGGTAAAGCAGGTTGTGCCGTAGCTGAACAAGGTGGCGCGGTGAATATGTTTGAAGCCGCACTTGAAGCTAATACCTGGGGGCGAAACTCAGAAGGTGTTCCAGCAAAGTGGGCTGAAATGGTAGGATATCTCAGTGGGGTATTTGGATAACTTATAGGGATGTTGGAGGTCCCACTTGCCCTGGGAAAAAGCTCAGGGAATTTAGGGATCGCACTTGGCGGTTCTTTTCCATTGGCCCAGGCGTCCCACATTTCCATCATGCGGAGACGCAGAATTCTATTTTCCTCTGCCATTGCTGACTCAGAAGTTGGGATGGCCGAGATCGGACTATCCTCTGGAATAGGAACTGTTGGCAGAGGAATTTCCGAAGACATTTCAACGCCTCCTTTTGACCTTGTGAAGTATGAATGTGAAGCCAGACTACCACAAAACCAATCACCTTACTATAGAACCTTTACAATAGTAGACAACAAACCAGTTAGTTTGAAGCAATTAACACATAGGAAATCGCACGTTGGGGTGTGATGCACCTATACAGTTAAATGTGTTTCTACATGTTTCGCAACGGCTGCATGTTTCATCCCGGCTCTGCTTATTTTCCTAATTTTCTTTTTCTTTCCACTTTTGGCTTTTGTACTTGTCCTCCTCTTATTCCCAGTTTCCACTCTTTTCTTTCCTTTTTTTCCTTGCCCTTTTTTTTGTTTTTCTTTGGCTCTCTTTTTCACATCCCTCTCTTATTTGAGTTATTTACAAAAATCGTGACCGGATCCGATGAGGATTGCCTACATATCACAATGCCGCGTGAATCAGATCATTACGTAGTTCAAGAAAAACAAGTGCAAAAAATAAAGAAACAATTTTGGGGGAATTTTCAAATTTTCATTAATAAAACTCCTAAACTTTCTATTACAAAAGACTTCAAACTACTCATTTTCTTGCAATTTTAAAACTACCAACAGACTAAAAAATAATTTCCAAAATACAGACTCAATAAGTGAAAAATCATGAATACATCAATGTTTCAACTCCTGGGGCCCGTGGGACATCATTTGGTCTCACGGGCCTACGTGCGAGATCCCCTTGAAGTCGCTCTAAATCACTCATTATTTGGCGGACAAATGTCATTACAGCAGCGAAGAAAGTGGTCTGAGTCATATCCTCACATGCGTGGCATTTCATGACGATGTAGTCGGCAATGGCTCTAACCCCCTCTCGGACAATACCCTTTTCCTGAAGTAAACGCCTGATTTGCTGATTCCGGGCTTCCAACACTTGAGTGTCATGATGATTTTGATTCCGCAATTGTTGCATATCTTCGTCCATTTGGGCCATCAAAGCATAACAATATTCCCTATCGGCTTTAAAATTCCTGGCATGTTTGTCCGCCTCATTTTTAAGGGTGATTAGCTTTCTCTTTAAATTGGCGATTGTCCCCTCATATTTTCTTTTCATTTGTCGCACAAACTCTGCCCGCCCTTCTGCATTCTCTGCCAATTGTGCTCGGACATTTGCTAGACTAGCCTCACATTTTTTTAGGTCATCTTGACACTCAAGTACTTTCTTTTTCAGACCGCTTATAAGCCTTTCATTTGCGGCATCTTGGATACTGTGGCCAAATTTGAGGTCCCTGATTTGTCCCTCTAATTTACTTATCTTAGCCCAATAGCTTTCTTCTTTTGCCAACCAGCCTCACTGCTCCTGCGAGTCGTTAGTGAATTGTTGGACATGAGGTCTCTTAGCAGGTCTCTCGGGCTCTCGAGGAATTTGAAATCTTTTGCCAAACCAAACCATATCATTGGGGTCCACCTCACCTCTAGCTAGATCCCGCACCATAGTCTTGGGTTCGAGAAATCTGCACTCATTCCAAACTTGGCGAACTCTTCCTTCTGAAAATACAGCCTTTGGGCCCAATTCGACGACATGTACACTCAAATCTTCGTCATGGGGGAAGGTTTGAAATCTTCCTAGTTGGCGCAAAACCCTGTGAGGAGTATATGGCTGGATGCTCCGGATGCCCATTAGGAGAAAGTAGCACACTTTAGCTGACATGTATATGACTTCGGTGGCAGGGAGCCATCCGAACGTCCACTCAATTTTATCCGAAGTTAAAGAACTCAAGTGGGCAAACCAAGCTTCGGTACCCTATGGAAATTCAACCCCCGCCACTCGGCTTTCAAATTCTTCGATGCAATCCAAACCGGTCATGTCGTAGTTCATATACCCAACACGGTGGCAGAAATGTTCCAGTATCCACAATTGTAGTAGTAAGTTGCAGCCTTGGAAGAATTTTCCCCCTTCTCGACAGATGGTCAAAGCTCGGGAAATCTCAGATAAGATCAGGGGAACTAATGTGCCATTAGCTTTATTGATTGCAACATCAACCATTCCCACGAGGCCCAATTCTATGTTGTCGTCTTTTCGCGGACATATTATAACACCCAAGAATGCTACTATAAAAACCAAACCCCGCTTTGCCTCCCATTTATCTTTATTTCCGGCATGGGTCAGACCAGTATTCGGTGCTTCGAAACCTTGGGGATTGCCATAGCGTTGGTACAGGAACTAGAAAGTGCAAAACCCTCCAGATAAATTCTCATCCTGAATATCCCGACTAATACTCAACATATCCTGAAACTTGTGAGGAGATACTGGTCTCGATGACACCGGGTACCGACTTCTAAGGTTTCCGCTAAGGCTGGCGTAACCCGCAATTTCCTCTAGCGTGGGTGTGAGCTCAAAATCAGAAAAGCGAAACACATTGCGAGTCAGATCCCAAAAAGGTATAAAGGCTTCAATCACGTCCAATCTTGGCTTGATGTTAAAAAGTCCGACAAGACCACCCAAAACTTTTATCACAGTTCCTCGACTACCTTTTCCTAGGTCATTCCACCACATGTGGAGCTGTAAGGGGATCTCTTCAAGAGCTGCGAAGGGTTCGTTTTCATCTGTGCTCATCCTGCACATTTATTAGGGTGATTTAATTTAAAAGGTTATGACTCATTTTGACTCAAGAAAAGGTTATCACTATTTTTTAAAAAAAATTTCATAAAAAATTCGGCTTTGCAAATACGGCCTTTCAACACTTCGGGGAAGAAGATTTTAAGGTTGTGTTTGCTAAAAGGCCAAAACCTTAAAAAACTACTAAAGGTGGATGTTCTTGCAAAAACGGCCTTCCGGCGCCCTTTTGGGGACATTTAACTATTTTAGACAAGAATGACATCACCTTCTTATTTACAATCAAAACAAATTTTTTTGTTATTTTTGGGCTACTTTTACAAAAATGAAGTTGGACCCGATGGGGTTTGCCTACGTATCCCACATCCGGTGAGAATCAAACTAGCGTAGTTCGGGAAGACCAAAAATAAAGTAAATAAACTAACTCTTTTTTTGGAATATATTAATTTCCGCAAGAAAGACTTACAAAGAAGAAAGAAAATATTTTTGATTTCAATTTTTTTTTTTTTGGGAATTTTGAAAGAAGAAAGATTTTTTTTTTAATTTAGACTTTTACTGGTGTTTTTTTGGAATTTCGATAGAAAAAAAAACTTCTAAAGAAGAAAGAAAAATATTTTTGGAATTTTATTTTGAATTTATGAAAGAAATGCTTCTAAAAAAATGAAATATTTTTGAATTTTGAATTTTCTTTTCAATTTTGAAAGAAGAATGAAAATATTTTTGGATTTTTAGAAGAAATTAAAAGAAAATATTTTTGTATATATATAAATTTTTTTAAAAAAAAACAATTAGGGTCTAAAGAAGTAGTAAAAGAAAATATTTTTGTATATATATTTTTTTTAAAAATAATTAGTTTCTAAAGAAGCAAGTAATGGAAAATATTGTTTTTTGGATTTTTTGAAAATTGGGGTTTAAAAAAAGACTTTTCTAGAGAGGAAGTAAAGGAAAATATTTTTGGATTTTTTTTTTGAAAATTATGGGCCGGAACCGATGAGGTTTGCCTACGTATCTCACATCCGGTGAGAATCAAACCCGCGTAGTTCGCCAGTTTTGACAGAACATGGCAGTTGAAAACTTTGGCTCATTTGGAGATGACTTCTTTTTTTTCCGGAATTTCGGCAGAGTTTCAGAATTTTCTAAATACCTACCTCTCACTCATATATTATTATTATTATTATTATTATTTGATTTTTTGATTTTTATTTTTATTTTCTTCCTTTGTTCTAGAAGCCGGTCAACATGCAAGCTGAAACAAACAGATGCGCAAGTAGCACGTAAGATGCATCAGGATGGTCTTTTTCATTTGGGTACACCTGTCTTAGACAGACCCAACCCCTGTGTTGAGTCTCCAAGGTCAAATGCACATGATGTAAACAAACGTTCCTACTAGGGATCCAGCATGAGGCTTGTTATACTAGGTTTAAAAACCTGGGTTTATTGTTCTAGACCTGGCTTACCCGAGCGGACAGCTCAAGCCGGGGGGGCAGCGTACCGGGAATACAGAAGCTTCACCGGCTTTGCAACTTGTCCGAACCTCGTTCTAAAATTGGGATAAGACTCTAACAGAAAAGAAGTCACACGAAGTGCACACTTCCCAGATGATTTAGAAGACTCAGAGAGAGGAGGGTTTCGTAGCAATTTATATACAGTCCAAACAATATCAAAGTGGTAAAAGCGGCATTTAGCACATTAGGCTCAACATGTAAAAATCAGATAAAACAAGCCAACTATAACAGTTATTCTAAGCTCGAATTCTTGAACCCTGAACCGAAGTTCTGGGTTTGGATCCCCAGCAGAGTCGCCAGAGCTGTCACACCTCCTTTTTACACACCCGAAGGTATATAAGAGAGTTTTTCCAATTTAAGTGACATTATTCGAAATGGGATTAATTATTCAATTCAGAGTCGCCACTTGGGATAGTTTATTTGGTGTCCCAAGTCACCGATTTATTTTAAATCCCAAATCGAGGAAATTTCGACTTTCCTTTTGAAGTCTGCGAACCAGAAATTCTGAGTAGGGAATTCTGTTAACCCGGGAGAAGGTGTTAGGCATTCCCGGATTCCGTGGTTCTAGCACGGTCGCTTAAACTATTACAATTGGCCTATTATCTGATTTTTAAAATATGTTTCAACCTATGGTATATTTTTAACTTATTAGCCGCTTTTAATTAAATTTTTTTTGGAAAAATTCAACGTCATATAAAACACGTATTGAACCACGTCACATGAAATGCACCCGCGGTCCACGACATATTTTATCTAACGTTGTTGAGATTTGGATTTGGGTCACATAAAATGCACACCCAAGTTTAGGAAATTAATTTTTTTTTTAAAAAAAATAGCGCGCCTAAAGCAACTACGCACTTTCAAGTTTGCGAGGGCCATGAAAAATTCAACTAAATGGCACGTCTCGATTTCTAAGGATTAAAATTAATTAAATGAGGGGCATGAGTTTTGAGATTTTATTTGGCATGGCGCGCCTCGATTATTCTAAAAGGATTGTATTCAATTTAAAGCAAACTACAAATATCCATGATTATGTTTCTTCCTAAAACTACTTTGAGATTATTGCAAGGTCATGATTTATGAATATGAAATTATTATTGAAGAAATAATATGATTTGAGTTATTATGGACCTAATCACCCATGTCGGTATCAAATTTGCTATTGACTTAACATCCTTTAATTTGGATCCAAGTTATTACATCGTTCTCTCTCCATTTTGAATACATTTTCCTATCTTTCCCTATGAACTACAATCTCATTGAAGAAACTCATTCTGTCTTTCACGAATTCTATTTTTTTATGCTCTTCATTCATTTTTTTTGTTCATATCTTTCAAGTTGGTAGATAACCAAAATATAATATACAAATCAAAAAGAAATACGGTGAAAGAAAAATAATGGAAACATTGGTTAAGAAAAGAATGAACCTTTTATAGATGAAGATCTTATTCAATACATATGGAGCAAACAACCATCAAATTTAATGTGCAAATGAACCACAATCAGAGGCAACGAGCGGAAACCTTTCGAACCGAACTCGACTTCGACCTCTTCGGGCTAGTATTTTGGGCTATCTTTTAAATTGAGTTTGAAACTTTTGGATTTGATTTTTGGTGTGATTTAGCTCCTGTTTTTGAGGTATTTTTTTTTAAACAAGGTAATGAATGGCTATATGTTTTTTTTGTTGTTGAAAGAAATAGGTAGAAGGAATAAAATTAGTAGAAATTATCTTTAGCATAGAAGAAAAAAATTTGTTTTCTCTCAATATTCTTCCCTCTTCTCTTCTCTTCTTTTCTTCAAATATTTCTCTTCTATTTATAGGAGAATTTTCAAAAAATTCAGATTTTTTTTTTAAATTTTTTTATTTTTTTATTTTAAAAAAATTCCACTTACATTTTGCTTTTCTTTTTTTATTAAAAGAATTACCGCCTTTCTTTACTTTTATTTTTTAAATTCCAACTTTAATTACTTTTATCTTAATTAAAATCCCACTTTTTTACTTTTTTAAAAGAGAATTTCACTTATTTTACTTTTGTTAAAAAAACAATTCACTTTCTTTTACTTTTCTTTAAAAAATTCTACTTTATTTTAATTTAAATTTTTTTAAATTTTCAGATACCTTTATATTATTTTTTAATTCCACTTTTTTTTTACTTTTTATTTTTAAAAATTTTCACAAAACTTTACTTTTATTTTTTAAATTTTTCACTTTCTTTTACTTTTTTAAAAGAGAATTCCACCTACTTTTACTTCTTTTTCTTAATTCCATACTTCCCTTTTTCTTATTTTTTTTAAATCTCTCCCGAAAATTTTAAAAAAAATTAATATTTTTCAGATTTTTTATTATTATTTAAAAATAAGAATAAAAATAAAATAATATTAATAGTAATAATTCACCTTCTAAAATTTTGTATTTTTAACCTATAATAAAAAGTATAACAAAGCTAAAAATTTGTATGTTAAAACCTCCTAAAATATTTACATAGAAGAAGTGACAAAAAAATTAAATATTGTCAAAAATTAGGTGCTCACAGTTGTTACAGTACAAACTTACTGGCTTTTTTATCTCTATTCCCAACTCTTTGAACAGCCTTGTCACCCGTACAAGTTCTGTGATTGTTAAAGCCACGCTTTTATACTTTGCTTCTGCAGAACTTTTAGAAATTGTGTTCTGTTTCTTTGACTTCCAAGAAATAAGTGAATCTTCATGCTTGATGATGAAGCCTGTTACTGACCTTATAGTGTTTGGGCATGATGCCCAATCAGTATCACAGTATGCTATTAGGCTATTTTCCTTCTTGCTACTCATGAGTATTCCCAATCCAGGTTCTCTTTTTGATATACCTGACAATCCTTAGAGCTGCTTCCCACTGTGATCTCTTGGGATTTTTCATAAATTGACTAAGCGTTTGCACTGCAAAGGCAATATCCAGCCTAGTGAGGGTCAAATATAGAAGTTTCCCTATCACCTTTTGGTATTTTCCCTTATCTTCCATCAATTCATCATTTACCTCTCCCTACAAGTCTCCTAACTCTTTATTTGTCAGCTTCTGATTGAATTCAAGTGGTGTCCAAGCAGGTTTAGATGCACTTAGTCCTAGCTCTGTAATGAGTTCAAGTGCGTATTTCCTCTAGTTCATAACAATCCCTCTGTGAGATCTAGCAAATTCTATGCCCAAAAAATATTTTAATTCACCTAGGTCCTTCATTTTGAAGACCTGTTGCAGCCCCCTCTTAGTGGATTCAATGAACTCTAAACTGTTGCCTATCACCAACATGTTATCCACATACACTAGAATCACAACTATGTTAACATCTTGCCTCTTGGTGAATAACGAATGATCAAGACTGCTCTGAGTAAAACCATGTGTGATCAAGGCATCTATGAGTTTCATAGGGGTTGCTCTGATGGTAAGCAACCTCCACTTCCAACCAAGAGATTGTGAGTTCGAGTCTCCCCAAGAGCAAGGTGGGAAGTTCTTGGAAGGAAGGACGTTGGGGGTCTATTTGGAAACAACCTCTCTACCTCAGGGTAGAGGTAAGGTCTGCGTACACACTACCCTCTCTAGACCCCACTAAGTGGGATTATACTGGGTTGTTGTTGTTGTTGTTGTTGCTCGCTTGTTTCAGTCTATATAGGGATTTTTGCAAGCCTGCATACCATGCCTTTAGGCTCCCTCTGGCTTGCAAAACCTTCAGGCAGTGACATGTACACTTCATCATGCAAATCTCCTTGCAAGAAGGCATTGAAGACATCCATTTGATGAATGTGCCAACCCTCAGAAGCTGCTATTGAGATGACTGTGTTGATATTGACAATTTTAACCATGAGTGAGAAGGTCTCATGGTAGTCTAAACCCTCTTGTTGGTTGTAACCTTTAGCTACCAACCTTGATTTGTATCTTTCCACATCTCCATTGGCCTTGTACTTGATCTTGAATACCCACTTGTAACCAATAGGGACCTTGCCTGTTGGTAGTGGTACCAGCTCCCAGGTCTTATTGTCTTCAAGTGATTATATTTCTGCTCTCATTGTTTCCACCCATCTTGGGTTATCAACTGCCTCTTTAAAGGAACTTGACTCATGAGCAGATGTAAAGAGTGCCAGGGATTGGCGATATTGGGGCTGCAAAGTACTATAATCAATGTAGCTACTCATGGCATGTGGAATCTGTGACCTACGCTTCATAGGATTGACAATGTAGTCTGTCATCCAAGCAGGATTTCTTTTGGGTCTATCTAACCTCATCAATTGTTCATCATGAGATTGTTGAACCGCAACTGGTACATGCTCTTCTTGTGGCAAATTTGGATCAACTAAGGAGTTATTGTCAATGGAAACAGTGTCATGAAACACTGGGATCTCAACTGCTGCCTCATGCTCTCCAAAGTTATCTTCTATTGTAGGCATCCTGCAGTCTCAGTAGCTTGATCTAGAGTGGCAGGAAAATCTTCTTCCAGGTGTACAGTTGCTGGCGTGGTTAAGGGGAAAACAAGATCCTTTTCTGCCGCAAAAAGGTGTAATTGTTTTGAACTTTTGTGTTTGAAAGGAAAAACGGTTTCCTTAAACACTACATCTATGTTAACAAAGGAAGAGTGATTAGTTATATCATATAATATGTAGTTTTTTCTACATTCTGAGTATCCCATCATCATAGCTACTATTGTTCTTGGCTCAAATTTATCATGGGAATTCATTTTCGTTGCATAGCATAAACAACCCATTGTTCTCAGATGATCTAGCTTTGGCTTCTGGAGATGAAACACTTCATAGGGACTCTTCTTACCCAGTACTTAAGAGGGCATTCTATTGATCAAGTATACTGCTGTCAATACGCAATGTCCCTAAAATCTTAAAGGAATTCCCTTTTGAAATCTAATAGCTCTAGCTGTCTCTAATATATGCTTGTACTTTCTTTCTACAACCCCTCTGTTGGGGTGTATACACACAAGTTCTTTAATGAACTATTCCAAAACTTTCGAACATTTCCTTGCATTCAGAACTTAGGAATTCACCTCAATTATCTGATCTAATGATTTTGATTGCTTTGTTAAACTGATTCTGCACCAATTTCAGAAAATTCCTTAGCATTATTATTACATCACTCTTCAACTTTAATGAAAACAACTATGTCATTCTAGAATGGTCATCAACCACAGTCAAGAACATTTTATTTCCATCAAATATTTGTACACTGTAGGCCCTCCTACATCAATGTACAACAAGTCAAAAATCCCTATAGCTCTACTTGTGCTATTATTGAAAGGCAATCTAGCATGTCTATCTAAGGGACATACAATACAGTTTTCTAATGCTGCTTTATAGTCACTTTGTCCTAAATTTAGAACATGTTGTAATGGTCCAACTGATGCATGTCCAAGCCTTATGTGCCACATCTCAATATCCTTCCCCTTTATTGTTGCTATCAAACTTGTTTTTGTAACCTTATTGTCTTTATTGAGGGATTGAGTGAGTAAGTAGAGGCCATCTCTCTCTCTCTCTATTAATCTCCATCACCCTTCCATTATAAAGGTCCTGGAAGACACAAAATTCTGAAAAAACATAGCATAATATTTCGATTCTTTGGTGAATTTTGATACAGACAATAAGTTGTACTTGAAATTAGGTATGTATGTCACATTATCGACTAACTCATCTCCTGTAGTCTTACAAGAACCAATGTGTGACACATGTGTTACCCCTCCATTGGGTAGTGCACTTGTTTTGTATCAGCATTACTAACCTCTGTATAATCACTCATTAGCCTTAGATCAGAAACCATATAGTTGCTCCGGTGTCTACAATCTAATCTCTGTTACATTCTACAAGAAAAGCTCTAATAATACCTAACATATTTGCAGAGATGTCTGCATTGTTTTCCTTGCTCAGCAGCTTTAAGATTTGGTTGTATTGTTCCCCAGTAAAAAAAGGTCTTGCTATTCCTCCTGCTGTGTTGTTTTTGTCTGCTCCTGCCTGAAAGCTTGCTTCTCCACACTCCTAAGAATTCCTTTCCTACAGGGTTGCATTATGTGCCATATTGTTGCCAATTTTCTTCTTAAACTTGAATTCAGAGATATATCCTATTATTTTATAACATCTATCCCTAGTGTGTCCTCTTGACTTGAAAAAATCACACATGATTTTGTAGTTTTTTTTTGCCTCCCTTCTGATATCCAGTTTGTTGGTACCCTGCCTGATATGTAGGTTGTTGATTCCCTACTTGATATCCAATTTTTGTGGTCATTAAGGCAGTTGCTTTTGTTCCTTATGTAGAAACAAAAATATTGGTCATACTTCGTTGACTTTCCCTTTCCATCAGTATATAATAGGCTTTATGAACTGGTGGAGTTTGTGTCATCATCAAAATTTGACTACGAGCATGTTCATATGATTCATTTAGTCCCATGAGAAACTGTAGGAGTTTCAGTCGTCTCATGAATGTGACAGATTCACTCGACCTTGCACAATCACATCCCATTGGGGCTAGACTTTTAAATTCTGCCCAAAGAACCTTCAGCCTCGACAAATAGGTTGAAATTGAACTGGTGCCTTGACTGATTGTGACAATTTCTTTATGGATTTGATAAATTTAGGAACAATCAACTTTATCGAATCGTTCCTTCAAGTCACTCCAAACCTTACTAACATTTGAGGAGTAGACAATTCCACCAAGCAATTCTGGTGAAACATAGTTCATAATCCACGATAAGACGATAGGATTGCAGCGTTCCCACAAATCTACGAGATTTGGACCATAATTCTCCCTTTTGCATGTGCCTTCTATAAACCCTAGCTTGTTTCGCCCTAAGATTGCGATTCTCATCGCTCGGCTCCACATGGAGTAATTTTCTGGCCCTCGCAGCTGTAAAGAAATCAAAAATGCTCCGAAATTATCATTTGAGTTCAGGAATAGTGGATGGTTGTGACTCAGCTTTTCCGGCTCTGTATCATCGACCGCCATTGCCGACCTTCACCACCATACTTTGAGAAGATTCAGATGAGAATAAGTGAGACCACACTAATGGCCGCGTGGCTCTGATACACTACTAAAAATTCGGCAAAAACCGAACACCGTCCACCAATCAATTTTGGTTGGTCAAAAAACCAGCCAAAAAACCGACCAAAGTTGGTCGATTTTTCAAAATATTTATTTTTTAATTTTTTTTTTACGTAACCGACCAAATTTGGTGTAAAAATGCAGGAAATTATTTTTGTGTCCCGCGAAATTTATTTTTCAAGAAACCGGCCAACTTTGGTCGGTTTTTCATTTAAAAAAAATTAAAATTAATATTAAAAAAACTTACCAAAATTGGTCGGTTAATTCGGCCGGTCATTTTTAAAAACCGACCAAAGTTGGTCGGTAATTTTATTTTTTAATAAAACCGACCAACTTTAGTCGATTATTTTCATGCGAAAATACAATTAAAGAGTATAAATGAAATAAAAGACAGTCTTAAAACAGAATGCACCAATGGTCTAGTGGTAGAATAGTATCCCGCCACAGTACAGACCACAGTTCGATTCTGAGATGGTGCATTTTTTAATTACATAATTAAAATACCGACCAACTTTGGTCGGTGTTTTCGGCAATATTTTTTTTTTTTTGGAATTTAATTGACCGACCAAAGTTGGTCGGCAATTTTCGACCAACTTTGATCGATATGCCCTTCCGGCCTTCAAATACCGTCCACGCGTAAATGCACGTTTTGGACGGTTGTTGGCTATTACCGACCAGCTTTGGTCGGCTTTTTTTTGAACAATTTTGTCCAAATTTCTAGCAGTGATACCATGTCAAAGCGTGAGCTTGAAGCTCCGCCGATCTGAGCCCTAATCTGGGCAGAGGAGAAGAATGAGAGAACTTTCTATAGAGAGAATTATTGAGCAAAGTATTTTTATTGAAAATGAATATTTCTACTTTGACAGCTGTCCACACCTATAACTACCTTCTAACATTACAAACTAACTAAACTCTTATTACATAATTAATCCTTTCACTAATTATGCCTAACTAACTAATCCTCAAATAACTCATATGAGAGCTGAATGAGAAAATTTACTTATAAATCTGGTGATGAGTTACAAATTCCAACCCACAAGAGCTGCTCTTTAATTACTTTTAGACACCGTTAGAATCCTCTGATGTTGTTTGTCTAGCTGGAAGCTACTAAAAATAGTGCTGGCTTACAATTTTGGACTTAATAAAGCAATTAAACCTTGTGAACTGTGATCATGAATCTTGACTGTGAAGATGTGAAAGCAATTAAAAAGCTTACTATCATTATTTCAACTATTTCTTAATATCAATTATCATGTAGATATACACCACAACAACGCAGAATAAACATATCTACACGCTTAATGACTAAATTCCTATTTAGTATTATTTTGCAAGAACATAAGCTAAGTACATAGTAATGGATATTTTTACTTGGGAAACAACTATAGACCATAACTATTTTACTGTGGTAGCTAATGTTTTTTTTCTTCTAATTAGAGACAGAATCAATCCTTTTCAAAGTGTACATGTATCAAAAATAGAATTGATTGATTCTCTTATAATTTTCCAGATAATATTTTCTTTTCTCCATATCTTTGAAAATTGAAAAATCATCATCCCCAAGAGTGTCACGAAACCAGGCGCTTTCATTAGTTGGAGGCACAACAAGTTTTATTACTTAATACATTTCTTTAATCCTTATCCAACCATTCCCATCCATTATTTTCTTGACCTAAACACACTCTTCCCAACTCCTCTCATAAGGGATGGATACAATTATCAGGTATTAGTTTTATTCAAATCTAGTATTTTCGATATGTGTGTGTGTAAAAAATCCATTAAAAATTCAAGAAATGCTAAATCACAAGCCATAATTTTAGATAAACAATAAGTTCAATACTAAAAACTTCAAGAGTTGAATATTTCTAAGTTTAAATTTTAGGTTCGCGTCTGCCTTTCATATTCTATTTCTTTCTTTTTCCCAATTTTTTTTTTTTTTTGGTTTTATTTTCTTGATATTGCACCCTCTTTTCCTATTCCATCATTCCCCACAGTCAACCCACTACCTGTGCTTTTCCTCAAAACCAAAAGCACATCTCATGTCAATATTCCTCCACCTTAATTTACAAAAATTGGGTCAACTTAATCTTGCTGTTTTTTCATAAATTTATCTTCAATGTCTACTCCGTTTCTTTTTTTCTTTTTGTGCTATAACTTAATTTGACATAGATGAGAAACCTATTAAATACATCTTTGGTACAAATCCATAAAATAAGAGATAATTAATCAAAGAAGATTATACTATTTTTGAGTTATCGGAATGGATATATAGAAGTGGTGAAACTATATATACCATAAAACAAAACAATCAATTAAGATAATACAACTAATTGATCTGATCCAATCTTTCATGAATTTAAACTAAGGGAGGTATTCTCAAGTATAATATAATTAATTTTTTGGTATTGACGAAAGCTCCATGGGTTAATGGACAACTTAAATGATATATGATAGTAAGCATGACTTTGCTTTTGCTTTATTTTACTTGTAGATGTACTATATGTTGTAGCAGGTGATGAAATCAGATATTCCAGTTTATTTTCTCTTTTCATCTTCTCTCCTTACTTTACAACAACAACAATAATAAGAATCTAGTGTATTCTTGCAAGTAAGGTCCGGAAAAAATAGGATACACGCAGTTTTACCCTTACCTAAAAGTGCAGAAAGACTATTTCCGAAAGACCATCAGCTAAAGAAAAGATGGAAGAAACAATAATATCAAGTAATAACCATACAAGATATTTAGAAAACTAAATCCAAGATAGCAAAAAGAAGATGAAAGAAGTATCGATAGCAAGTAATAACAGTACAAGATACATAGTGATAACAACTAAGGAAGTACTGATGGCAAGTAATAACAGTACAAGATATGTGATAATCAAAGATTAAGGCTAAAAGGGATACCTACTAACACTAATACTATTGAACTAAGGAAGACAAAGGAAAACGCTCGACTATACATCTCCATAAAACTTCTCTCGGGACTTTGTCATAAGCTTTCTCTAGGTCAATAAACACAATGTGCAAGTCTTTCTTCATCGCCCTATACTGCTCCACCAATCTTCTCACAAGGTAAATGGGTTCAGTAGTCGACCGTCCCGGCATGAAACCAAACTGGTTCTCGAAAATGGGCACACTCCTCCTCATCCTCCTTTCTATCACCATCTCCCAAACTTTCACTGAATAGCTTAACAACTTGATACCCCTTATAGTTGTTGTAGTTTTGGATAACCCTTACTTTCCCTAGTGAAATTGGCTAAGATCGACGATTATAAAATAAAGAATAAGTAATCCAAATAGCCACTCATTCAATCGCTAAGCAAAAAATAGCTGGTAAATGTGTGTGTATATTTCATGTATAACGTAGGTATAACTTATGTATACCGATCATAAAATAAACAGTAAATCCAACCACCTGCTATTTATGTAAAAATAAAAGGACGAGAAAATAATTACTTTCGATACAGGTAGTACTTCGTTTTTCTTTTCCGAAAGATCTTTTTTCTGATTTACATAAAAAGTAGTAACAATTACAGGAAAAATTATAATTATAAGCGGAGAAAATTATTGGGGTTCGACAATGTGTGTACTCATGCATCGTGTTGAATGAACTTGTCAGGCTTTGTTGTATATATAAGGATGGAAAAAGAAAATTAGAAATACAGATCTAAGTACTATATTATGGAGTAGGAGAAAGAGGAGGGAGTGGTAGATATTAATTAAATGAAAATGTCAGGGGAAGAAGGTGGGGGTGTTTAATAATCAGACGCGGACCCATGTGTATGGATGAGGGATCACCGGACCCCGTAAACTTCGAATAAATTCATGTATATATATATATATGTATGTATCTTGAAAATGTTAAATTTAAAACAATTGGCACCCTGAACATTAAAAGTTTTTACGGGGCATTGGTTGAACAGAATAATGTGTCCCCATCACATAAAAATTCTGGGTCCGCCTCTATTAATAATATATGAACCAAACAATACAAAGTACTTTATTATTGTCCTCCTATGTGAGGTGATATATACATATAACAGGAATAATGGCAGTCACAAGAAAGGAACTAGCATTGCATAAATAAGACCATATGCTTTACTCCCTTCTCCTTCAATGAGGTAAGGTAGAAGCAACATCACCAGTGTGTACATGTGGGATGTGGTGGGATCTTTTTTTTTTTCCTTCAATTTAATCATATCTTTGAAGGGAAACCTTGGAGTAGGTCTCGGGTTCGAACTGCAGAATCAGCCACTAATGCTTGCATTAGGATAGACAGTCTACATCATATCCGTTTGTGATGCAGTCTTTAATCAGACTCTACATAAATGCGAAATGTTTCATGCACCTGGTTGTCCTTAATTATATTCATGTACCTAAAGTTTACTACTCCGATTAATTCGATTATCATAGTATAAGTTCACTCAGAGATAAAGCGTTCTCTATTGACAATATTTCTATTTTTAAGACTCTAAAACAAAGTTTTAGTTAAAGGCGGAGAGATCTCAATCATAGTGCATACCATGATAGGTGGGGTGGGGGCTCTTGTTTGTGAGTTGTTTTAAAGATTCAAATTTCAAAGCTCCCTAATGTGCAAATCACGAATCTCAAACCCGTGTTCTCACTCTTCACCCTCAATAACCAAAACTTTAAAAATTCTTGAGTCGAGAGTCTAGAATACAATCTATTATTTTTATAAGGTAGCGATAAGGTTTATGTACACACTATTATCTTCAGATCCTGCTTGTAAGGTTTGTAAGGTTACATTAAGTTTATTGTTATTGTTGTTGTTGTTGACCAAAACTTTAAAATGAAATATCAAAGACCAACAATTTCTTAGAATTATTTCATGTGATCATAGCTATGGATTCGGGCCAAGCGCAATCACAAGCACGTATCTAGCAGATGTAACTATTAACTGCCTTTACAAAAATTTAAGTTTAAAAGAAAAAGAAAAAAAGACGTGGGGGTGGGGGTGGGTGGATGGGTGGGGGACCTCATTTCATTTTAACTTTTTTGCATAGTCCTATGGTATTAACTCTTAAGTTCCTTCTTCATTTGGTCTTTTTTTATTGAGATTTGGTATTTTATACTGTTCGAATATATATTCATGTCCACCAATGTTAATAGAATAATATATGGCTTCTTCGCTGGTAATCTTCTTAAGATTTTTATCTAGATATAAGATATATTTCACTTTATTACTGAAGAATAATTAATAGAATCAAATTTACCACTACCCTTATTTAATTTATATTCACTTAAAAAAAAAAAAGAGGAACCTTTATATAAAAGGAATTATGGAAATCCAAAATGAAAATCAGAGTAAGAGGACCTTTAGGAAGACAAAATAGAATCTCTACAATAACTCTGGTTTATTCATAATTCAAGCAAATGCAAAATCCAAGAGCCTTTTGCCTATTGAAAGACTCTGATTAATAGAAATTCTTATTAAACGAATTCAATTAATTAAATACAAAAGACCCCGTGTACCATCATCTAATGACTTGAAAAAATAGGCATAAAGAACAGAATTCACCTCAAATTCAAGCTATTGTTATGTATTATCCTTCTCTTGGCCTTTTTAGGCCCGCGAAAGATTATTACAATGAGCTTTGATATGAATGAATACTAACTAATTCAAAAGTTGACGTTATTAATTATCTAAAATAACATGAGTTGTCACTCGACCTTTATGTTGGATTGTCGGTCCATTTATCGCTTTAGTTACTTAATAAAGACGAACTAGTAGCTACCAAAATATTACCAACATTTTCTATCTTCCTTTTTTTAATAATTGTGGTGTTAGGTCAGTTTATTCGTACCTCGACTAATTTCATGAGATACCTGTTATCTCTCACCAGCAAAAGTACCGGGTCCTCTATCAACTAGAGTTTCGACAGATGAAAAAAGATCATCTAATATTTTTACCTTCATTAAATTTTGAACCTGATACATCATAGTACATTTTCTATCTTCCTTTTTTCAATAATTGTGGTGCCAAGTCAGCTTACTCGTAGCTCGACTAAGTTTACGGGATACTTGTTACCTCCTACCAGCAAAGGTATCGAGTTCTTTGTCAACTAAAGCTTGGACAGATAAAAAAAAAATCATCTAATACTTTTACCTGCACTAAATTTTGAACCTGATACGTCATATAGTTCATTTTCTTATCTTCCTTTATTTTCTGGCGAGGAATTCAAGGAAATTAAACAAGAAAATATGCTCCTTGAGATGTACGTCGAAAACAAAGAGATTTGTAATATGACTATATATATGATGCTGAGCCAACAATGAGCTCATAGTTGTAACTACCCATTTTTAATTGTTCAAATTCAAACTTGAAACCAATAGACAAGTTCACGAGGCACGACCCATGACCCTCTCAAGAGCGTTCTTACTTTGTCCACACTTACAGCATCCCCAGAAAGCTCTACTTTTCATGTCCTTAGTGTTCACATATATACTTTAAACATTTACATATATATAATATATATGAGTGTGTATCTATAAAATAAAAACAAAAACTTCCGTTTACTTTGCTTGATTAATTGTTATTGTTACGTATCAGATCAAATGATGACCTATTAAGAATTTGATTATTTCAGGTTTACATACACCGCAAAATTAATTAACATGTAGTTTCTATTATGCTCACAGTTATAACAGCTCAGCCCTCTAGTAAAATAACTCTGATATCATGTGTAATAGTTCAGTCCACTAGTGATATTATTTACTGTAAATGACCAAATATACTCTTGTATTATCAGAAAAGGTTTAAATATACTCTTCGTTATACTTTGGATCCAAATATACCCCTGCCGTAATACTATTGGTTCAAATATACCCCTCTTTTGTTAAGTATGTCCAAGGTAGACATCCAATCCTACATGGCACTGATATTTGATGAGGTGGATGCCACACGGTATGCCACATCAACGCCCCTAATCCATATATAAAAGACTAAAATTTGAAATATAACATTTTTTATGGTAGCGGTAATAGTAGCAATAGTGGTTTGGGGGGAGGGGGGGAGGAAATTTTAGTGGTGGAAAAAAAATATGAGGGGTAAAATGGGTTAGGAGCGCTGAGGTGGCAAGTCATGTGGCATCCGCCTCATCAAATGTCAGTGTCACGTAGGATTGAATGTCCACTTTGGACAAACTTAACGGAAAAAGGTATATTTGAACCAATAGTATAACGATAGGAGTATATTTGGACTCATAGTATAACGACAGAGGTATATTTGGACTCAAAATATTACAAGGGGTACATTTAAATCTTTTCTGATAGTACAAGGGTATATTTGGCCCTTTTTCGTATTATTTATTATGGGCCTAGACTCGAACAACTGTAAAATGTGTCACCAGATCTAAGGTTTGCTTCCTTATATACCCAACATTTCTCCCATATTTTATCGAGATAGAATTCGCCTGGAATATCACAATACCTACATGTATAAATATAATCTTTTTCTTGAAATTCTTTGTTCAATCATGGGGACCATCAAGTTATAAGAGTGGGGAGAATCAAGTAGATAGGCTGGCCATTAATTTCTATGGAATTAATGAGTGAATATTTCTGTGTGTATTGGCACTATGTTGACTTGGATGAGAACAAAGCTTAGCATAAGTAGGAGAGAATAGAGAAGTTGTTCATCTTTTTCAATGGTGCCAAAGAGAGAATAAATATATCATAATTTGAATTTGCTTTGGAAGGCTCCTCTCTTCTTTTTGACAAATGCACGATATATACTTAATGCAATGACACTATAGGTATAGGAGTATATATTATATGGTCCCTTTCGTATCTTGTCATGTTTTTCATGATAAAGAATGGGTCAGTTTGTTAACTTATTAGGGTAACTGCCAGCTTTTGAAAATCACGTGTTTGGCTTCTTCTTTTTTCCTTCTTCATTCTTATTCTTCATCATTTTGTGGTTATTTATTCTATTCTCACTAGAAGTATAATTTTGCCGTTGCGCACCAAAGTTTATTAGTGATTGGTACTTTTCAGAGGGAAATATTTGACTCTAAACAAAAAGATTGATTCAACTAGATAGATTTGACATAATTGATGAGAATGTGTCATTCAAACAAACAATTCCAATAGAATTGTTCTAGCCAAATTTGACACCTACAACAATTATGCTACAAATCCAGGAGTATGGACCAATGTTATTGGAATCAAGATTCGAACATGAAGAGCACGTTTGGAAATGAGTGATCTATACCTAAAAGGGCAACCTGGTGCATTAAGCTCCCGCTATGCGCGAAGTCCGGGGAAGGGCCAAACTATAAGGGTTTACTGTATGCAACCTTACCCTACATTTTTGCAAGACACTATTTCCACGGCTCGAACCCCTGCCCTCCTAATTACATAGCAACAATTTCACCAGTTACACCAAGGCTCCCAGTGATCTATACCTATTAAACTCAAATCTAATGTGGAATGATTCCACTGCTCTATTTGTAAAGCATCAAATATGCAAAAGTCCTCCATATATACTTAGTTTCATTCTTGTGGTTTGCCTTATTGGCAATTGAAATCCAAAATGTCCACAAAGATTGCAAATCCAAATCTTGTAGATATCATAATATAGTACTTAGCCTTCAAAATTCACATCACAAGTGTTGGCAAACTGGCTAACATAATTAGCAACGAGCTAACAACTTATATCATGTATCCTTCTTAACTGGGGAAATAGTCATCACCGGACTGGGAATACATTACAGAGACGAGGAAATCATAAGACATCCGTGTCGAAAGAGAATATTCACATTAATTTGGCCAAAACACGCGACAGACCTGGCAAAATTGAACGCAAGGAATTGCGAACAAAGCATCACCTCCTTCCTTTTTGACAGATCAAATTAAATTTAGTCATCCTGAACTGTGTTCGTGCAGTCCCTTCTCCTCGGATTCCTCGAGCTAATCAATTGCAAGTTCTCAGCAAGCATATAAAGACAAAGAAAGCAGAGTCCAGCATAGGCAATAGTAACACCCGACGCTATCCTTCCCAGAGCTGATAACACATAAAGAGTAACCACAACCTTAAAGAACAAGCGTTTGTCATGTCCTGTAGCAGCAACCCGGAGAACAGACTCAGCAGCACCTATAGTATTAGCGAGGCAAGCAAAGACACTGTTGGCAGCGTCCTGAGAGATCTGCCACTCAAGCGGATCCACAGGAACCGAGATGTTCATCTGGCGAAAGAGAAGGCCAAGAATGGCGAGGGAACAGAGGAGTACAATGAAGACGTCTGAGACAAGAGAGACAAGACTTGAATTCCGACAGGCGCAGTGGTAGTAAACGAGGCTGCCACAAATGATGAGTATGAAGGGTTTACCCCCAACATCCGCCTTCCTGGGGTTTATTGTCCTTGCTGTAGTCTCGTCAGCATTCAATTCCATTGACGCGCCTCAACCAGAGAGATTAACCTGTGACTTTGAGTTGAGGCTGCTGGGGCACAGAACGAATTAATCCGTGACCAACAAGTTTTCCTAAAGCGAAAGGAATGTTTACTCTAAAAAAAATCTTGCTTGACGGCTTCCCCGAGCGTTTATTAGAGTTGGCCACCCATATAGACAATATGGACGATTTGTTAGAATGGTCAATCCTGGACACTTCTTTTCTGATGCTTCAAAATCCGTCGGCTGTAAGATGTATTCAAAATTCTAAATCAGTGGGCTGTAATCACAAGTGCATTCAAATTTCTATGCTTCATTAGATTTGGAAACTTCCAATTTATATGGCCAAACGTCTATGTTGCTCGAACTCTCCGAAAATATCGATGGGTGTGTGTCGGATCCTCCAAAAATAGTGTATTTTTGGAGGATCCGACACGGGTGCGGCAGCTGTTTTGGAGAGTCCACGCAACATAGCTAAACGTTGTGGGAAAGAAACAAATTTGGGTTCAAATTTCTTGTGTTCACAACGGTTAAAGAAACCACAATGCAAACAAGGTAGAGAAAAAAATCAAACAAGAAGCATTAATCAGGTAATAGGAAAAAATGTGCCCCTATATATATGATTGAACGTTGAAACATTCGATTTTCAGCCACTCCAAAATTAGCACGCAATGATGCAATTTCAAGAACAAAATAGTTGCCACAACTTTAGAACTTATAGTATAACAACAATAACAAACCCACAGTAATCTCACAAGTGGGGTCTGGGGAGGTTAGTGTGTATGCATACCTTACCCTTACCTTACAAAGATAGATAGACTGTTTCCGGTAGACCCTCGGCTCAAGGAACAGTGAAACTAAAGCAGCAAACAATTGCAACAATAAGCAAGAACTTATAGTACAATGACTAGAAAATAAATTGATGCGGTTTGACTCATGCTTTTCTTTTTTTTTTTGGATTTTTGCCAATTGTTATTGTACTAAACTTTACAACATAGAAATGCATATATCATCCTCTCTTTCTTAACTTAAAAGTAAATGGGGGTTCACACATGAAATAAAGTTCAAACTTTCTCGGAATAGAATCTTATATTTTTGAATCCTTACAAATTGAAAAACCGCCAGATAACAAAAAGTTCGGGTTTTGCAAAAAAAAAATCTGAAGTTTGATGATCCAATTACTCGAGAGTGACAGTTTACCAGAATTCAGGGCTCTACCCTAACAGAGAGTTATATTTAGAACCTCCCGAAAGATGATTTTGCAATTAAAAAAAAAAGGAATACTGCCAAGGAAATATACTTACTAATGGCGGCAGATCAGTCGCAGTAGCAAAGAAGTTCGCCGGCCGGAGAATAGAAATCGCAACGGCAGTCGAACAGGGAATTGTTGACGGGGGTAGGGATTGCGGAAGTCGATTTGCGAATCTGATAACTTTGTGCTTTTCATCAGAAATGAACAAACACTCCCTTAAGTTTTGGCTTGCTCTAAAATGGTCCTTTATATACAAACCTAAGCAGTTTTAGTCCTATAAGTTTACTAAAAATAGTCCATTTTGGTCTCTCATCTATATATATATATATATATATATATACTTATATTAAAAGCACGAATATCCTTAGCGAAATGTCGTTCGTCTTTTTTACCTTTAAAAATAGATTTTATATTGGACAAAATCGTAATTCAAATTATTTTCCTAATACTTAGGATTTAGATCTACTAAAATTTTGATTATTAAATATTTTGTTATACGAAGTTGTCACGACCCGAATTTCCTATCTTCGGGAGTCGTGATGGCGCCTACTAATGGAAGCTAGGCAAGTCAAACCTTATTTACCTACTATACTTTCATATTGCTTTTGTTTAACAAACACAAGGCGACCATATAATAAAAGCGGAATTTTAAGAAATAAAGCGGAAGTCAACAATTATATAACTTAAGGCTACGTCTATTACAATTTTTAAAACCTCAATAACCCAAAATCTGGTGTCACAGTTGTCACACCTCCTTTTTTCGACCCCGCGAAGGGCGAAGGAGTTTTTTCCAATTAAAGGACAGTCGAAACGGGATTTGTTTATTTATTTCAGAGTCGCCACTTGGGAGTTTTAGGGTGTCCCAAGTCACCAGTTTAATCCCGAATCGAGGAAAAGAATGACTCCATATTACAGTCCGCGAACCAGAAATCCGGATAAGGAATTCTGTTAACCCGGGAGAAGGTGTTAGGCATTCCCGAGTTCCGTGGTTCTAGCACGGTCGCTCAATTGTCATATTTGGCTTATTTATCTGATTTTAATACAATTATGAACCGATGTGCCAATTTTAACTCTTTACCACTTTATTATTATTATTTTTTAAAAAAAATTGTGAACATCGTTTAAAACATGTCTTTGGATTACGTCACATGAAATGCACCCGCAATCCGGAACACATTTTTATTCAATGTTTTAGGATTTAGATTTGGGTCGCATGAAATGCGCATCCGAGTTTAAGAAGGTAAAATTAATTAAATCGCGCCTAAAGAGTCTAGCGTATCATTATTTTGGGTAGGGCCGTGAAATTTGCTAAAACGGCTCCTCCCTAATTCTAAGCGATTAAATGTACATTTATTGAGGGCCCCGCAATCTATACATTTCATTAAGCGAGGCTCATCTCATTTATTTGGACAAATCTTAAAACGACTACATTTTTCTATAAAAATGAGTCTCTAAAATAAAGAAAGAAAATCCTAATTTATTACTAGCTTTTATTATTTTAAGAAGACATGACATGCTAATTGCTTGATTAATACAAATATTGATGAAAAAGGAATTTCACTCTTAATTTCGAAATTATAAATAAAATAAAAATTCAACAACTAATATTCAAAATAAACAAATATAGCTAGATTAAAACTCAGCATTGTTATTTTTTTTAAAAAAAATTATTGAGATTAATTATTCACAATCATTTGAAACTAGATTTAACCATAATTACTAAAGCTTATTAGAAAGTTTATTAGACTTAAACGTTCTCTTAATCTTGCTTAAGCTCAAGTCATGCCTTAATGCCTAATTTACGATGTTTAATTTAAATTCGTGTCTTAGCTAAATTTAGCTACTTGTTCATGATCAACCTATAATCTTGAAGCCTTCATAACTAGTGAATTAACCTATTTTGCCGAACTGATTTATTACAGACTAACTTATGATATTATTTTCTTATTCCAGTTATTATTTAGTAATTCATGAAATAGCTTAAATACAATCAACAAAAGGAACAAAGAAATAAAAACGAAATTAAAACTTCAAATTTTCATTCTTCATATGTATTCACGCTTCATATTTCGGATTACAATAACCAGCTTTTCAGTTGTGTACCTGATATTGGAAGCAAAAGAAAATGAATATGAGAATCAGCAGCAGCAGTAAAATCAGTACAACACAGCAACAATAGCCCAGCAACAGTAACAACCCAGTAACAGACCGGTGGAGTAGTAATCCAAAAAAAACAAAAGCTTCAGCTTTTATGAAACAACAATCAATTCTGATTTCAAACAACAAAAGAAAGCAGAATATTTTTTTTAGTTTTTTTTTTATTTGAAAGCTTAAATATTTTTTTTTTCGGAATTTTCTATCTCTTAAATGTTCAGCCCTTTTCTCTCTTATTTTCAGATTTCTCTCTCTCTCTCCCGTTTTTTTTTTCTGTCTGTATTTCTTCTCCTCCTTTTTTCTTGTGTTCAAGACTTCACATATATATATCCCATCCCATAAATCCTTTAATCAATTAAATCAATACTTTTTCTCTACCCAACCCATTATCTTCCCACTCATCCCCATTACATTAAATAAACATATCACACCACCCCATTATATTTTGTCCCCCATGCTTTATTTAAAATAATGCAAGATTCCCCTTTAATTTAAATCTTGTCCCCCCTTTATATTAAATAATCATATCACAACCCACCCCATTTCATTTTGTCCCCCATGCTTCAAATAAACAATTTCAAAATGTACAATTCCTAAACTACCCCTTCCGACCTTACTGAAATTACCAAACTACCCCTGAACGTATTACAAATTTACCAAACTACCCATCAGCTATAACACATCAATTAATCAAACTTAACCAAAATATAGACAATATGATCAATTTCTAACAATGTTCAAACAACAATATGAACACGGATGAACATCATAACAACAATATCACATGAACATGATTTTAACAACATTTCAACAACAAATCATATGAACACGAATTGAACAACAAAGAACAACTAAAATTTGATTGAACAATATTTTAGCAACAAACAATCCTATTTTCGGATTCAACAACAACAACAAACAAAGTATGAAAATTTCTAAATTCAATCATATTGAACTTAACATCAACTCTAACAACATTACAACAAACAATTCTTATATTAAACTTTAAACAAGATTATGAGAACAATTCAAGCAATAATCATAAATGGTAAACAAGAAATCAAACTATACAAAATTCGGATTCAAGATCATCCAAACAAAGTAGGAACATGAATGAATCTATTTTAACAACAATAACAAACAAGCTTTATTCAACTTCGAATTAAACTTAAACAAAACAAATAAACATATTCAAATCACTAATCTTCAAATAATCAATTAATCTTTTTTAAATTAAATCCAACAAAATTATAACAAATATACATGATCCAAAAATTAAAACCAAAACATAACTTCACATTAAATCACTGAATTAAAAACGAACTTCAAACAAGATGAAACACGAATTAAATCTATATTAACAACAATCAACGGATTCAAACGATTTAAGCTAACACTTTTCTATATTAAAACTAAATCTTCTTAAAATTAATAAAACAAACTGAAAAAATAATTTAATTGAATCTTCAATTTAAATCTATCAACAATATAATTAAACTAACCATTTTTATCTAAAAATAAATAAGAAAAATGAAACAAACTTATACTAATTTCAAATCTGAAAATATCAAACAAATTATGGATGAAATAAAACTTAGAACAACTAACCGTAAATGACCAACGACGAACATCGAACGAACTCTAAACGAAACCAACGAAACTTGGACATAAACAGACTTGAAGACGACGAAGCAACAAGCATCAGTGAAAGATGAAGAAAACGCAGCAGCGACGAGCAAGCTCGTCCATGGTCAGCCGCGATGGAGCAGCGGCGAAGAAGAAAGCGGGCAGCAGTGGCAGCAGCAGCGGCAACACGCATCGGCAGCAATAGGCGGCAGCAGTAGCGGCTTGTTTGGACGACGCAACAGTAGGGGAAAATGCTATGGTTTCAGAGAATGGACAGCAGCAACCATGTGCGATGGAGGTCGAAACTAAGGCAGCAACTATCATGGGTGTCGAGCTTCAAACTCGACGCCGGAGAAGACGAGACAGTAGCCATGGTTACGAGCAGCAGCAGCATGATGGAGGGGACAGAAACAAACCACCACGACTAGGCAGCCATGGATGTCGAGCTCAAGCTCGAGCTTGACGAAAGACGAAGAAGATGAAGTGACGACGCAGAGATAGCTACGCGGACAGCAGTAGCTATGGTTCTTGGGGTCGTTTGGTCATGACGAACTGTTTGTTGATGGTGTTTGGATGAGAGGGAGTGGGGTCAAAGGCAGCCATGGTAGCTCACTATTTTGGAGATGGAGAAGAAGAAGAAAAGAAGAAGAAGAATGATAGGGGGGGCGGATGACTTAGGTTATTTTTAGGGTTTTTGGTTTTTTTTTTTGTTTTGTTTTTGTTTTGTAAAAATGAAAGACAAATGGGGTTTGAGTCTTTTGGGTTATGGACTGGGTCGACCCAGTTCGAAATGGACTGGGTCGTAGGGAAGATTGGGCCAATTTTTGGGCCTGTGGCTTGAAATTGAAGAAGAGGCCTAATTCCGACTTTCTTTATATTTTTGCTTTCTTTTCTTCTTTTATTTCTCTAAAACTAAATTATAAAAATACTTAAACTATTATTAAGAATTAAATTAAGTTATAAAAGCGCAAATTAACTCCCAATAACAATTAACGCACAATTAAGTATTAATTAAGCATAAAATTGTATATTTGGACATTAAATGCTAAAAATGCAAACGATGCCTATTTTTGTAATTTTTAATTTTTGTAAAACAAATTTAATTATTATCAATTATAGAATTAAATCCTACATGCAAAATGCGACATATTTTTGTATTTTTTATTAATTTAGCAAATAAACACGCACAGACAACTACAAATAATTATTCAAAATATCACAAAATGGCACACCAAGAAAAATCATTTTATTTTTGAATTTTTTGGGAGTAATTCTCATATAGGGCAAAAATCACGTGCTTACAGCTGCCCCTCTTTGCCCGGATACACGAAGGGTTTTCGTGCAAAGATAAAGCGAGCGATTTTTGCCCATCCGAGTACTCCGTGTGAAGCATTTTTTGAAAAAGATTTGACCGAACCTTTGCTTCAAAGGTTTCCTACATATCCTGGGCTAAACAGGAATCAGGTCAATGTAGTTCGGGAAGTTTTTGGTAGCTGGGACTACCGTGGGACTGCGATGTTACTGCTGTTGCATGCTGTTATCACTGCTTACCGATCTCCTTGTTACACCGTGCTTAAAAGAAAACAAGAAGCTAGGCTAGACTAAAATTTGTTCTTGTTGCCTTGCTTTCTTGTCGGCTTGTGTTTCCTCCGGTGCTTTTCTTCCGATGCTTTTCTTCCTTTTGACACATGGACTTGAGTTTATGCTGGGACCTCTTGTTGCAACCTTCTGCTTCCCGGTGCTGGGGATTTTATTGTTTACTGCTGGGGATTCCTGTTGTAACCTTCCGCCTTCTGGTGGGGTTACTGATTCCAAACTCTGTAATACAAGACTAAAAAGTTGCTTCAATGCAAAATTATGAAATGTATGCCCGCATTATACTGGTGGGCGACCTAGAGCTGAAAGTATTCCCGCATTTTACTGGTGGGCGACCTAGAACATGAATGTATTCCCGCATTTTACTGGTGGGCGACCTAGAACTGAAATGTATTCCCGCATTTTACTGGTGGGCGACCTAGAACAGAAAGTATTCCCGCATTTTACTGGTGGGCGACCTAGAACAGAAAGTATTCCCGCATTTTACTGGTGGGCGACCTAGAACTGAAATGTATTCCCGCATTTTACTGGTGGGCGACCTAGAACTGAAATGTATTCCCGCATTTTACTGGTGGGCGACCTAGAACTTAAAAGTATTCCCGCATTATACTGGTGGGCGACCTAGAACTTAAATGTATTCCCGCATTTTACTGGTGGGCGACCTAGAACTGAAAATGTATTCCCGCATTTTACTGGTGGGCGACCTAGAACAGAAAGTATTCCCGCATTTTACTGGTGGGCGACCTAGAACTGAAATGTATTCCCGCATTTTACTGGTGGGCGACCTAGAACAGAAAGTATTCCCGCATTTTACTGGTGGGCGACCTAGAACTGAAATGTATTCCCGCATTTTACTGGTGGGCGACCTAGAACAGAAAGTATTCCCGCATTTTACTGGTGGGCGACCTAGAACTGAAATGTATTCCCGCATTTTACTGGTGGGCGACCTAGAACTGAAATGTATTCCCGCATTCTACTGGTGGGCGACCTAGAACTGAAATGTATTCCCGCATTTTACTGGTGGGCGACCTAGAACTGAAAGTAAAAGGACAGAAATGTATGCCTCTATTATATGGGCGGGCTCCCAACTTCAATGCTAACTTAGGAGGAAATGCGTCTCCTATGGGTAAACTAAACTTAGGAGGAAATGCGTCTCCTATGGGTAAAAGTAAATTTAGGAGGAAATGCGTCTCCTATGGGTAAACTAAACTTAGGAGGAAATGCGTCTCCTATGGGTAAACTAAACTTAGGAGGAAATGCGTCTCCTATGGGTAAAACTAAACTTAGGAGGAAATGCGTCTCCTATGGGTAAAACTAAACTTAGGAGGAAATGCGTCTCCTGTGGGTAAAAGTAAATTTAGGAGGAAATGCGTCTCCTATGGGTAAACTAAACTTAGGAGGAAATGCGTCTCCTATGGGTAAACTAAACTTAGGAGGAAATGCGTCTCCTATGGGTAAAAGTAAATTTAGGAGGAAATGCGTCTCCTATGGGTAAACTAAACTTAGGAGGAAATGCGTCTCCTATGGGTAAACTAAACTTAGGAGGAAATGCGTCTCCTATGGGTAAAACTAAACTTAGGAGGAAATGCGTCTCCTATGGGTGAAACTAACTTAGGAAGTGCGTCTCCTATTGGCAGAACTAGACTTAGGAAGTGCGTCTCCTATTGGCAAAGGCGTGGAATGTATTCCCTTGTTATACAGGTGGGCGCCTAAAATATGCAATGGACAGACAAGAAAAGTATTCCTCTCGTTATTCAGGTGGGCGCCTGGCTTCAACAACAACTTTGAAAATAAAATCCTATTCGAGGGCGGATGAACCCAAAATATCCTATTCGAGGGCGGATGAACCCAAAATATCCTATTCGAGGGCGGATGAACCCAAAATATCCTATTCGAGGGCGGATGAACCCAAAATATCCTATTCGAGGGCGGATGAACCCACAATATCCTATTCGAGGGCGGATGAACCCACAATATCCTATTCGAGGGCGGATGAACCCAAAATATCTTATTCGAGGGCGGATGAACCCAAAATATCCTATTCGAGGGCGGATGAACCCAAAATATCCTATTCGAGGGCGGATGAACCCAAAATATCCTATTCGAGGGCGGATGAACCCAAAATATCCTATTCGAGGGCGGATGAACCCAAAATATCCTATTCGAGGGCGGATGAACCCAAAATATCCTATTCGAGGGCGGATGAACCCACAATATCCTATTCGAGGGCGGATGAACCCAAAATATCCTATTCGAAGGGAGGATGAACCCAAAATATCCTATTCGAGGGCGGATGAACCCAAAATATCCTATTCGAGGGCGGATGAACCCAAAATATCCTATTCGAGGGCGGATGAACCCAAAATATCCTATTCGAGGGCGGATGAACCCAAAATACCCTTAAGACTTGAAAATGTCTTACCTCGAATACTTGCTGGGGATAACACTGTTGGGGAATTATTTACTTACATGTTGGGGGGTAAAATGTTATCAGCTGGGGATAACGTTGTCGAGGATAACACCGTTGGGGGATTCTGATTCTTTCAGAACTAGTGCTTCACTGAGCTCAAGTTTCATCCCTTTGCTGGGGAACAACTTCCTCCATAGAAACTTATTATGTTGGGGGCAACACTGGTTCTAAGACCACTTCCCTTGAGACTGGTGTTATCTTTATTCTTCCCCGCATGGGTACCTGACTTCCAGAAAATTTTCTAAGCGGAAGGAAAATTTTCTGCCCCAGTTTGATAATATCCCTTGCGGCATGCATTTCTGGCATCAATGCCATTTCCTTTACCTGTTTCAAATCAAACAAAATTTGTTAGTTTAAAACATGGTGGTTGGTTGTGATACCCCTACTGGGATGGCTTTTCCCTTTCTCCTTCCTTGCTCTGCGTTCCACAGCTTGTTGGGGATGATATTATGTGCTGGGGATAATCCCTTCCTGCTGGGGATATCCGTCTTCTTTTGTGACATAACTCGGAAGCTGGCATTTCCCCGACCTTTTAGTCCTAGTATGAATTTCCCAAATCATGCTCATTGCTCTCCTTGATTTGCCCACTGGCTTTGGCCTTGAGGTTTATAACTTTGGTTTTGGCAAGGATATCCCTTTTGACACTCGTCAATCCTTTTGTCAATTCCCTTTTGCTGGGGATATTTTCTTGACACTGGCCTCGCGCTTGTTCCTCGCTGACTACACCATTTGGATGCACTAGTCAGATCTCATTTTGTATAATTGGGAAGCTGATGACATATTTTGAAGTCATTTCATACTTGTTCTGACCGGACAGACTCTATTGGGGAAAATTTTTTATGAAAGGAGAAAGATAAAAGATACAAAACAAAAGACAAAGGAAATGATGACTCTTTTACAAAAGAAACTATAAATAAAAACCTATCAAACGCAGATACCGACTCTAATGGCCATGACATGCGTATGTGGCCTATCCTCTACCGTCAATCATCTTTCAAGATCTTCAATTGGCGATTCCCCATTGGATTCTTAATCTTATTCGACTTGTAGTGCCCAAAGGGTTTTCACTATCAAGTCTCTCTCATTTTTTGTTCTTCTCTCAGCTTTCATCGCCTTATGGTGCCTGTGAAGGTTTTCACCGATATGACTCTCTCATTTGTATCACTTTCCAGCTGGGGATTTGGAGTGTTGCCGGTATGACTCTCTCTGCTGGAGATTAGAGTCCTTTCTGCTGTGGAACAGAATGTTATGTTCGCCGGTAAGACTCTCATTTGTCTGACTTGGCATCTTTTGAAGACTGGTCAGAAGGTCTTTCTTTGGACCGTAATGTGGGTTTTGGATAGGGCTAGAAAAAAAAGGGTATTAAAGGCTCAAAAATGCATTAATTCTGGGTTATTAGTTACAACTTTCGGAACTAGATTTATTTACCACAAACGCAACTTTTGCCCCAGTTTCTTGCTTGGGGATATTTTACTTGATTGATTTATATTTTTTCAAAACTATGACCGAGCCGTGAAGCGACTACGTATCCTCTTTGAGGAATCAGGTCAAACGTAGTTCCCAATTCCTCTTTTTTCATTTGACTTTTTTTTTTTATCACTTTTCTTTTCTTTTCTTTTTCGTTTTGTTGTTTTCTTTTCTTCTCTTTTTTTTTCTTTCTTTTTTCTTCTTTTTTCTTCTTTTTTTTTCTTCATGTTTTCATGCCATGCTCGCGTTTTCTAGTTGTTTTTACTGATTCCAAACGAGGGGTATGAAAGAAAAATAAGTAAGGCTCAAAAGGGGTAAGGAAGGATAAAGTGTTTAGGTAGCAGAACAAAATGCCTTCGTCATTCCAGTCTTCAAAACATGCCAAATGCAAACAACACAACAAACAATAGATTTATAGTCTCTTCCGACGGTGCTGGGCTTGACAATTATGTTAAACATTTGCTTTTCCCTTTGTTATTTCTAAAACATCGTTGGGCGACACTCTCATTATCATGAATGACCCTCACGCCAATTTGGAGAATCTTGATTTTAACGGTTTTTTTTGTGTTTAACTTGCCCCAGTTCCACATGACTCGGGCTTCAAATAATCCCAAACCGTTCTTATTTCCTTTAAATGGTCTGATCGCCTTTCCAGGGTTTTACGATTAACTTTTAAAGTTAGGCCCAAACTGTGTGCGCATGTCATGTCACTAGAATCGACACTGAACAAAAATGATAAAAGGACTAAACAAAGAGATGACTGGAAATAAAGAAAGACCGGATTTTGTATTAGACTACCGGTGAAATGGTTTAAATAACAAAACAAACAAAATAGTCCAGAACAAAATCCTAAAACAAACTGGACAAGACAATATCCAACTTATAACCCTAATAATCCGAACAACATAAATGTCAACAAAATAAGCCACCACAAGCTTCTTTCTTGTTAACCAAGGAACAGAGCGTCCTTCCACTTTATCAAGACTGACATCTTAGCCACTGAGCTTTGCATCGATACTGCCAAGACCATTACCAGCTTCAATATCATCAACATCCGTTGGCAAGTTCGCGAGGGGGCTCGAGTGCACCATGTCACTATTATTAATCACAACCCGCCCTTCTTGGATCATTTTCTCTACTTCCCTTCTCCAACTATGACAGCTCTCAATGTTGTGCCCTATGACATTGGAGTGGTAGACGCATCGCGCTGCCGGATCAAAGCTCCTTGCAAGTGGATTTAGAGTACATGCGGGGAGTGGCTCAATCGAGCCAGCATGCCTTAGCCTTTCAAACAGACTGACATAAGATACCCCGATGGGGGTGAGAGCCTTTCCTCGTTTCAGCAGCCTCTTCATTCTTGCGTGTTGACAGGGCCGGAAACCTGATCCAGGTGGCTTTTGGTAGGCTTGTGTAGGTGGGTAGGCATTTTGTGGAGTCGGGTGCCTGGAAAGTGAAGTATGGCGGGGAAAGAAGTGGTGTTGGGGAGCGGAGAAGCATTGAGGAGTGATGGAGCTACTCGGATAGCTGGGAAAGCTGTCATAAATGGGTCGGGATGGAGAGTATGGGGGATCTTCCATTATGGTGTTGGGTGCTTGGGAAATGACCGAGTTCAAGAGGCTTGGCGGTGGAGGGGGTGGTGCTTTTCCCGTTATCCATGCCTGATACATGTCTGCCACATGCTGTCTCAGCATTTTCACTTCTTCTACCAACCTGTTGTTCTGTTCGACCAATTGTTGTCGGTCATCAGTACCGATCCACTCGGTTCTGCGGTTCTGAGCCATTGTCCTTTGATTTTGCTTTGCAGGGAGGAGTTACCACAACCAACCACTTTCTATATATGGACACATCAAAGGGAAGCCATCACGTTAGTGTTAGGGCATTGGACAGACAATCATGTATCAGAGATACAATGTACCTAAGCAGTTAGACAATTGTGCCCCCCTGAAAATCTTCCACACTCTCTTTTATTTATTTATTATTATATTTTTTATATTTTTTTTATTTTGGTGGTGGTCGAATCTTATGGAGATTGCCTACGTATCATGACCCCGCATGAATCAGACCGAGCGTAGTTCGGACCCAATAAAAGATAAACAATGCTAAACATTTTTTTTTCAATTTTCATGTTAAAACAAACTGAGTTTCAAAGGTTTGAAGATGACCTACAAGCTGGAAAATCAAACAACCCACATATTCTAATTAAAAGATTTACAAACGGCCAATTTCTTTCCCCGTTTGACAAATGCAACCAAACGGTTATTTTTGCAAATGTGGCCCCTTCCAACTTTCACATGAATTTGAGGTCGGGGAGGATTATTTTATGACACTTTACACACTTGTCCATTCTTTTACGAAAATAACCTTTCAACAACTGACAGATACTCTAAGGTTATTTCGGCAAGAATGGTTCAAGACGCGGCCGAAGTTGGCTCGAGTTATTTTGATTAAAAAAAATCCAAACGGTATTCACCTGACCGCTGACTTTTTTTTCTTTTCAAATTATACTAAAAACCTGATGTTGCAAACACGGCCCTTCAGCGCCTTGGGGACGAAGATTTATAGGGCTGTGTGGGTCAACTAGACCAAAATCCTAAACAGGACCCAAAAAAAGTGGCTGTTTATGCAAAGTCAGCCTTCCGGCGTCCCTCTCGGGCACATTCGGCTATTTTTGACAAAACAGCATCACCCGACTTATTTATGACTCTTTTTATCATTTTTCGAATTAGAAAAGTCAATATTGCAAACACGGCCTTTCAACGCCTCGGGGACGAAGATTTTTAAGGCTGTGTGGGTCAACTGGTCAAAATCTTAAAAATGACCCAAAGGTGGCTGTTTATGCAAAGTCAGCCTCCCGGCGTCCCTTTCGGGAACATTCGGCTATGTCTTCATAAAACAGCGTCACCCGACTTCTCTATGACAAAATTAAAATTTTGACATGTTTTTTTTTTTTTTTTTTTGCTATTTTAGCAAAAGGGAAGGTTGGACACCACCCGACTTATTCATGACAAGATTAAAATTTTTGATTTTTGACTATTTTAGCAAAAGGTGAAATTGGACCCGATGAGGGTTGCCTACGTATCTCACATCCGGTGAGAATCAAACCCGCGTAGTTCGAGCCTCGCGAATAAGTAGATGAACTAATATATATATTTTTTTTTAATTGGAACTGTGAAAGAACTGCTTCAAAAGAAGAAATGAAGTATATATATATATATATATATATATATATATATATATATATATATATATATTTTTGATTGATTTCTTTTTGAAAGAAAGACTTGTAAAAATTCCTTTTCTTTTGATTTGAACTTTGAGAATTTCAAAAGTAAAAGGAAGTTTTTTTTTTTTTTGAATTTCCATTTGTTTTTTTTTCTTATTCTAAAGAAAAAAAAAGAAAATATTTTTGGAATTTTACTTTTGATAAAAGAAATGCTTCTAAAAAATATTTTTTGAATTTTGAATTTTCTTTTCAATTTTGAAAGAAGTATCAAAATATTTTCGGATTTTTTTTTTTTAAAAAAAAACATTTTTATTATTTTTTGTTTTATCAACAATGGAAAATAAAGATATTTATATTATTTTTTGCAAGACATATTTTTTTGGAATTTTACTTTGAATTTTCTTGGCAAGACAAATATTCTTTGCAACAAATAAAGATATATATATTTTGGAAATAAAAAAAAAACTTTTCAGATTTATATATATATTTGCGACAAATAATGAAAGACTTTTTTTTTTTTTTGCATTTTCATAATCAAATAAATAATAAAAAAAACCATTTTAAAAATAAGACTCTTTTTCATTTTCATTTTCATGGCAAGACAAACTATATATTTTTTCTATTTTTTTTTTGAAAAACAAAACAGAACAACGACTCTTTTTTTTCTTTTCTTATCTTTTAATAAAACAAACTAATAAGATATTTTTTTTCATTTTCTCAAAATTTCGGCAGAGTTTTGACAGTATTTGGGCATTTGTTTTCTTTTCAAAATAAACAATCAATTCCCTAACCGCTATTTCTTTTTTTTCAATTTCAAAATATTATTCTTGATATTCACAAGTCAGTCAACACACAAGTCCGAATCAAATTAATGCGCAAGTAGTAACAAGTAAGATGCATCAGGATGGTCATTTTCATTTTTGGTGCACCTGTCCTAGACAGACTCAACCCCTGTGTTGAGCCTCCAAAGTCAGATGCACGTGATGCAAACAAACGTTCCTACTAGGGATCCGGCATGTGGCTTTGTTATACTAGGTTCAGAACCTGGGTGTTTGTTCTAGACCTGGCTTACCCGAGCGGACAGCTCGAGCCGAGGGGGGTAGCGTACCGGGAATACAGAAGCTTCACCGGCTTAGCAACTTGTCCGAACCTCGTTCTAAATTGGGATTTGACACTATACAGAAAAGAAGTCGTACGAAGTACACCCTTCTTCATGATTTAGAAGACTCAGAGAGGAGATGGGTTTCGGCACAGTTTATACACAGTTCACGTAATATCAAAGCGGTAAAAGCAGCATTTAGCACATTAGGCTCAATCATGTAAAAATCAGATAAAACCAAATATAACAATTTATATGAGCTCGAATTTCTAACCCTGAACCACTGGTTCTGGGTTAAGTCCCCAGCAGAGTCGCCAGAGCTGTCACACCTCCTTTTTCCGACCCCGCGAAGGGCGAAGGAGTTTTTTCCAATTAAAGGACAGTCGAAACGGGATTTGTTTATTTATTTCAGAGTCGCCACTTGGGAGATTTAGGGTGTCCCAAGTCACCAGTTTAATCCCGAATCGAGGAAAAGAATGACTCCATATTACAGTCCGCGAACCAGAAATCCGGATAAGGAATTCTGTTAACCCGGGAGAAGGTGTTAGGCATTCCCGAGTTCCGTGGTTCTAGCACGGTCGCTCAATTGTCATATTTGGCTTATTTATCTGATTTTAATACAATTATGAACCGATGTGCCAATTTTAACTCTTTACCACTTTATTATTATTATTTTTTAAAAAAAATTGTGAACATCGTTTAAAACATGTCTTTGGATTACGTCACATGAAATGCACCCGCAATCCGGAACACATTTTTATTCAATGTTTTAGGATTTAGATTTGGGTCGCATGAAATGCGCATCCGAGTTTAAGAAGGTAAAATTAATTAAATCGCGCCTAAAGAGTCTAGCGTATCATTATTTTGGGTAGGGCCGTGAAATTTGCTAAAACGGCTCCTCCCTAATTCTAAGCGATTAAATGTACATTTATTGAGGGCCCCGCAATCTATACATTTCATTAAGCGAGGCTCATCTCATTTATTTGGACAAATCTTAAAACGACTACATTTTTCTATAAAAATGAGTCTCTAAAATAAAGAAAGAAAATCCTAATTTATTACTAGCTTTTATTATTTTAAGAAGACATGACATGCTAATTGCTTGATTAATACAAATATTGATGAAAAAGGAATTTCACTCTTAATTTCGAAATTATAAATAAAATAAAAATTCAACAACTAATATTCAAAATAAACAAATATAGCTAGATTAAAACTCAGCATTGTTATTTTTTTTAAAAAAATTATTGAGATTAATTATTCACAATCATTTGAAACTAGATTTAACCATAATTACTAAAGCTTATTAGAAAGTTTATTAGACTTAAACGTTCTCTTAATCTTGCTTAAGCTCAAGTCATGCCTTAATGCCTAATTTACGATGTTTAATTTAAATTCGTGTCTTAGCTAAATTTAGCTACTTGTTCATGATCAACCTATAATCTTGAAGCCTTCATAACTAGTGAATTAACCTATTTTGCCGAACTGATTTATTACAGACTAACTTATGATATTATTTTCTTATTCCAGTTATTATTTAGTAATTCATGAAATAGCTTAAATACAATCAACAAAAGGAACAAAGAAATAAAAACGAAATTAAAACTTCAAATTTTCATTCTTCATATGTATTCACGCTTCATATTTCGGATTACAATAACCAGCTTTTCAGTTGTGTACCTGATATTGGAAGCAAAAGAAAATGAATATGAGAATCAGCAGCAGCAGTAAAATCAGTACAACACAGCAACAATAGCCCAGCAACAGTAACAACCCAGTAACAGACCGGTGGAGTAGTAATCCAAAAAAACAAAAGCTTCAGCTTTTATGAAACAACAATCAATTCTGATTTCAAACAACAAAAGAAAGCAGAATATTTTTTTTAGTTTTTTTTTATTTGAAAGCTTAAATATTTTTTTTTCGGAATTTTCTATCTCTTAAATGTTCAGCCCTTTTCTCTCTTATTTTCAGATTTCTCTCTCTCTCTCCCGTTTTTTTTTTCTGTCTGTATTTCTTCTCCTCCTTTTTTCTTGTGTTCAAGACTTCACATATATATATCCCATCCCATAAATCCTTTAATCAATTAAATCAATACTTTTTCTCTACCCAACCCATTATCTTCCCACTCATCCCCATTACATTAAATAAACATATCACACCACCCCATTATATTTTGTCCCCCATGCTTTATTTAAAATAATGCAAGATTCCCCTTTAATTTAAATCTTGTCCCCCCTTTATATTAAATAATCATATCACAACCCACCCCATTTCATTTTGTCCCCCATGCTTCAAATAAACAATTTCAAAATGTACAATTCCTAAACTACCCCTTCCGACCTTACTGAAATTACCAAACTACCCCTGAACGTATTACAAATTTACCAAACTACCCATCAGCTATAACACATCAATTAATCAAACTTAACCAAAATATAGACAATATGATCAATTTCTAACAATGTTCAAACAACAATATGAACACGGATGAACATCATAACAACAATATCACATGAACATGATTTTAACAACATTTCAACAACAAATCATATGAACACGAATTGAACAACAAAGAACAACTAAAATTTGATTGAACAATATTTTAGCAACAAACAATCCTATTTTCGGATTCAACAACAACAACAAACAAAGTATGAAAATTTCTAAATTCAATCATATTGAACTTAACATCAACTCTAACAACATTACAACAAACAATTCTTATATTAAACTTTAAACAAGATTATGAGAACAATTCAAGCAATAATCATAAATGGTAAACAAGAAATCAAACTATACAAAATTCGGATTCAAGATCATCCAAACAAAGTAGGAACATGAATGAATCTATTTTAACAACAATAACAAACAAGCTTTATTCAACTTCGAATTAAACTTAAACAAAACAAATAAACATATTCAAATCACTAATCTTCAAATAATCAATTAATCTTTTTTAAATTAAATCCAACAAAATTATAACAAATATACATGATCCAAAAATTAAAACCAAAACATAACTTCACATTAAATCACTGAATTAAAAACGAACTTCAAACAAGATGAAACACGAATTAAATCTATATTAACAACAATCAACGGATTCAAACGATTTAAGCTAACACTTTTCTATATTAAAACTAAATCTTCTTAAAATTAATAAAACAAACTGAAAAAATAATTTAATTGAATCTTCAATTTAAATCTATCAACAATATAATTAAACTAACCATTTTTATCTAAAAATAAATAAGAAAAATGAAACAAACTTATACTAATTTCAAATCTGAAAATATCAAACAAATTATGGATGAAATAAAACTTAGAACAACTAACCGTAAATGACCAACGACGAACATCGAACGAACTCTAAACGAAACCAACGAAACTTGGACATAAACAGACTTGAAGACGACGAAGCAACAAGCATCAGTGAAAGATGAAGAAAACGCAGCAGCGACGAGCAAGCTCGTCCATGGTCAGCCGCGATGGAGCAGCGGCGAAGAAGAAAGCGGGCAGCAGTGGCAGCAGCAGCGGCAACACGCATCGGCAGCAATAGGCGGCAGCAGTAGCGGCTTGTTTGGACGACGCAACAGTAGGGGAAGATGCTATGGTTTCAGAGAATGGACAGCAGCAACCATGTGCGATGGAGGTCGAAACTAAGGCAGCAACTATCATGGGTGTCGAGCTTCAAACTCGACGCCGGAGAAGACGAGACAGTAGCCATGGTTACGAGCAGCAGCAGCATGATGGAGGGGACGGAAACAAACCACCACGACTAGGCAGCCATGGATGTCGAGCTCAAGCTCGAGCTTGACGAAAGACGAAGAAGATGAAGTGACGACGCAGAGATAGCTACGCGGACAGCAGTAGCTATGGTTCTTGGGGTCGTTTGGTCATGACGAACTGTTTGTTGATGGTGTTTGGATGAGAGGGAGTGGGGTCAAAGGCAGCCATGGTAGCTCACTATTTTGGAGATGGAGAAGAAGAAGAAAAGAAGAAGAAGAATGATAGGGGGGCGGATGACTTAGGTTATTTTTAGGGTTTTTTTTTTTGTTTTCTTTTTGTTTTGTAAAAATGAAAGACAAATGGGGTTTGAGTCTTTTGGGTTATGGACTGGGTCGACCCAGTTCGAAATGGACTGGGTCGTAGGGAAGATTGGGCCAATTTTTGGGCCTGTGGCTTGAAATTGAAGAAGAGGCCTAATTCCGACTTTCTTTATATTTTTGCTTTCTTTTCTTCTTTTATTTCTCTAAAACTAAATTATAAAAATACTTAAACTATTATTAAGAATTAAATTAAGTTATAAAAGCGCAAATTAACTCCCAATAACAATTAACGCACAATTAAGTATTAATTAAGCATAAAATTGTATATTTGGACATTAAATGCTAAAAATGCAAACGATGCCTATTTTTGTAATTTTTAATTTTTGTAAAACAAATTTAATTATTATCAATTATAGAATTAAATCCTACATGCAAAATGCGACATATTTTTGTATTTTTTATTAATTTAGCAAATAAACACGCACAGACAATTACAAATAATTATTCAAAATATCACAAAATTGCACACCAAAGAAAACTCATTTTATTTTTGAATTTTTTGGGAGTAATTCTCATATAGGGCAAAAATCACGTGCTTACAACAGTGTCACAGACTGTCTAAGAATTTCTACATACAAGGTACGAAGAAATACAACACACTGTTTCTGAACAAAAGGAAATGAAGCAGGAAATAGAGGTAGAGGGAGACGCTAGGGTCTGCGGATGTCTGCAGGTCTACCTTGGGTCTCTGGGTGGACTGAAGGAAGCACTCTAACTATTGTCCGAAAGCTGCTCCTAGATCTGCACATAGTACAGAGTGCAGTATCAGCACAACCGACCCCATGTGCTGGTAAGTGTCTAGCCTAACCTAGGCGAAGTAGTGACAAGGCTAGGACCAGACTACCAAATAAACATGTGCAGTTCATATATATATATACAGCGGAAAAGAAATACAGAAATAACCAGTCAATGTGGGAGGGGGAAATATGTTGTGGAGAAGATAATAGTTCCGAATAGAAAGGCATCAAGTAAGGAAAGAAATGGCATAACTAGAATATCAACAAAGAAGGAGAAATCAACAATTGCACGGCATCACCCTTCGTGTTTTTACTCTCAGTCTCACCAAGGCAGTTATATAACAAAAATGTGCACGACATCATCTTTCGTGCTTTTACTCTCGTTCTCACCAAAACAATCATATAATCAAAATGTGCACGACATCACCCTTCGTGCTTTTACTCTCTTTCCTCAACATATAATCAATAGAATCGGCACGGAATGGTACGTCGTGCGGCACGGCATCACCCTTCGTGCTTTACACTCTTTCCTTACAATAACAAACAATGCACAGCATCACCCTTCGTGCTTTAACACTCTTCCTCACCTAAACAACAATCACAAGCAAAGGGGGCAAAGGAATAAAAAAAATAGTAATAGAGATCCCGGCAAGGGAACAACAGTTAAATAATTAAATCCCGGCAAGGGAACATCAATTAAACAATTAGATCCCGACAAGGGAACAACAAATAAATCAACAATAGCCCGGCAAGGGTGTCAACATATGATCTCTTCTCTTTCTCAATTTTACTTCACAATTCACTTCACAACTCGACCCAATGCTCTAGAGGTTCGATTATCACTTATACTTTCACAACTCGAGCCAATGCTCTAAAAGTTCAATTGTTACTTATACTTTCACAATTTCGCTTATACAACTTGAGCCAACGCTCCTCAATGTTCATAGTCACAATTCTTTCCACAAACTTCATGCAACAATTAGAAATCTTCACCAAGGCATGAATAATACAACGAAATCATAAAAATCACAATATAAGACTCACGGTCATGCTCGACACCAACATATAGATACTTGTCACCATACCTATACGTCGTACTCGACAAGAAGCAAATAGCAAATAGTACACAATTCCTAATCCCTCAAGCTAAGGTTAGACCAAACACTTACCTCGATGCAACAAACACAGTTCAAGCCTCAACTACTGCTTTTACCTTTTGTTTCCACCACTAAATCGCTTGTATCTATCCACAATTTACTTAACGATATCAATAAATGCTAAATGAATAAATTCTAATGCATGAAAATAGGTTTTATAAAGATTTTCCCAAAAGTCAAAAATCGACCCTGGGCCCGCTTGGTCCAAACCCAAAATTCGTACCAAAACCCGATTACCCATTTACCTACGAACTCAAATATATAATTTATTTTGAAATCGGACCTCAAATCAAGGTCCAAATCCCTAATTTTTAAAAAAACTAGGTTCTACCCAAAACACCCAATTTCCCCCATGAAAATCATTGATTTGAAGTTGAAATCATGTTAAAAGATGTTAATGATTGAAGAAAACTAGTTAAAAACGACTTATAATTGATTTGGAGAAGAAAGGTTGTTTGAAAAATCGCCTCTTATGTTTTAGGGTTTTGAAAAGTGAAAACTAACTGAAAAGTCCGTTTAAATATACTCCTCTCACACCCTCTCCGTGGACCACATAAAAAAACTGCGACATCGGAGCTCCACCGCGGACCCGCATGAAATCGAGCACGGCCGCGAAGGCTTGGCCTTGCTCACTGTGGACCGCACGAATCCCACCGCGGCCGCAAAGTCCCCACCGCGGCCGCGAAGTTTCCACCGCGGACCGCAAGACATAGCTTCAGAGACCTGCAACTTCTCTGAATCTACAACTTTTCCCTAAGTTCAAAACTTGCCGAAACACATTCGAAACACACTCGAGCCCTCGGGGCTCCTCACCGAACACACGTACTAACTCAACAATATCATACAAACTTATCTGTGCGATCAAATCACCAAAATAACCTTAATAACAATGAATCAAACCTCAAAATCAAGAACTTTTTCTCAAACTTCATCAAGTATCAAATTTAGCAATTTAGGTCCGAATAACGTCAAATGACGTTTGTTTTCAACCAAACTTTATAGAAATGACTTAAACCATATATAAAACCTGTACCGGGCGCCAGAACCAAAATACGGCCCGATACCATCGCTTTCTAATGAGACTTCATTTCAAATTTCCTTAAAAAATTTCAGAAAACAATTTCCTTTAAAAATTTATTTCTCGGGCTCGGGACCTCGAAATTCGATTCTGGGCATACGCCCAAGTCCCATATTTTCCTACGGTCCCGGAATCACGGACCTGGGTCCGTCTACCCAAAATATTGACCGAAGTCAAATTTATTCATTTTACAATCAAAACTTATTATTTTTCACAAAAATTCATATTTAAGCTTTCCGGCTAAGTACCCGGACTGCGTACACAAATCGAGGTGACTTTAAATGAAGTTTTCAAGGCCCCGGAGACACAGAATTCAATTAAAAAAAAGTGATTGACCCATCAGAAGTGATATAGCTTTCCTTATTTGAATTAAGTAAACGGTCCTAATATTTAAAACTTTACAATCAACTAAGATTTAACTTATATATAAATTATATACTACAATATTTAGACACTGCTTATAATAAACTTTAACTTCAACTAAAAAAACATCCACATCGAATTTATGTAAATTAGCTAGCGATGGACCAAATTCGATTAATATTTTAATCCACAATGGTAAAATAGAAAGAATATCACGTATGTATTATGTATTCTAATTACTATATATGAGATGGTTTCTAGAAGTCCTTACATAATTTGTCTAGAATAACATCTATTCCTCTAATAAAATAGTTATTTTTCCAAGTTGATTCTTATTAGAGTTCCGTAACTTTTTACGGTTAATTGGACTAATATTTATAATTTAGTATAGTTAAAATAAGATATTTTGTGAAATAAAATAATTTGACCTATTGAAAAGTATCAATATCTAGGAATCTAAAATCAAATTGAGATTTTAATTATTTTATACAAATCATTTTCTTATATTTGAACAATTTAATATTAGTGTAATTCCTTTCGTATTACCTTTACATTATATATTTGGACTACAATATATTTTCATATAATATTTGAACTACTTTTCTTTTCTTTTCTTTTCTTTTTTAACTACTTTTCTATTAAAACGTCAATTTTTATTCATCAATTTTTTTGTATAATATTTAAATACTACGCTCGATAATTTCAACCAGTAACAAAAAAAATTGTGAATATAAAAGAGAGAAAGAATTTGACAGTCAAAATAACATTTAAAACATTGGATGAGTTAATATTAACATTTTGAATCAATAAAAGTAAACAACTTCCTCTAATAATGTTGAAACAAATAACTAAATCTATATTCCAAAAGCAATAGCTTTTGTTACCGAATTAACCATTAGGGATTATCATCCATCATTTTAAGAACTTATGTTTCTTTTCTTTTTTAAATTTTTTTTAGCTTATAACTCATATACGTTTAATAATATTTATATAATTTAAAAAAATTAAATACTCATTAATATTGGGTACACGCGCAAAACGCGTACCATAAGAGTAGTATTATTAAACCACACTTTGACGTAATTGGACTATAAGAAGCGTGTGGCCGTTTAAATTGAAGAAATCCAACGGGGCAAACTTCTTCGAATTTATTTCCTCCAATTCGTGCATTGAGAAAATTCTTATTCAAGCCATATATCATTCACTTCAATCGTGTATCAATTGTATGAAAGTGAATAATCAACATTTATATCTCTTTTTAATCTCCAATTACCGTTGAATCTTTTAGTTAGGGATTTTTCTTAAGGTACAAATTTGAAAAAAAAATCGGGCGAAACCTGTTCATGTAATTTTTTTCCATTTAAATAATTCACATGCTTCTCACAAACCAATTTCGTAAAAAAATTTATTGTCATAGGTTAATAAAATAAAGATCAAAAGTGCTCAATTTTCGTAAAATATCAAGGACTAAAAAGGAACTAACTTTGAACTTAAAAAGGAAATAATTTGAACAAAATCCCAAACACATTAGGGACTAATTTTGCCATTCTCTATGTTTTTTTTTCATTGTCTATCCATATAGGAAGCATGTTGTTTAACTCTAATGACGAAAGTCATTATGGCTTACCATTATCCATTTTTGACAAGAATAGGCATAGCATAATTAGGGGTATATATAAGTCGGGTTGGTTCAGATTTTACAATTACCAAACCAAACCAATTGTGTCGGGTTATTAAATCTAAAGATCAAACCAAACCAATAAAACTTGGGTTTTCAATCTCGGTTTTTCTCGAGTTTTCTCGGGTTTTCGGTTTTTTTTTTCCCGGTAAAATCTTCGTAGAACAAAACATATAATGGATGCTCAAAATATTTCTTTAATCCTAGTAAGATACAAGTATATAAAGTATTTTCCAAGAAAATAATACAAAATATGAGATGTGTCATGACATTATTATCCTAAAATTCAACAATAAAGACAATAAAATTATGTAATATAAATATTGCTAATTAAAAAGCCATAATAAAAATAAATATAATCTAAAAGTACTAAGTCATGCTAAAATAAATAGACTAAGAAGGGAGTATTAATTACCTGACTAAACGCTAGCTAAAGAAAAATAAAAATAGGTTATGCATTTTTATCTAAATTATTGCAAAACAAAAACTAAATATTCAATAAATTCTCGTTCGTAATATTGAATTGAATTTCTTTTGTTAGCATTAGTATTGATTTGATTTTGTTTGAACTTTTGTTAGCATTATTTAATTTATTAATATTAATGGCTATAAAACTTATTGGAGCATTCAAAAATTCTAAGTTCAAACTTGAAATAATACCTTAAAAGATAAAATTATGAAATTTTTTAAGAATATTTATAAATTACATCACAATAAGTATATTTATATATTAAATGTATCTAAAATTTCTATATATGTAATGTTGGGTTGGTTTGGTTTCGGTTTGACTTTCTTTAGTTAAAACCAAACCAAACCAATTATGGTCGGATTCTTTTTTCCAACACCAAACCAAATCAAACCAAACCATAATCGGATTTTTTTTCTCGATTTGACTCGGATTATCGAGTTGGTACGATTTGTCTGTTTCCTTTGTACGCCCCTGAGCATAATACATACTAGTATTTCCTATAACGACTCAAGAGGCACTGGCCTTATTTCCCTGGCTATATAAACCAAGTGTTAAGTTAATATGCTTCTACGTAAACAACGGGTACAAATAAATATTTTACCTGGCCTAATTACCCAACTTATTAATTTGAAAATGTTTGATCTTGTAAACGTGGTCATTGATATGAGAAACAATTTACTCGCAATCATGGCACCATTTTTCCCCTTTTACCACTATGAATTCTTTTTTCCCCTTTTACGCAAGTCAGCACAGTACTTTTTGCTTTACATAAATTAACTTCATTTCGTTTGCACCGTCAAATCAGCACTTTCATTTTTCCTTTAGACTCGTCTGGAAAAATATAAACTACGATGGAAATAATTACTACGTGGGTTCAAGAGAATAAAGGACCACATGAATATATATTTCTAAGACAGTTAAAAATCAAGATGAAAGTCAGAAATTAAAGTTTAGTAATATGAAAAGAAATATTACTGCTCATATATATATAATTAACATGGTTCTTGTAAAATTTTCTCTTAAATTATAGTGGTTGTCTTCGGCTCAATGGTCTCAAAACCAATAAAAAGAACAAAAGAAAAAGGCAGGGATATGCTTTTCTAGATATAGTACTACACTATCGAAAACTATAAAAGTTGTAAGTTTTCCCAGGCTGGATTACTACTGTTTTAGGTCTGCATGAGAGTGACTGAATGATTCGCTCATCCCTTGAAAGTAATGCTCTTTCTTGTTTTTCCTGTTTGGAATCAGAAGATATTTCTCAAATTTTTAATTTTGTTTTTTCTCTTTATGTGTGTGTGTGTGTGAGATTTTAATATTTTATCTATTATCGTTTCCTCCTATGGGAAACGAGAAGCATTAATAACGTTCACGCAGAGCATCCATAAACTTCACGTACAAAATAATGCTCTCACTGTCTACTGACTTCCTTACTACTATAGTGTTGGAAACAACAAGGAGCTTTTACTTTTTCTTTTTCCTTTTTAATTAAAAGAAGTTTTGTTTTTCTGTAAAATTAAAGGATGAGTTCTTGCAGTTTTCATTTTCCTGAGTCAAATCAACTCTCAATCAAACTAGCTAGAAATTTAAAAGATCTTTACATAAATAGCTGGTCGCCCAAGCAGAGGTGGAGCTAGCCTTGCGATTGCGGTTTAGCCGAATCCACTAATTTTGGTCCAAATCATTTTATTTGTCTAAAGAAATCCATTAAATTTATTTAAATCTTCTAAAACTAAAAAGAGTCGACGGACTCTTCTATTCTACTCTCCCGGGAATCTAAAGTTATGCGGGCGACCCGCGCAGTTAGTTCCCTTTATTCCCGGAGGAGGCCTCTCTTTCAGATCGCGAATGTGGTTTTGGAAGGACTAAAATTTAGGATTAAACTTCAAATCTTGGGTATGCTTTTTCACCTGTGTACATAGATATATTATACATTAATGATCATATACATATTATATATTTGTCGATAATTTTTTGTTTAAGCAACTGAGTGGAAGATTATTTGGGTTATTCTTCACATTTTTGTAATTAATGCTTAACTTATTTTTCTTTTTAAAAGAGGAAAGAACAAGAAAAATAATGGTACTTGAACACATTATAGGAAAACCAACTCCTCTCTCTTTCTCTCTTTGTGTCCAGACAGTGGTGTTGTTTTTAGTGTAAGCTGTAAAAAATTGGAATCAATGAAAGAGCATATATATCTTCCTTCAATGAGTTTAATTTCCTCTTTTCACTTTTTTCGAATTCTTTCCTTTGATTCTTTTCTTCTTTTTATGGTGGTCATGTTGAGGACCCCGTTGGCTTGTTTGGAACCTCTATATATCGCTATGCCTCTGTCGTTATCAATTAGGCCAATTTACACTAAACTTTGTTTGATGATCTTGAATCCATGACTTGGAAAAAGGTTAAAGATGAAAACAAACTAGTCACTTTTGATCGTGTAGTAAGGGCAAAATATCACAATCATCAGTCGACCGAAAGTAATTGCATTCGCTAGCTAAAATGTGTATAAAATATGTATATTTTTTTTGCATAATACACATATATAAAAAAATATTTATATATATATTATTGACTATTATTTTTAGAAGCAGCTAAAAATATATACATTTCTCCATAATAATTTAACACGAAGAGATTTAAAAAATAAATACCAAATCATAATGTGTTTTGATCCACACTCCAAGAATGGTTTCACTTGACAATTTTGACGTTATCAATAGCTCGAATGAGATTGCAACGTGATGAATCACTCAACGGCTTTATCGGGCAGATTTATAGCCTCCATGTTAGATGTACCGCGCATATATTCAAATTGATTTTTCTTCAATATTAAGTGTATTTAAGTCTATGCTCTGTTATTCTTTGTACCAATTTTAGCGCATGACTCATAAGTTTAATGTAACGATAGTCACATAACTTTGAAGGTCACTTTTGTTCATATAAAGTGGAATTAGGGTACTTTTTCTCCACTTGTCGAGTATCCTAACATTTTTCAGTATAACACTGAATAGTTTGGTAAGTTATTCTACTCCAACTCTCTAAACAAGGGCGGAGCCGCAATACATGTTATGCGTTCCGTTGAACCCAGTAATTTGGTCCAACGTCTATATTTGTTTTAAGAAATTCATTGAACATGTACAATTTCTTAATTTAGAACCCAATAACTTAAAAGAACTTTCGAACCCAGTAATTTCAAATTCTGACTTCGCCTCTATCTGTAGGACAATTCCAAATTGCTATAAGAATACTATCTGAACTACAAACTTTTCTAGTCCTCATATTTTCAATGGAATTATTTACCTTATAACAACAATAACACATATTTGAATATCTTGAATCACACTTACTTATTGTGGTTCGAGTTGAACAATTGACCAAAATAACCTCTTTATCTCTTCTTGATCTCATTATCTCCTATCAACACTCGTTAATGATCTTATTTCTCTTCTTTCCTTCTCATATTCCTAGCTTTTGGTACAAGCCTTATAGAATTTCCCCTCAAACTTTATTACTCCGTTTCAATTTATGTGAACCTATTTCTTTTTTGGTTCATGCCAAAAAGAATGATCTCTTTCCTTATTTGGAAATAATTTACCTTTATGCAATAATTTATAGCCACACAAAATATATGTGTCTCATTTTACACCACAAGTTCGAAAGTATTCTCTCTTTTTTAAATTAAAACGGATGAAATATTAACAGTCTTGTTAACCTTCTTGTCAGCTCTCTTTTACTCCCTATGTTTAATATGATTTTTCAGTCTGATTTCGACACCCCCAATGGCCTATACTAGAGAATTGCACTTGGCACCGACACATAAAGGGAAGCTCTCTTGGGGTTTACTAATAAGTGCACTAAGGGGTGGTCGTGAAGGAAATGAGTTATCACATGATTAATTATTTCAGAATTAGTTTTTCATCTTTTTATGAGGTAAAAAAATATTATAATTTCAAAATAATTAATCCCTAAATTAATTATACCATAATTTTCTACCAACCAAATATAGAATAAACTCTTCTTAAATTTAATTACGATATTAGTTATTCATTATCCCCGTACCATACGAGCCCTAATTATTTTTCATTCAAAGGAGGTTGCAAGACCTTTGACCACACATAGGGAGTGCGGGAGATCAAATCTAAAAAACAATCTCCTTGTTTCTCTCTTACGCTTAGAGTAGAGGAATTTCAGTCAAAAGAAAATTAATGTGGATTTTCGAACCTTATTTACATCTTTAATTGCTCACAGAATATCATCAAACGAGACATCTTCTTTTCCCCCTATAGTGAAAGAAATAATATAATATACTCTATACTTATTTTGTTCTTTTTTCTTTTGTGGGCTTGGACAGGGGGAGCTCAGTGTATATATTAGATGATGAATTCCCTTTACTTCTTTGAATATTTATTTTATTTATTTGTTTTGAATTCACACGGGGAAAATTCTATTTTCGTAGGCATGGGAAGACAACAAATATATGGGATGAGATTAGAAAGATATGGGTGGCGGTTGTGTCGATTCAAACTCCGTCTTCAAAAATTCAAACAAACTAAACCAACACATATGATTTTGAAGAATTAACCTAAACGACCGTCAATCTTAAGTATATAATTTTGTTTTCTTTGTATTTACGAGTAACAATTAAATTTGATTTGTGATTTTAAAGATATGTAATTTAGTTCAATACCAATTAATAATCAAGAAATATGAAGCATAGATGAAGGACATAAGTGAATCAAACCAACGTTACTCAGCAGTGATGACCTCGAGCTTAGTGACCTCGAGATGAACTAAGAGCAATATAATAAGAACAATAAATGTAAAGGACAATGCTGATGAATATAGTAAGAGAAAAAAGCAGGATAGTATATTCTTTTGTCAATGATTAGATGATGTTACAAAATGATTGGGGTCCCCTTTATATAATAGGGGGACCCTAAATAAGGTATATTTCTATTTATAGTAATGAATATTTTTGATATATCTGTCTAACCGTCTAGTACGGAATCGTACAATCCTATTCCAGGATTTGCGCCATGATCTTGGGGACGTGGCAGGAATCTAGCTCATTCTGTTACAAATCCATAATGATACTATTTCGTGGTCAAGCATACTCGGCTTCAGTATTCCTCGTACTCCTATCTCCGGGCGTTGCATTCAGTCTCCGTGCTCGAGTCTGGTCCATCGGGCTCGAACTCGACCTCGCACTCGAGCCTATAAATCAGAGGCATATGATTTTGACCGTATATAAATTTATATATGTCGATTAAAAAAAGTAAACAATGAATTCGGTCTACTATTTATATAAATATCCTGTGGTATGATCTTCTTCTTACCATTCCCATAGATCTCTTTGCACCTCAACCAATTGCATTATTAAGAATGGGCTACCAAAGTCATCCCTTAGTACTGCTACCCACCACCCTACTCTTCTAACAATACAAATTCAAAATTATTGTCAGTGTTTTTTTACTTTTCTTTGCTTCCACGTTGGTTTGCCATATTGAGTCTAATTCTTGACACCATAACTTCTCCTTTGGGTGCCATCATTATTTATGCCACCTTCCTTTGGCACATATTCCCATTTCCATTTACTTCTAATCACCTAACTTTAAAGTAAACAATTATCAAATGCTTAAAAGCGTATGACACAATGTATATATACGTATGCTTAGCTTTATTAGAAATCTTTCACAATCTTTTTCTTCATTTTTGTTCGGTATTAATTAAATGGTTGATTGGCTTTATTGGCTGATCTAAAGGGTAATTCAAATCAATCCATGCCCCAACTTCCCATCACATGTCGATCTGCTTTCCTTTGTCATCTTTTGAATTATATTTTTCTCTCTTTTTCGTTTGGTTTTGGTCAAATGATGCCTTCGGCAGGTCACATGTCTTCAGTGCGAGGATTCTTCCATTTATAGCATGATATTATTATGTCGTGCCTGCTCAGGTTGTATTACATATAGGGATGGCAAACAAACGAGTCGGTCAAATATGGTCAGGTCAAAATGGGTAATAGAAAAGATGAATAAGTTAACTGATCCGGTCTATATTTAATACGGATAGAAAATGGGTTAACTGACGGATAATATGGATATCCATCTTATCCATAGCTTCTTGAATATAACCACTCTTGGGAAACCCCCAATTTTAGTCTTTGCAAATATAAAAGTTAAACTCATTGGTTATTTTAATTATCTAATTTTAAGTGGATAATATGAATCCTATCCATGTTTGATTTGTTTTTAAAAAGTTCATTATCTAACTAATTAGATCTAGATTTAAAGCTATTAGAAATGGAGAAATGAACTGAAGATGAGCAGAGGAGAAAGAAAGCAACTACTTCTCATAGCCACAGTGATAACTGACATAACCAACAAATGGAAAAGCATTATACATTTTATATTAACAGCCTAAGTAACTAACCTCTAACTACCCAGCTAACTTAACTTATCTAGCTGTGTGCATTTGTCAATATTTCTAACAATTCAACACCCCTCCTCAAGCTTATGGTTAAAATTTATCCTTCAACCTCCACTTGGACATCAAGTACTCGTGCTGCACTCTTTCCAAACTTTTAGTTAAGAGATCAGCATGTTGCTCTTTAGTAGGTACATACTGTGTTTTGACCAAACTTTGTACTATTTTTTCTCGAACAAAATGACAGTTAATATCAATATGTTTAGTTCTTTCATGGAAGATAGGATTGACTGCAATTTAAATTGCACCCTTGCTATCATAATTAAGGATAACTGGCAGATCAACCTTCACTCCTACCTCCTTGAACAACCCTGTAAGCCAAGTTAACTCTACAACTACTGAGGACACACTTTTGAACTCTGCCTCAGCAGAGCTTCTTGCTACTATTTTTTGACTTTCACGATACACTCCCAAACTTTACCAAATAGCAAGTAACTGATCTCCTGGTCTGCAGATATCCTTCCCAATCTGAATTTCAGAATGCCTCTAGCTTTCCTGAGCTTTCAGATGGCATTAGAAGCCCCAGATCTGGTGCACCTTTGATATACCTCGCAACCCTCAAAGCAGCTTCCATGTGTGACTGCTTAGGTTTGTGTATGAACTGACTCAGAATTTGTACCACATAAGCAATATCAACCCAGTCATAGTGGGGTTAGCCTCCCTATCAACCTTTGATATTGTCCAACATCTACAAGTACCTTGTCTACTGTGTCAGAGGAAGACTTACCATTAACAAACTCATCATAGTCTGCAGAGGTAAGCTTCACATTTGTCTCCAATGGGGTGCTAGTTGGTTTTGCACCACTGAGTCCCATTTCTGCAATTAGCTCTAATGCATACTTCCTTTGGCTCATTACAATCCCTTTAGCTGATCTAGCAAACTCTATTCCAAGAAAGAACTTTAGTTCTCCTAAGTCTTTGATCTTGAACTTGAGTTGTAAATCCTTCATGCTCTGAAGAATCAAGTCTTCACAGCTTCATGTGACCAACAGGTCATCAACATAACCAATACTACTACCAACTCAAACTTCACTTTCTTTGAGAAAAGAGAATAATCAAAGTGACTTTGAGAGAAGCTAATTTGTAGTAGAGCATCTGTAAGTTTCTTATTCAATTGCCTAGGTGCTTGCTTGAGTTCATGCAAGGACTTATGGAGTTTGCAAACATTATGTCCACCCCCTCCCTCCCCCCTAGCAAATACTTGAGGAGCCTTCATGTATGCCTCTCCAAATAAATCTCCTTGGAGAAAAGCATTATGCACATCCATTTGAAAAATGTGCCAATATTTTGCTGCCGCTATGGCTAAAGTGGACCTAACTGTGACCATTTCGGCCACATGAGAGAAGGTCTTAGTATAGTCCAGCCCCTACTGTTGGATATATAGCTTTTGGCTATAATCCTTGCCTTGTACCTCTCCACTTCTCCAGATGAAATATACCCGACTTTGAACACTCATTTGCAGCCAATAGGAGTCTTCCCTGGAGGCAGGTCAACTATTGACCATGTGTGATTGTCTTCCAAAGCAGCAATCTCACACTTCATTGCCTCAATCAACTTGGCATCCTTGATAGCTTTATTTATGATTTAGGATGGCTGAGTAGGCTGCCAATGCAGTGCCAAAGGAAGAGGACACATTAGCATAGTTGATCCTGTCATAAATAGGATAACAACAATGTGCACTCCCTTTTCCGAGAGTGATATAGTATTTAAGCCAAATAGGAGGCCTACTTACTTTGACTAGTTTTCTACTTTCATCTGGAGATAAAACAGAAACATATGGTAAGATAGGAGCATCACTACTTGTGACATGCTCAGTAAGGACCTCATTAGAGGGATCATGAGCAGGAAGGTTACCTACATCACAGTGTACAATGGCAAAGAAGTTTCAGTAGAATGGAGAGTAGGTGACCAAGGATTATTTGGAGGAGGAATGGAGAAAAGAGTAGTGGTCTCTAGCACAGTAAATAGAGCTGAGCCTGTGGAGTTAAGATGTTGAAAAGGAAAGATATCCTCTTTGAAAACCACATCTCTATTGATGTGAAATTCCTTGGTGGGTACTCCATACATCTTATAGCCTTTCTGTGTGATAGAGTAGCCCAAAAGACCACAGGAATTGCTCTAGGAGTAAATTTGTTTGTCTTTTTAATTGTAGTCATATACCCTAGACAACCAAAAACTCTTATATGCTGCAAAGAAGGAGAATGCCCAAACATGATCTCAAAAGGAGATTTACCTTAAAGTAAAATAGATGGAAGTCTATTTATGATATAGACAGCAGTGAGCACACTCTTCCCAAAATCTTAGTAGAACTGCAACTTGGAACCTGAGAGCTCTAGATGTCTCAAGGATATACTTGTGTCTTTTTTCAGCAACCCCATTCTGCTGAGGGGTATACACACATGAACTTTGATGAACAATGCCTAAAGACTGCAATAAGTCAGTCATCTGTGAGTTAACGAAATCACAACCATTATCTGATCTAAAGTACTTGGTTAAAGTTGAGTGAACGAAAAAGGATCTAAGAACCACTATTACTTATGGTTTATTAGGTAACAACAAAAACCATGTATATCTAGAGTGATCATCCATCAAATTCAAAAAATATCTCTTCCCATCATATATAGGGACCATGTAAGGACCCCAAACATCACCATGAATAGTATCAAAATAGCACTTAGACACAGTAGAACTTATAGGAAATGGTAACCTTGTTTGTTTGGCTAAAGGACATACAGTGCAATGCTTGTCCTTAGTATTACATTTAATAGTTTGAAAATTTCCAGTTTTCTCATAGTTTCTAGAGGTACATGCCCCAACCTCCTATACCACAAGGCTACACTTATTGATTTATTAGTTCTTATTGTATTTACAGCAGGTATAGATCTTGGAATTGAATTCTTGACTTCTACAACTGAACTTTGAACTTGTGATGTTACTGAACCTCCCGGTATAGAGTTGAACACATACAACCCATCTTTTTCTCTACTAATCCCCCTCACCTGTCCACAGAAGAGCTCATGAAAAATAAAGTAATCAAGAAAGAACATAACAACCCATTTCATTTCCTTGGTTATCTTGGACACAAATAGAAGATTGTACTTGAAATCAGGTATGTGCATCACATTATACACCTTTAGATCTTTAAGAAGATAAGCAGATCACATGTGCCTAATCTGTAGCTACACTACCAGCAGGCCGATGTATTTTTCCCCTTATATCATTAGAGATTGCCTTAGCATTAGTCAACATATTATATCTATTTACCATGTGACTTGAATCTCCTGAGTCTACAATCGATTTAGTTAGAATTTCAATAATATTACCACATGATGGCATATTTGCTGCCATAGCTAATCCACTGCATTTAGTTCGCTTGCCTAGAAGCTGCAAAATTTGACTGTATTGCTCTTGAGTATTGAGGGATGCCTGCTTGGAAACTTTAATTACCCTGTTGCATCTGAGAGGTTCCTGCAAAGTTGACAGTGGAACCAACTTGTCCAGTATTACTATTACTAAGGGCTTTAGAGGTATAGTTCCCTGGATTATCTTGAGCAAAGTTAGCAGCCACAAAACCACCTTTTCTTCTTTGACTTAAAATCAAGTGGATAACCATTTAGTTTGTAACACGTTTCTCTAATGTGGCCTTTAAAGTTGTAATAGTCATAATGCAAATTATTCTATCTAGATCTGTATTTGGGTCATAAGTAATTGTTTCCACCCGAGAAGTTATAGCCAAATCCTGCATTACCTTTGTTACTAAACAATGTTGTTATCCAGTGTGAGTCATTCCATCTCCTAGATAGGTATGACTGTGACCAATATTTCCTTTGCTATTGAGTTGAGCTAAGGTTCAAGAGGAATTAGCTCTCTTACTTGTGAACAAGGTTGTACCATAATGAACCTCTGAAACCTGTGAGGATTGAGCCATTGCTCTTCTACTCTCCTAAGAGATAATCATTAAGTATGCTTTGTTTATAGATGGTCTTCGTCACATGTTCAAAATTTGATTACTGGACTGAGAGTATCTATCATTCAAGCCCATAAGAAACTGAAGCAACCTTTGGTACTCAAAATGTTCAACATACTTCTTTTATTCTTCACAGCCACACCCACAGCAAGGCATAAAAGCATCAATTCTGCCCATAACTCTTTCAATTTCGAAAAATATTCAGAGATAAATGAAATTCCTTGGGTAAGGGTAGCTATTTGTTTAGGCAATAACAACACTATGGAATCGTTGACTTTGTCAAATGTTTCCTTGAGATCCATCCACACTTTGTGAGCACTCGAGGCATACATCATGCCACTCAATAACTCAGCACTCACATAATTCATAATCCACAACAATACTATAGCATTACACTTTTCATACAACTCATGTAAAACAAGAGGAACTTCTCCTTAGGATACCTCCCATCTACAAACCCTAGCTTGCTCTTTCCTAGCAAACTTACACGCATAGTAATAATCCACAAAGTGTAATTCTCAGGTCCAGTAAGCTTAACTAAAATTAGAGAACTACCTGGAGTATCGATGGGTTGAAGGAACAAAGGATGATGTTGGTCAATTATCGCGGCTACAGTTGCATCAGCTGGAATCAATCCACTATCTTCAGTGTTAATCACCATTTTTTTTCTTCTCTTACCAAAGAAATCAAGCTCAAACAAATGCTGCAGAAGATACTGATTGCTCAAAATCTAACAAACCCTAGCTTTTGGGAATCGAAACAATCAGATAGCATAGATGAGTAGATCAGCTGAGAATTGAGAAAGAAGAATCTAGAACTAAAGTCGTGAAGCGCAGATCATTGATGCTCGCTCTAATAGCATGATGAGATCTAGATTCGAAGCTATTAGAAATGGAGAAATGAACTGAAGATGAGCAGAGGAGAAAGAAAGCAAGTGCGTCTCATAGCTAAAGTGATAACTGACATAACCAACAAATGGAAAAGCATTGTACATTTTGTCACACTTCTTTTTCTACCCCCCGAAAGGGAGATAAATGAGTTTTTTTCAATTTAAGTGACAATGGAAATGTGATTATTTTATTTAAATTCAAATCCTCCACTTGGGATAATTTATGGTGTCCCAAGTCACCGATTTCAAATCCCGAATCGAGAAAAGATTGACTCTGTTTTATAGTTTGTGAAACACAGAAATCCGAGTAAAGAATTCTGTTAACCCGGGAGAAGGTGTTAGGCATTTCCGAGTTCTGTGATTTTAGAACGGTCGCTCAACTATTACTATTGGCCTATTTATCTAATTTTAAAATATTTTTTGAAACCTATGTGCATTTTACCCCTTTTAAAACCGCTTTTAATAATCCACGCTTTCCAATTACCTACTTATTTGATACACATTGTGAATCATGTCACGGGAACCGTACCCACAATCTACAACGTGTTTATTTTATTAACAGGATTAAAATTGTGGTCGGGTCACATAAATATACCCCCGAATTTTAGAAATTAAAGCACCACAACTACGTCATGGGAACTGTACCCGTAGCTATGACAATTTATTAAAAAGCTCAATTTCATAAACTTTAGCGCCCGAGCCTTTTTAATCTAATTTGACGTAATTCAGTTGAAGAATGACAACCCAATTTCTATACTGTGACAAAATCATGTTCAGCTATAACCAATTCAAGTAAACACGCACAGATAACCGAGCGAGCAAATTCAAAACTACGGAGAACAACTACAGAATCAACGGGATCATATCACCAAACAAATAATTAATATCAAGCTTGCATAAAATGAATGGAGAATGAAAGAGTTGAACCTCAATATAGCCGGATAATTGATTGTTTCACTACTTTGAACTCGAGATATAACGAACCGCGGACGAAACACGAATTAGCACCGGAAAACTCCACACCCAAACTCGAAGCAACTGGGCTGAGCCTCATGCTACTCACATTCTCATGCCTTTTTGATTGATTCCACTCTTCGCCAATAGTTATGCCTTCATGTTGCTGAAAAGGGGGAAAGAAAGTACTTAGACTGCTTAATCTTCTCAATATCAATATCTTTTCCTTTGGTAAATATGCAGCCTGGATCTCTGTCTGCTTGTTCAAAGGCATGACGTTCGTATTCAGTAATGAGAGAGAGTCGAGTGAAATCAAACTTAGACAAAGCTTCACAGCGAATTGGACGAATGAAAGCATCGTTGACGTCGGACTGAGAATGTGAATCGAGGAAGCCGATGAGTCCTAATCCAAGTACTGTTGCGGAACTGAAATCTTTCCTTTTGAGAGCTACTTCTACTCCAAATAGCATTGAGTGGATCCTCTTGAGATTCATGTCAATGAAGAAGAAGAAGCTTTAGCTTCATGGAAAATGGTTGTTGCTCTTGTTTCTTGTAGGTTTTTTAGGTTAGTCCTTCATGGAGAAGAAGCCTAGCGTTCTTTTATGAAGAAAAAGCTGAAGTTCTGGGGAGCTGGTTGTCTATTTTTGGTTTATGCGGCTGTTTTTATCTTAGCTTTTCTAGGGTTTTTCCATGAAGAAGAAAGGGTTTATGTCTAGGTTCCCCATCAGAAAAACGTCTGATCCTCCTCTTTTCTTGGTCTCTAGCGTTAGCCCTTTTCTTTATAAGTTTAGGGTTTTAGGGTTATATTTAGGTTAGAGGGTTTGAGCCTAGAAATTATGAGCTAGGTCCGAAAATTAGGCTTAAAAATGAGTTGTTTGAGCCCAAATTTTATTCTTTCTCCCTGAACAAGACTAAAAATATGACCTCATTAACCAATTAATCCTAATTAAGTGAAATAACTATTAAGATAAGACTAATTGATAAAACAAACCTATTTTTTGGTACTTTTAAATATCATATTAAAATAAAAATAAGGTACTACTTTTTGTATTTTTTAGTTTTACGAAAGGTATATAAATTAAAAGCAACTAAAAAGAAGAAATATTTTTGTAATTTTTATTTTTTTGATAAAATAAAGTAAAAAAGTCAAAACTAATTGAAATATTGATATTAGGCCTAAACTAAATATTTACATGCTAAAATATAAAAAATCTTGGGGAGGGTCAAAAATCACATGTCTACAGCTGCCCCTCTTTGACTGGAAACACGAAGTATTTTCAGATAAAGAACGACTAAACAGGTTTTTTGACCCGATCCTTATTTAGAGAGACCAAAAGCTAAAAGAAAGGAGAATGTGACCGAGCCCTGATATCTGAGCTGTCTCATATCCTTGGCTATAAAGGAATCAAGCCACATGTAGTTCAGAAGTAGGAACAGTGATGGAGTATACTAAGGTGGTGAGCCGGTCAAGGCGTAGTTCCGTCGAGGTTCCGGTCCGCGTTCCTACTCTTACATCAAAATCAAAAAAAATGAAAAAGACTAACTAAGTCTGTCAACTAGGAGTTACAAGATTCCTATCTATTAGTCTTTTGAAGCTTGATCTTGACTCTTGAATAGTTCTTCATGCAGACTTTAGATTTGAACCTTGACGCTTGCTAGCTACAAGTACTAGTTCATTCTTTTTTGGATTAAGACCGGACATGCAATGCTCGTGATTTCAGCCATGTCTTGAGCAATTCACATCTTTTTCTACTTCTGCATTTTGGATTCACATTTTTTTTCTTTTTTTTATATTCTGGATTGTGACTAACTTCTGTTGATCATCTCGGACTGTTGACTCACATTCTTGCCGCGAGCTTCTGCTACTTCTAACTTGAATTGAATTCTGAAATGACTTCCCTTGTTCTCCAGGTGGGT